>NW_008348586.1:3408806-3413950 GCF_000622305.1 Nannospalax galili | reverse complement strand
TGGGGGTTGGGTTTTTGTTTGGTTTGGTCTTTTTGAGACAGGGTCTCCCTGTGGCCCCAGCTGGCCTGGAACTCTGTATGTAGACCAGGCTGGCTTCAATCTCACAGAGATCCTGTGCCTCTTCCTCCCAGGTGCTGGGATTAAAGGTGTGTGCTAGCAATGCTTGGGCTTGTTTCTGGTTTTCTTGTTTTGAGGGAAGGTCTCCTGTAGTCCAGGGTTAGCCTCAAACTTGCTATATATGAGGCTGGCCTTGAACCCCTGATCCTTCTTTCTCCTATTCCCAAGTGCTGGGACTATAGGTGTGCACCTCCACACCCAGCTTCTTTACTACCTTTTTCTGAATGGATTCACCTTCACTGGCTTAAAGAACTAGTGATCAGTAAAAACACATTACCGTGTTTCTTTTTAGAGCCACCTTGTAGATGCTGGGCCTGCTAACCTGGGGATCGTTTGAGGCACACTGCTCCCAATAGTCACAATTAGAACACTTTTCTATTATACAGTTTTTCTTCTTGTGCTTTTATTTTTTGGTTTAAAAAAACCCTTTTTGACACAGGGCCTTGCTATATAGACCTAGGTGGCCTGGACTCCCAAAGTAGACTAGACTATCCTTGAACTTGCAGCAATGCTCCTGCTTCTATGTTCATATGCTGGCATCCTTCATATCTTAGTGGTTACAACCCACTGGCCTACGTATCTCACCCTTTTGCCCTTCTAGAAATCACAGGTGATACTATATTGTTTAAATAAGGAAGATACCAAAGGCCTTTCTCAATGTCATACAACCTACATGTCTGGCTGTGACCCAGGCCTTTCTATGTGAGGTCACAAAGGTCCCCTTTCCAGTGTCTCCACGCAGGGGAAATGGAAGGCCACCTTCCACTTTATAACAAAGATCCACTAAGTGGTGTCCCACGGGCCCACATGTACACTGGGTGTTGGTCAGCAGTTGACAATGGGGACACTACACCCTTAAGACTCCAAAACCCACCCAGGAAAGTGAGATGGTACATCCAGGGGAAATTGGTTAGAACCCAAAAGAAGTCCCAACAGCTTTCTAACAGCAACATCCTTGTGTTCATCACACTGAAGGGTGGGACAATAGAGGAAGATCAACGCCACAGGAACAGACTTGCCTGGAAGTCCCCATCCCTCAAGACTTATTCAGTTTGACAGCCTTCCTTTAAGACTGGGCCTAGGTTTAGGTTCCTGGTTTGGTAAGGCGTCCTCATACAGCATGTCCTTTGATATTTTGGCCACAAGGTGGCACTCCAGCACCTCCATTTACCTGCTTGATCTGCTCCTGCCAGGGTAAGGCAAGCTGTATTCCCAAAGGGGCCTGCACACCAGATGTGGGTGCCAACAATCCTTCTAGGACAGGTGCATCTTGTTAGCACCTTAGACTCTCACAGGCTCTCAAGCTCACAGATGTTACTCAGTTCCTCATGATATGCCCACTCAACTAAGTCAGCCAGCTCTCTAGGTAAGGAGAGGGGCTCAACAGTAACAAACTCCTTCACCCTCAGAAAGGTGCAACGTAAAACTTCTAGAAATGACTCAACTGTTAGTGGAGAGCAAGTGGCCACCTCACACATGACAAGCAGGAGTAGAAATGACACAACCCTTCTGGGAACTTGGTGTGTCTGCTAAAGCTGACCAGCAACTCAACTTCAACAGAAACAAACACGTACACCTACCAGAAGGTAGGTAGGAGACTTTTCATAGCCTCCTCTAACAGGAAACTGCCTGTGAGGGTTATCTTAAGTGTCAACTGGACTGAATCTAGAATCACCATGGAAACAGATTTCGGATATGTGTATGAGGGTATTTCCAGGAAGGTTTAACTGAACAGAAAAAACCTACTCTGACTGTGGGGGCACTATGCCATGGGCTGGGGTCCTGTCCTGAATAAAGGAGAAAGCAAGCTGAGTACTGACATTCATCTCTCTCTGGTGGACCCAATGTCACCAGCTGCCTCACACTCCTGTTGCCACGACTTCCCTGCCATGATGGTTTGTTACCCTCAATCTATGAACAACACTTTCTTTCCCAGTGTGTCACAGCAATAAGAAAAGAAATGAACACGCGGCTCTGGCATCTACTAGTAATCAAAAGACTAAATGCATTGCTCTACATTCACATGAAGGAATACTTCACAGCAGGAAGAAATCAAACATAACCACACATGGCACGGATGCTGTGCCGGCCACCAGTCACCAAGCAGAAGACACTAGACTCAATCCAACACGGTCTGTGTAAATCTATTTACAGAAAGTGCAAGGAGAAAAAAGGGACATTTAGGGGACAATGTTCAGAGGAGCAGTGAAGAGGGCTGTATGGTGTCATTTGTATTCTGTCTCTCCTGGGAGCTGGTCTTCATGGTTGTGTTTAGTGTGTGAAAACTCATGAAGGCATATATTGAGATGTGTACAGTGTTTATATGTAAGATACTTATTAATAAAAAGGTCAAAAAGTAGATCACAAAGGCCAGCTGGTAGGGAAAAGCTGATGGTAGAGGGGTTGTATCTTCCAAAAACATGGCCCTGTGCTAAGAGGCTGGGAAACAAACTCACCTGGAGAGGCTGTGAGGGCCATCACACCATAGTATGAAAAAGCGCTCGCTTCAAACTTCATACCTTCTTTCCCAGCTTCTACCTCCACTTTCCCCTGTGGAAAGAAGAAGGGAGATCTTCAGTCTGACTGCAAGAGTCTATCTGCATACCCTACATAAAATCTGGTCCTTCCCCAGGTTTGTGTCTAAATTCCTCTCCCAACCGTCCCAAGAAAGCTAAGCTTTGGAAAGGAGTGGGTTAGAACTCATCTTAACTGGCTGGATATGTGGAAGTGACAAATAAAAGAGTGCTCACTTAACATTTTCCCAGTGTCCTGAGCTCCTGGGACCTTCAAGAGCCCTCAGGAATGAAACGAATCAGTGAGACAAACACTGAGGGGCACACCAGGAGCCAGAGCTGGGGTCAAAGGTCAGCATCTTCTATATCCAAGAACAGAGAGAAGTGAACTGGCTTCAGGAACCTGCTCTCCTCTCACAACCCAGTGTCCCAACCATCTAAGCAGACCCCTAGTCCAGGCTCCCTGGGGGCACTGCAGCTCAGACCTGTAGAGAAAAGTGCCTCCAAAAAATCTTTCTGTTGGATCAAAACTGATCTGAGTGCGTCCTCTCCTTCCCTCTCTAACACGTTTGCAACCTTTCCTTTCACTTCCATCACCTATTCCAGTCCTCACCATCAGCCTTCACAATAAGGGCACAGCAGGCCTATTCTGGGCTACTTAACTATTTCCCAGCCTGGGGCTCAGGACAGCAGTGTTCACATCACCCAGTTGCCTCCCCAGAGGATCCTTCACAAGAATGAAGCATGAGTGAGCTACGACTCGCTGAAAAGGAACCATTAAACCAAGCCTGGTGGTGCACGCCTGTAATCCCAGAACTCAGGAAGTGGAGACAAGGAGATCAGAAGCTCAAGGCCAGCCAGGGTTATAAGAGAGGCTGTCTCAAGGGGGGGGGGGACAGAGAGAGGGAGGGAGGGAGAGAAGGAGAAAGGGAGGGTAACTATACCATGTTTATAATTCATCTAATGCTCATGACTCGAAGAAGCAGACACAACTAGCCCCTCATACAGATCAAGAAAGAGATGCTCAGAAAGGTCAGTGATCAAAGAACAAGTTCTCAACACCCACCACTGCTAATGTGAGCTCTTGTCATTTGAACCACTTTCTACTAAACATTACATATTAGAGAAGATCTCTCACCCCATCTTCTGAGGATGATCTGTGCTTCTCCAGGTTTGCCTTCATTCCACAGAAATTTTAGCTTTACTGGTCTCAACCAAGTCTTGCTACAAGAAAGGAACTTAAGCTGGGTGTGATGGTGCATGCCTTTGATCCCAGCACTCAGGAGGCAGAGGCAGGTGGATCTCTATAAGATCGAGGTTAAATTGTTCTGCATAGAGATTGCCAGGCCAGCTGGGGCTACTGGTAGACCCAGTGTCAAAACAGAACAAAACAAAAAACAAAACAAAAAAATGTAAAGGAACTTAAAACACTGATAATTTGTTTGTGTGTGTGTGTGTGTGTTGCTTGTAAATCTAACCCACACCCTCGTGCATGCTTGGCAAGTATTACACTATTGAACTGCATCCCCAGTCTTTCTACCCATAATTTTTTAAATTTATTATCTTTTTTTAAAAAATTATTTTTATTTTATGTGTATGCGTGTATTGCCTGCATGTAGGTAAGTGCACCTGTGTCATGCGTGCAATGCCTGCGGAGATCAGAAGAGGCTGTCGGATCCCCTGGGACTGGAGTTATGGACAGTTATTAGCTGCTTTGTGGGTGCTGGGGTTCGAACCCAGGTCTTCTGCAAGAACAACCAGTATCCTTAACTGCTGAGCCATCTCTCCAGCCCTATAATTTATTATTTTTATGTGTATGAATGTATTGCCTGCATGTGTGTAAGTGCACCTGTGTCTTGCAATACCCTCGAAGGTCAGAAGAAAGCATCAGATCCCCTGGAACTGAAGTTATGGATGGTTGTTAGCTACCATTTGGGTGCCGGGAATCAAACCCGGGTCCTCTGCAAGAACAATCAGTGCTTTTAACCACTGAGCCATCTCTCCATGTGAATGCAGAAATGGGTGAAGTTTGGAGTTGCTACTCATAGGTTATTCGTGGACAATGGACTCAGCTCTGGAAACTGTTCTCTAGCCTCTCAAGATTCCCACAAAGTTAGTCTGCTGACTAAAAGAGGACAGCTGCAGGAAGATTCAGCACCCAAGACCTATCAGGTTGATGTCTCTTCAGTCTTTCATGACAAGCCCAGGTGGAGGAAGACTCACTACCCTCCTCATGAATGTCTCAGAGTCCCTCCCAGCCCATCCATCAGGCAACGATGAACACACCAGGTCAGCTTTTCCCACGTTTGGGTTCCAAGAACCAATTAAAAGCTCTTCTGGCAGCAGATAAAAAATACCAAATTTTTATTTCATTATCTACTGTTACAATCATTTCAGAAAATACCACATATCTTAACTGCTCAACCAATTTAGAAAATATAATTTAAGCCAGGCATGGTGGCACACGCCTTTAATCCCAGCACTTGGGAGGCAGAGGCAGGCGGATCTCTGTGA
>NW_008348586.1:3357574-3408747 GCF_000622305.1 Nannospalax galili | reverse complement strand
TTTTTAAAAAAGGAAAAGAAAAACAGGCAGGAGAAATGGCTGGGTGAGTGAGTAAAGGTGACCAGCACCAAGCGTGATAACCCAAATTTGAATCCTGAGTTTGATCTTTGAGACCCACATGGTAAAGGAGACAACTGATTCCTAAGGGTTGTCCTCTGGCCTCCACACACATTATGGCACATGCGCACACACATACACAGGTGTGTGCAGACACACACACAGACAATAATAAATATCTAAACATAAATAGAAACCAAAAAAAAATCGGTTTGACAATTAACGTTTAAGATTTGGCAGAAGCCGAGTGTGGTGGCACACATCTTTAATACCAGCAGTTGGGAGGCAGGGGTAGGTGGATCTCTGTGAGATGGAGGCCAGCCTGGTCTGCATGTCAAGTTCCAAGCCAGGTGGGGCTATAGGTAGACCGTATCTCAAAAACAAAGTAAAAAAAAAAAATGGCAGAAAAAAATACTGTCCAATTTATATGAAGGTAACAGATTAAAAAAAAAACTACAACAGATTAAAGGATCCCTAAAGTCCTAACATTCTATGATTCTACAATTGCAAGAGTTTAAAACTATCCAACCTTGTGACCCTCCCCTCTCCACAGGAGTGAATCCTTTTAACAGTCAAGGTTCGGGAACATCCAGTTAACATCTTTTATTCATCTTGTGTCAGTAGATCCAAGAAGATGGTTTTCAAATCCCACCAGTGTGAGATTAGGCCCATCCCTACAAGGAGATAGCTTAAAACCAGTTAGGGTCATCTCATTGCATCTTTTCCACACAAGGAGGAGCTACAGCAGTGATTTGACTTTTGGAAATATTCCTAAATTTACTATATCATACTACAAAAGGAAAATCAGGACAGGACATGATGCAGCTCCAGAAAATGTAGAGCTTTCTGTTCGTAAACTGGCAGATTAGGAAAGAGGCCTACTCCAGGCATGGTGACACACCCCTGTAAGTTCAACGCCAACCTGATCTACATATCAAGTTCTAGGCTAGTCAGGACTGCATAGCAAGATCCTATTTAAAATATTTTATTATTTTTATGTGTATGAGTGTATTGCCTGCATGTGTTTAAGTGCACTCGTGTTATGCAATGCCCATGGAGGTCAGAAAAAGGCATCGGATTTCTCTGGCACTGGAGTTAAGAATGGTTCCCAGGACCATGTGGTTACTGAGAATCAAACCCAGGTCCTCTGCAAAAGCAGCCAGTGCTCTTAACTGCTGAGCCATCTCTCTAGCCCCCAAGACCCTAAAGTATTTTTTTTAAATAAAACTTAAAAAAGGCCCTGGGAAGGAGCTTTAACAGTGCCAAGCAAAGATGGCTTCCTGAGTAAGAATCCCACTTTGCTCTGGATGAAGGACTAGCTGATTTCTTCTAAGTCTCCAAGTGCCCATGTGTGCTAGACTGTGCCACCTCTGGTCTCAAAGTGGGACCTTATGCTCTGAGTCAGTATGGCACAATAACTCACAGAGCAGATAACACTGGGCAGCTACTGTGGCCGATGGAGGTGGAGCCATCTGCCAGCAGCCCCTGGTCTGTCCACTCCCAGGCAACAGCCCCTGGTCTGTCCACTCCCAGGCAGCAGCCCCTGGTCTGTCTCCTCTTGGGCTGGGTCCTTACTGTGCTTTTGCATTTTAGATCATTATCATAAAGCATCTGGTGGGGCTTGACATCAGAGAGGAAGTAAGCAGGGTTGGGGAGGCAGCTCAGTTTGTAGGATACTTGCCTGGCATGCACAAAGCCCTTGGGTTTGATCCTCACCACCACACAAAACCAGGTTTAATGGTTCATGCCTGGAATCCCAGCACTTGGGAAGTGTAAAGAGGAGGATCAGAAGTTTAAAGTTATCCTCAGCTATGGAGCAAATTCAAGGCCAGCTTGGGAGGAAGGTTGGGGAGGGAGTAATGGAATGGCAAGGGCACAAACATGGGATTATTTCTTGCAAAAGGGGCCATGCCACTGAAAGATGCTAATCCTGTGTGACTGTCACTTTCATGCTTCCTAGACATGGCTTTCCATGTGGTGGCTGCATATGGAGGCCAGGCACCTTTAAGTTCACTTTAGTAGAAATATATACTTAAAGAAAATAGTGGCCAAAAATTATTTTACACACATTCAATCATCTGGTTGACCCTCGGCTAACAAGTGTCACCACCAGATGTCACTAACTGAGTGCGTTCAATCACACCAGTGCCAAGTTGCATGATCAAATCACAGTTGCTAAGCCTTACTGCTCAACCAGTTAGGAGCTGGTTACAAATGAAGCACATCAGGATCTGCATCTAACAAGACCCCAGAGATTCCAGTGCACGTCAGAGTGAGAAGCTAGAGAGAATGGAAGACAGTGGGCCTCTCAGAAAGAGCTCAGACATGCACACCAGTGGTCAGATAACAGCTACACACATTGAGAATGGCTCAATGTAGCCACGGGACTGGAGAGGTCAGTCATCCAGAACCTTCCAGAAGCTCAGGTGTGCTGAAGGCAAAGGCGCTCACACTCTCAATCCTCCTGTTTCCATCTAACAAGTGCTGAGATGATAGGCTTGCACCATATCGCTTACTTTTATGCAGTGCTGGAATTGAACCCAGGGTTGAGTACATGCTAGGCAACCATTCTACCAACTGAGATACATGTTCAGTCCTATAAATAAAAGATTCTAAGCAAAGGATGTACTTTTATATTTACACATATTAAAGCATATTTTTTTTTCTAAAAGCGAGGCATGGTGGTGCCCACCTAGAATCCCAGCACTTGAGAGACTGAGGCAGGAAGAACATGAGCACCAGGCTGCATAACCAGATCCTGTCTCAAATAAGCAAGCAAGCAAGCAAATAACAAAAAAACAAAAGTGGGCCTCTACACCTCATGGAACATAGAATAGGGATGAAGAGAACACTAATGCATCTTTCAACTCTCATCAATGAAGCTCCCTCATGCAGCAGAGGGCCAGAGCACAAAAGCTCACAAATGACCAAAATGCACAGACTAGAGCCTGCAGTCCTTGGACAGGACTCCTATATTAAAATCCACCCACCCAGGGCTCAGGGACCATTGTGGAAGAGGGGATGGAAAGAGTGTAAGAACCAGGGAGGAGGTGAATGACCACATGGAAATAGTCCTACAGGCATCTGGGACCCTTCTCATATGAACCTACAGCAATGATATCAGGATGCACAAAACCCATGTAGACTTAACCAGACAAAAACCCAGCACAGAACTGTGGAAACGAATAGCAGGCCCCAATCTTAGTCGCAGAATTATTGGCAGCTGATTACTGCTGGGTGAGGAAGAGCTGATTTTCTTAAAGGGAGAGAGGGACTCTAGTTAGGCTGGATCCCAGGAGATGAACTTGCAATGAGGGACATCTGGGTACACTAACTTTACATGATAGGCCTTAACACAAATGACAGAATGCATGAACTCCAGTGGGGGGCTATGGGAGGGTGCCAAAGCGGAGGGGACATAAAGATGATTTTCTGTATGAAATACACAAAAATTCAATAAGAAACTTAAAGAAGAAAACACGAATGCATCTTTCAACAAAAGTGGGGTTACTGCTGGGTATCCAAGCAATTTTTTTTCTTTAAGATGGGTGTACCATCTGTACTTGACTCAAGACTGCAGATCTGAATTTGGACCTCCAGTACCCACATAAAAGCCAGGTGCATCTGCATGTATCTGTAACCCCAGCAGGTTGTGGGGATAGTGGGGGGTAGAGAGAGATGGATCCCTGGACCTCACTGGCCAGCCAATCTAGCAGAATCAGTGAGAGACTATACCTCAAAAAAATAAGATGGAGAGTGACTGAGGAAGACACACACTGTCCACCTCTGACCTTAGCACACACATGCACACATGTGCAATGTACCTGCATACGCATGTGCACACATCCACATGAACACACACATACAGAGACAGAGAACACAGATGCTTAATTTTGCAAATTGCCTGCTATACCTATTAAGACTTTTTTTTTTTTTTTTCTTTTTTGAGACAGGGTCTGCCTGTAGCCCCAGCAGGCCTGGAACTCACTATATAAACCAGGCTGTCCTTAAACTCAGATCTGCTTGCCTCTGCCTCCCGAGTGTTGAGACTAAAGGCATATGCAACCATAACTGGCTATTAAGACTTTTTCTAATTAATGTAGCATATTTTGGTTTTTGTCGTCCCTCAATTTAACTCTCATTCTAAAATAAACCAGTTCAATCACAGTTCCAGTGAGTAAATCTTTGGGTAGAATATTATTCTCTGCAGCCTCTTTAGAAATTCCACATCAATGCCAACAGGTAGGAGTGGCCCATCATCTTCCCAAGTTTTAGGATTAAGCTTCTATTGCCTATTTGACTATCACATTATCTTGTTTTATTTGTGTAAAAGTTATAAAGACACAACTTAAGAAAAAACTCCTGGAAGTTATGAGGGTTTGTTTGATTTGATTTGGGCTTTTTAAGAGTCTCACTACGCAGCCCTGGCTGACCTAAAACTTGCAGTAATTCTCCTGCCTCTGCCTCCTAAACACTGGGACTATGGGCATGTACTACTATGACCAGCATGAAATTATAAGTTACTTAATTTTGAATCTTTCCCCTAACAAATCTTTTATTTCAGCTGCTTTGAAGGAGAAGAGAGGATTTCATTTTTTCTCTTTTATAGCATAATATCAAGAGAATATTAACTTTTATTAATATTCTGAAAGAATCAAAGTTTGGTTTTATTAATGAGTTAGAAGGTCTTTTCATTTTTAGTTTATCTTTATGATAATTTATTTTGTTCAATTTGTTATTTTGCCCTTTTGAGATGTTAATTATTTGTCTATTTTTTATTTATATATTTAGAGGAATATAATTTCTTGGAAGTTTGAGATGCTGCAAATATAGTATTTCTAGTATTTAATAATAGTATTTTTGTATACTATATATGTTTCATGGTCTTCCACATATTTTTTCCTTAACTCAGCTGCTATTTAGGCTTTTTAAGCTTGCTATTAATTCTAATTTTAATTATATGTTTAAGTGGGTATCACATGTACAGAATAAAAATTCAAACTACTCAGGGAGACCTGCATCCCTCTGCTCCAGTTCTGGGCCTCCAAGTCGCCACCTGAGTGGGAACAATTTTTTTTCCTTGAGAAACTTGCGGAGAAACTTCATGTTTGCGTAGCAGAACAGTGTGAGTTTCCTTCCTGGCAACTGAGAACATAAATTCACTGTTCTTTTCAATCATTTTTTCAAACTGGAAAATAAACCTTAAGTATGAATTAAAATTTTTTTTTTGAGATATAGTCTCATTAACCCAGTCTGGCCTCATATTCACTGTGTAGCTGAGGATAATCTTGAACTTTTGATTCTCTTGTCTCCACCTCCCAAGTGCAGAGATTATAGGCGTACACCACCACAACCCATTTATGCAGTGCAGGGGTTCAATGCTAGGCTTTATGCACACTAGGCAAGCACTCTACCACCTGGGTTACATCCCCAGCCCCATCACTTGTGTATTTTATATCTAATTTCATTATGACCTACATGGGTGGTTTATGAAATTTTTAAGTTTATTGGAATATACATTGTGACACAGCAAGTGATAAAGATTTAGGAATCACATTTTTAAAAAGTATTATTCTTAGCCAGGTGTGGTAGTTTTTGCCTATATTCCTAGTACTATATGCCTAGGGTGGTGAAGGCAGGAAGATCAGGAGCTGATCAGGATCATCTTTGGCTACATAGCAAATCTGAGGCCAACCTAAGCTACATAAGACTCTGCCTCAAAAAAACCAAAACCCAAATCAAATTCCCAAAAAGTATATTTCTCTGACTTTTGTGTTTGATTCTAAATCTTTATTTTACTAATCATACAATTTAAAATTATTGTATAATTGTTCTTGGTATGCTGGTATAAAAAACATTTCCATAAAAATTGTTACTTGGGGGCTGGCAAGACGGCTCAGCAGCTAAAAGCATTGCGTCACACCTGTGGACTTGAGTTTGATCCCATCTCCAGAACCCACATGGTAGAAGGACAGAACAGACTCCCTTGGGTTGTCCTCTGACTTCCACACACAAATTAAATAAATAAATAAATAAAATGTATGCCCTAACCATTTCTACTTTTTGGTTTACATGTATGTATGGGTATGTAAGTGCACATATGTGAAGATGTGCATGCGCACGTGTGCATGTGGAAGCTAGAGGACAACCTTGGGTGCTGTTTTTCCTCAGGATCTATCATCTGTTTTGAAACAAGGGCTCTCATTGATCTGGGGCTCACAGATTAGGCTAAGCTGGCTGAGAGTCCCAGGGATCCACCTGTATCTGCTACCCCAGCACTGGCATTATAAACCATGCCCAACATTTAAAGTGGGTTCTGGGGATGGAACTCAGGTCCTCACACTTGCTAGACAAGCACTTTACAGAGCCATCTCAGTCTGTTTCTGCTTTTAGACACCTATTTTGCTAAGTGATTCAAAGCATGCAAAACCAATACAGATTTCACTGTGATAATGTACTTTTATTACTGCATTTATTAATCCATCAATATATTTTAAGGATGTACTTTTTTCAAACAAAACTTTCACTCTTTTTATGCATATAGTAGGAAGTATATACTTGTATTATGTAGCTTATAAAATATTCTTTTAATTAAGTTCACTTAAAGTATTGCTTTGAATACACTGGACTTTATTTCATTTTGGACTTAAACTTAAAAATTAAAATAACTGGGGTTGGAGAGATGGCTCAGTGGTTAAGAGCACTGGCTGCTCTTGCAGAGGACCCAGGTTTGGTTCCTAGCATCCTCATGGTAGCTAACAACCATCTCTAACTCTAGTTCCAGGAGAAGCAATGTCCTCTTCTGGCCTCTGTAGGCATCACACACATGGGTGCACTTATATACATGCAGGCAAAACAAATACACATAAGATAAAAAAATTTTTTAATTAAAATAATGGGGCAAGGGATGTAGCTCGGTTTGTAGAATGCATGCTAATACAAAGCCTTGAGTGCAAGCCCCAGCACCACATAAACTAGGTGTACTGGCACAGGCCTATAATCCTAGGACTAGGGATGTGGAGGCAGGAAAATCAAAAGTTCAAGGTAAGGTGGGGAGATGATCAGTGGTTAAACATTAGCCACCCAACCATGAGGACCAAGAGTTAGGATCCCCAGAAAACCCACATAAATGTCAGGTGGGTGTGGTGGCCCACTTGTAATTCTAGCAAAGGAAGTCGGAGACAGGGGATCCCCAGAGCAAGCTGGCTAGCAAGAATAGCCATATCTGTGAGCTCTGGGTTTGGTTGAGAAGCTTTGCCTCAATGAATAAGGTGGAAGAGTAATTGAAGATGGTTCCTAACAGCAATCTCAGGCTTCCACATGTGCGCTAACACATGTGCACATGAGCCCACATATGCAAAAACATGCATCTATACACACATGAAAAAAATTCAAAAAAGAAAAAGATCAGAGCTGGAGAGATGGCTCAGCAGTTAAGAGTACTAGCTGCTTTTTCAGAGGATCTGGGTTCAGTTCCCAGCACCCACATGGCAGTTCACAACCTTCTGTAACTCCAATGCTGGGGGATCTGACACCCTCTTCTGGTTTCTGTGGCTGTTACATGACATGGGTTCACTCATGCAGGTAAAACATTCATACACATAAAATGAAATTTTTTTTAATTAAAAATAAGTTGTTGAAGGTAATTTTCAGCTACACAGTGAGTTTGAAGCTAACCTGAGGTACATGAGACCCTATTGAAATAATAATAATTATTATTATTATCAAAAATTATGTGCTTCAGGATGGGTGTGGTGGCTCATGCCTTTAAACCCAGCACTCGGGAGGCAGAGGCAGACAAATCTGTGAGTTCAAGGCCAGCCTGGTCTACGTAGTGAGTTCCAGGCCAACTGGGGAGACCCTGTCTCAAAAAGACCAAAAAAAAAAAAAAAAGAAGATGTGCTTCTACACGGAATTTTTGTCCCAAACTCCAGTTACTTAAGAGTTTTTCTAGAGTTGCAGGAGAAGGTATCTCGCTGCATCCAGGCAGGCAGGGAAGGCAGATATTGCTGCTTTCCTCTGGCCGTGTGCTCATGAAATGCAGAGAGCATGCTCAGTAACCTGGCATGAATTGTATTGGGAGTGGCAGCATTTTAGGGTAGAATGTATTTAGCAAAAGATGACAGCTATGCCAGATTGACTGAGGGTGGCATGGTGTTTCATTTTTATTCTCTGGGTACCTCGGGTAATTGGCTAGTTTGCAAGTACAAGACTTTTGCCAAAGTCTATAATTTACCCCCAAAGGCTTGTTCATCTACATATCTACTACACATACTGCTTATAAAACCCTGCGACAACAGGTCAACACATATGTCACATTATATAAACACCTAATATGCAGAGGTATTTAGCACAGGTAGATGGGCATAAATGACTTCAAAAATGTATTCAAAGACTTATTTTATAAATGGAAAGGGATTATAATGTCCCTTTTCCATAAGATATTTATCTGGCTGTTATTTAGTCTCAAGTAGTCTACCTGGCCTTCAACTTGCTGGGTAGCTAAGAATGACCTTGAACTTCTGAGCATCCTGCTTCCACCTCCCAATTGTTGAGATTACAGATATGTGCCACCATTCCTGGCTTATGTGTTGCTGTGAATCCTGTGCCTTGACAATGCTAGGCAGGCATTCTGTCACCTGAGCCACATCCCAAGCCCCTCTATACAATTATTTGAAGATGTATAGCTTTTGGTCTCAATTCAGAGAATAACTGTAAGGTAGGAGAGAACTGACTCCACAAAGTTTTCCTTTGACTACTGTGGCATGTATACCCCACCCCCATTGTTCACATACACATACATAATAACAAATATTCTCAAAAAGGCCAAAAAAATGCCACACACATACACATAAATAAAAAAATAAGCCTTAATAAAATTGAGTTGGGCCAGGTGTGGTGGTGCATGCCTTTAATCCCAGCACTCGGGAATCAGAGGCAGGTGGATCTCTGTGAGTTTGAGGCCAGCCTGGTCTACCTAGTGAGTTCTAGGACAGCTGGGGCTACAGGGAGATGCCTCAAAAATGGACAAAAAAGGGGCTGGAAAGATGGCTTAGTGGGTAAGAACACTGGCTGTTCTTGCAGAAGACCCAGGTTCAAATTCCAGCACCCACATGGTAGTTACAACTGTCCAAAACTCCAGTTCCAGGGGATCCGACAGCCTCTTCTGTCCTCTGTGGGCATTGCATGATATGGATGCACATAAAAGTCCTAAAGGGAATTGCACTGGAGGGAACATACCTCAGCATAATTAAAGCTATATACAACAAACCCAGAACCAACATCATTCTAAATGGAAAAATCAAAAACAAAAACAAAAAAAAAAAAAAGACCATGGCTTTCTTATGTACCTGTGCTAATAAATTACAGCTAAATAAGCACCAATATATAAAAAGACAATCGAAAGTCCCATGGTTTCTTCTGTTACCTCTGAAATTCACAATATCAATCCTCAAAATTTTCCTAAGCCAAGTCTTTAATGTCATTTGGAGTCTCACTAGGCTTAAGGAACAGTCACATTCAAGAGAAACATGGATGCTTTTGACTCCTCATTGCAATACATAAACTCTCAATAGTGCCCTCAGAGTTTTGAGCTGATACATTTTCAGAGAAAAAGCAAAACAACAGACTAATAACTGAAGTTAATAGAAGAATCATAGTACTGGATTAGTAAGCCTGGAGACAGACATTTCTAAGACAGCCTATAAGAAAATGGGCTGTGGACAGTGATTCCACGGGTCTTCCCAGATGCCAGCCAAGGGTCTCACACGACTACACATGTGCCAGAGTTCCTGACACCTACACATCTGAAAAAAGTTATTTTCAAATAAGAACAACTTTCTCAGGGCTGGAGAGATGGTTCAGTGGTTAAGAGCACTATCTGCTCTTGTAGAGGAACCAGATTCCATTCCCAGCACCCACATAGTGGATAATAATTGTCTGTAACTCTAGTTCCAGGGGCTCCAACGCCCTCTTCTGACATCTGCAGGCCCTGCATGACATGGGTTCACCTACCTACATGCAGGCAATACACTCATACACATAAAATTAAAATAAATAAAATTTAAAAATTTTCTTGCTGGGCGTGGTAGCTCACGCCTTTAATCCCAGCACTTGGGAGGCAGAGGCAGGTGGATCTGTGAATTCAGTTCAAGGCCAGCCTGGTCTACATAGTGAGTTCCAGACCACCTGGGGCTACAGGGAGACCCTGTCTCAAAAAAGACAAAAAAATAAAATAAAATAAAATAAAATTTCTTAATCCATTCACATAACTGGAGACTTGTTAGATTTTAGGGCCTACCAATACTAATTCCACTCTTCTGATGATTCTTCCAGTTCATCCAGGAAGCAACTAAGAAATAGGAGGCAGCATAGGCAGCTAGCATTTTTGTATTAAAATCAGCCCAGACTTCCTGAAAAACTGACTTGTTACTGAAGAGGTACAAAACATTCACAAACTTGGTTTTTTTCTCAGTATAGCCAAGGGCAGTGCCTGTCAAGCGTGACTGCAGAATCCCAGCTCAAATGCTTAATCCCTCAGAGAGGCCTGGGGACAATGGCTTTCTCAACCTGTATAGGGTTGTTACCCTTAGTCACTATTAGTTACCACTATTTCAGGAGACTGTCAAATACCAATTCCTTGCCAAAGAAGAGTCTAGTTAGTAACCAGCAATAAAAACAATAATAAACGAATTGTTTTCACGATGTTAATAGAAGAGATCCTAAGACATGTCTCGATCATTCTATAAGACCAAGGCCTAATGAGGGATAAACAAAAGAAAAGACAATATAAAGAGAACCCAAGGAACCCATGACAATAAATTCCAAATACCCACCAAGATTTGGACAGAGATGGGCCCGTTAGCAAAGCTTCAAAAATGACACACAATCGAGTTCATCATTCTCCACTTGATGTAGCACCCCAGCAATTCACAAAGAGTCTTTCGGTATTGGAGATTGATTCAATGGCACTGCCTCATATTATAATCATTAACAAAGCTATGCAAACAGAGATCAAAGTCTCCCCTTATGAATCTACATACAGAAAGTTAAGTAGGTAAACCTTGACACCCATCACCTACATCAGGCCTCCTCAGAGCACAGAGGATGGGCACTCAGTGAGAGCAAACAAGAGTGGAGTGATTCCTGACCTGCAGAATGAGAACGAAGTAGTCTACAGGTCTGTTTCGCTGGTAGAGGTAGTACTCGGGGGCTTTCTTGTTCTTCTCATCAAACTTCAGTTCCTGGATGACATTGGGGTGCTTTAGCAGCCTTAGAAGGATCTTCTCTGACATCTGGGATGGGCTAAATGCTTCTACTTCTATAGATATAAACACAACTTGACATTACACTTCAAACGGAGGGAAAAGATCATGCTAGCAATCACGGTGCTCAGACTGTAAGAATACTTGGCATCAGAGTGATAGAACATGGATGAACAAGACTTCCATTTGGTGATCCACTGGGGTCAGATTACCTGGGAGAAATCAGAAAAGGTGGAATGCTCATATCTGGTCCTTTTAAATTTTTCTTTTTCAACCTGTCACTGGTTTCTGTCTCATATGAGTGCCCTATGTTTCTGATTGATGGAGATGAAAACCAATCAGCAGCAGTCTCCTTGAGAGCCAGGATGCCCTCCAACACAAGTCACAACAGTCTGACTATCCACCAACAGCTAAGGGAGGAAGCCAAGGTTGGGAAGCACTGAGGGTGGGTTAGTACTGGTACATAGACCTGGGCTCCACCTCTCACTCTCCCACGCCACTCTCCTGAGAGATTCCAGGGACCACCGAGGGAGAGATTCAGAATAGAAGCAAGGCCGTGCACACATCAACATGCACTCCAACTCGCCAACAAAAAAAAAAAAAAAGGAATGTTGGTCAGCATTGACAAAAATAGTCACTTCACTTAAAATGACCAAAAATCAAAAGTACTGACTCAAGGGTGCTATTGTACAAGTGGACTTCATGACTTCTCAGAGGCAGAGTAGGATAACACTGAGTTTTAATGTGTGGTTCTTCAATGATGAGCAACAGTATTAGCAGAATTAAGAAAAGAATTATAACAGATATTGTTTAATTTTTTATTTTCTTAATTAGATGCTATAGATGAAAGCTATAAATTCAGTATTCATGTCTGTGACTTTCACAGTAAGACAGTACACTGCAGGCAATTTGGAAAACACAGAAAAATGAAATAAAAATGATCTGTAAGCCAACTGCTTGGATAACCATTTAGAGCAATTTGGTGAGTATTTCTTTCCAGTGCTTTGCCTAGGCATGTGTGCCTCTGTACACGTGTGCATGTGTACACACAGAACCATAACTGTGGACTTAACATACATATATTTTGATATCCTGGACTTTCCTACTATACAGTAAGTCATGGACACTTTCCCATGTCATAAATGTTAATAGTGAGCATTCCGATGTATCTGACAGCATAGGGAACATCCATCATGTGCTGCTGTTGACCATCTTTTCAGTATACTCTTATATAAATACACTGCATGCAGCTGAAAGCTACTGGCTTGCCCATCTTGAAAACAGACGTCTTCCACAAGCCTCTGGGTAATTTCAAACTTTTTTCTCACCCTTCACCTAGAGGGCCACTGGGGATGTGAGAGGGTTAGTCAGTCTCGGGTCCTTTTCAACCTTGACCTGTTGGGAGTGGTCAGTGCTGGCTGAACTGGTGGCTTTAATAATGTGAACACTTGCCTCTGAGTGGGGCCCAGGTTAATCTGATTTGAACAGCCACCAAGAAATTCATGCCCAAGTCTTAGAATCTCTCATTTCATCAAACCATAAAAGAGAAGGATTTAATTCTGCCTGTCTGTTTTTCTTCTTTGTGAGTCATACATAGCACCTGCATTACCACTGGTGTCCAACTGTTCTTCCAAGGCAAGCTGAAGAGAGAATTACTCAACTGTCCAATCAAATGAAGTGGTGTCTGGTTTGCACTGTCAGCCTACTCCGCCAGCTGGCTCGCCCGTGGGCTTAGCTGGAAGTAGATGACCTGGCCTCCCATACACATGCAGTGTGGCACTAACATTCATCCTTACCTTCAGACCAATTTTAAGTTACTGGTCCACCCCTGGTAAATGTCTCAGAGGGTTCATGCCGACACTGAACACAGGAGAGGAGAGAATTTAAAGAGAACAAAACAAAACAGAACAAAACAAAAAAAAAAAAACAAAAACACAAAGTGGCATTACTTGTCACCCCATTTCCCAGCCTCCACCCCCAACCCTCCCAGTCAGTGGTGTTGAGGAAGGCTCGGCGATCTCACACTGTGATAAGCACACTTGCCTGTTGCTAGGAAACGGTGCATGGCCAGGAGAAGCTGTGGTGATATTTTAACCTTCATCTCGCTGTCTTTATTTTGATATATCACAGTGAAAGATTTATCGTCCTCTTTTTTTTTTTTTTTTTTTAAAAAAAAAAAAAAAAAAAAAAAAAAAAAAAAAAAAAAAAAAACAAAAACACAAAGTGGCATTACTTGTCACCCCATTTCCCAGCCTCCACCCCCAACCCTCCCAGTCAGTGGTGTTGAGGAAGGCTCGGCGATCTCACACTGTGATAAGCACACTTGCCTGTTGCTAGGAAACGGTGCATGGCCAGGAGAAGCTGTGGTGATATTTTAACCTTCATCTCGCTGTCTGTCTGCTTAAAGGCAGAAAAATCTTGCTTTCTTTCACGATGGGCCACTTTCTTTTTCGTTCTGTTATCAGCTGGGGGAGGGGGTGAGAAAAGAAAAACACAATCAGGACTCTTTATGGATGAAAGGGACAAAATCCACTGTTTGAAAGGCTCTAGGCTTCCTCCAGGGACCAGTGATTCCTCACAGAGAAAGGTCTCCTGGAACCATCAGACAGTAAAGGCAGACAGCAAAGACACCCTGGGTCCACAGTCACAGCAGGGAACCTGGAAAGAGCTCATGGGGAGGCTTTAGAGAGCCCATGCGAGACTGGACTGGGCAGGCAGGACAAAGCCCTGGACAGGCCCACACAGCAGCTGAAGGTGTGGCCTGAAGTGTACCTACAATGAATGTAACCACACTCCAGTGAAATTGTCCCTGTCTTCTAAAGGCCCACAACCTCAGCTGAAAGAACAAACAAACAGGATCCTTCAAGAAATGAACAAGACTGCACTCCAGGAATATGGCTTGAATCTCTCTGCCTGCTTTATTCCTAACAAGATGAAGAGGTGTTCAGGGACAGGCAAACATGGAGGT
The DNA here is from genome assembly GCF_000622305.1 of Nannospalax galili. NCBI lineage: Eukaryota > Metazoa > Chordata > Mammalia > Rodentia > Spalacidae > Nannospalax > Nannospalax galili. Next base: position 3,394,458 of record NW_008348586.1, on the reverse strand, counting down.
AACACTGGTGGCCCTCTGGAAAGGGCCAGAAAGAAAATAGGCTACACGGGCTCCATGGCTTTTGTTGCAGTATGTCCATGCTCAGCAAAAGTAGCGGTTTTAATTAAGAAGCACAGCTATGCTTTATGGAAATGGAAATCTGAATTTTCATTTAACTTCTACCTGTCACAAAATAGCATTTTGTTGATTTTTTTCTCAGTCATTAGAAAAACACAGGAAACCATTCTTGCCTTGTAGGCCATATGAGTTAAGCGGCAGACACTCATGTGCTATGGTTTGCTAACTCCTCATCTAGAAGGACTCTCCTGCAAAGTCACTTTTCAACTATTTTCCTGAATAAAGTAGTAATAAAGAAAAACCTGACTTGATGAGACCCCAGCTGGGTACAGTGGTATACGCCTATAATCCCAGCACTTGAAGGCTAAGGAAGATTACAGATTCAAAGCCAGCCTGGGCTACATAGTGAAACCCTGTCTCAAATAATACCACACCACCCCCTCAAAAAAAAGTAAAAAAGAACAAAAAGACAAGGCCCCCAATTCTTTTTTTGCCCCCAAGACTCTGTGAATTATTTCCTATCCAGGGTAAAACAAAATGATTACCAGGCTTTCCACAAATGTGTCTTAAGCTTTTCTTCTACCTCAATTTCTTTTGGAAAAATCAGATAGTGAAAATCAATATAAGATTTGAAAAATTTCTACTGGCAACCAGCTGTCATCATGGCCGACCTCCTATCTACATCAAGAATTTCCCTGAAACCACAAGTTCAGCATTGTGCACCAGCCAGTCAGGTCAGGAAGCAATGCTCTATGACGTAAGCCCCCAAGGCTTAAGAGTTTAGTAGCATTTCTATAAAACCCAAGTACAGAAGATCTTTTGAACATTTAAACTGTCTTTCCAAGGCAGCTGCTACACCAGGGAAAACACAAATGTCCAAAGCTGTATTCAGTATTAAACAATGGTTTGTGAAGAAGGTGAAGAGGGCCAGTAGATGGCTCAGCCTAATGAACCTGAGTTCAGTCCCCAGAACCCATGAAAAGGCAGAGAACTGACCCCACAAAATTGTCCTCTGACCTCCACACATGCACTGCTGTACATGTACACCCCCAAAAAGATACAGTAATGAATAAAACTGTCAAAAGTACAAAACAGACATGGGGACAAGTGTCTTAAAGAACACCACAGGCATGGAGCTGGAGAGATGGCTCAGCGGTTAAGAACACTGGTTGTTCTTGCAGAAGACCCAGGTTCAAATCCCAGCACCCACATGGCAGCTAACAACTGTCTATAACTCCAATTCAACAACTATCCATAAATTCTAGTCCCAGGGGATCCGACAGCCTCTTCTGATCTCTGTGGGCATTGTATGACATGAGTGCACTTACATACATAGTGCAGGCAATACATGAATACACATAAAATAAAAATATAATTTTTTAAAAAGTAAAAAAAAAAAAAACCACCATAGACATGTAAGGCAGGCAAGTACCCATTTTTCAAAGATAATTATTAGCGATTTAAAGCTTTTCTCTTGGGTTCTAGAAGACCTTAGTCATTTTAAAATGTGTAAGGTTCTGTTGTAGAAAGACTAAAGTCACTCTCTTTTTGAGCAAGGCAAGCTTTGCCCTGAATGACCCAGAGCATTGGGACAGTCCAAGTTCCCCTTTGAGTTCTGTTTCAAAGCTAAGAGGATATACAGCACCCGGGTGCTTGTTCTCTGCCCACTCCCAAGACCCTTGGGCCCTCCTTGGCATTATTAGCTTTTGAAAGACTTATACGATAATAGTGGGGCTGTGGATGAAGGCTGAAGCTTACTGGTCAGGTAAGCCAGTTAGTTGTATTCTGTAATGAGACAGGCTATAGGTCCCACACTTAGGGGCCACGTTCGTGTCTGAGGAAAGGAAGTACAGATACTTGCCTCCCCTTGATTGATCCAAGATACTCTCTGTGCCTGTCTGCCCCTCAAAAGGAGGTAGACACACAGATAATTAGAAAACTATATTCTCTGTGTGTATATGTATATGTGTATGTGCATGCATGTGTACATGCATGTGTGGAGACCAGAACTCAGTGTTGAGTGTCTTTCTCCATTATTGTCCACCTTATTTATTTATTCATTCATTCATTCATTCATTCATTCATTTTTGAGACAGGGTCTCATTGACCCTGAAGCTCGCAGGTTGGCTAAAGAAACTGCCCACTTCCCATTATTCTCTTCATGTCTCCGCCCCCAAGCACTGGAATTATAGGCACACACCACCATCTCTGGCTTTTTATGTGGGTTCTTAGGATCTGAACTTGGGTCTTCATGCCTGTACAGCAAGCACTTTACCAACTGAGCCATCTCCCCCAACCCTCCGCCCACAACTGCATTCTTGCTGAATCCCTCTTCCTATGTCCTACCCGCCATCACTGTCCCAGTCAACTATGGCTGCTCAGCTCATCTGCCTGAACCATGAATGCTGGAACAAGGAAATTTAATCAGCTGTCATCCATCAATTTAATGAAACAGATCCCCTTGTTAAATATGTGGATTATAAATGTAAGAATAAACTTGAAAACACTTTGTCTAGCTGTATAACATGAATTTAGCAAAGAAGGATGTAAAATATGTCTGAAAACCATGAGCAGAATTTCCTGTTTCAATGTAGATTCACCACCAGGAGAAGCTGGCTGTTAAAGAGAACACAGCTGCCTGATGTCACCAAATCTGTCTCTTCTTCCACCTCTGTAAGAGGCTGCAGGAAGCCTGCATATCATGTGTAATTACAAACAGATGGGCCCAACACAGGGGTGAAGGGTCAGATGACTCACAAATGGCAGGAAAGGTTTGAGAAAATCACAATCAGACACTGTGACTCACTGTATAAGTCTGTTTCATCTAGGATCTCAGATTTGATGATTTCTTCAATCACGTCTTCTAAGGTGACAATGCCCAGAACTTCATAAAATGGGTCCCCTTCGCCCTCATTGTTTACCCGCTGCACAATGGCCAGGTGAGATTTACCTTAAAGAAAAGAAAACAAGTTTAAAAGGTTGGTTCCTGGGTTCTCTGACTCCTTTCATGTCCTGTAAACACAGTGGCCAGTTTGTACCAGTTCAGTTCTCTGCCACCATACCACACCACCAGCCCAGTGCCAAACTGCGTGTGTGTGTGTGTGTGTGTGTGTGTGTGTGTGTGTGTGTGTAGGCCACATGACACCATCAGCTGTCTTCCTCAATTATTCTCCACCTTAAGTTTTGAGACAGGGTCTCTCATTGAACATGGAGCACTGATTCACTAGACTGGCCAGTGAGCCCCAGGGATCCTCCTGCTTCTCAATGCTGGGATTAAAGGCATATACTGCTGTGCCTGGTGTTCTCTCTCTCTTGTTCTCAGCATGTGTATGTATGTGTGATATATATGGGGACATGCATGTGTGTCTATAGAGACCTAAAGTTGGAGTTGAGTGTCTTTCTTTATCACCTTCCACTTTATCTACTGAGGCAGGGTCTCTCCCTAAATGCAGAACTCACAGAATCTGGCTAGTCTAGCTGGGCAGCTTTCCCAGAGATCCTTCTTCTGCTTCCCAAGTGTTAGGATTACATGTGGTCACCATGTCTGCCCAGCTTTTATATCAGTTTTGATGACCTGCAGCCTGGTCCTCATATGTGGCATCTCTCCAGTCCTCATGCCTAGTTTTTTTTTTATTTTATTTATTATTTTTATTTTATATGTATAAGTGTATTGCCTGCATGTATGTGAGTGCACCCATGTCATGCAGTGCTGCGGAGGTCAGAAGAGGGCTTTGGATTCCTCTGGACCTGGAGTTAAGAACGGTTTGTAGCCGCCATGTGGGTGGGTACTTGGAATCAAACCCAGGTCAGTGCTCTTAACCGCTGAGCCATCTCTCCATCCCCGTCTAGTTTTTTATGTAGATGGCAGGGATCCAAACTCGGATCCTCATGCTTATGCAACAAAGCTCTTTACTAATGGAGCTATCACCATAGTCCCTAGCAGAATTTTGGGGTATATGTGTATCTGCAGCAAAATTTGCTACTGGGTTATTAAAGTCTAGATTTTAGTATTTTAAATGGTGTGGTAATACCACAAAGGAATGGACAAAGTTTCCCAAGCCCTTAAAAGGAGGAAAATGGAGAAGCCCCATCTTCCACATACAGTTCGGTTTCCTAAAGGAAACCATCACTTAACTTGAGTACAGAAATTCTCTCAGAGAGAGAACTCTGGGAGGTCCAAGACGCACTGAGTTCAGTGTGGCCAAACCATTTCCCCCAAAATATTAAAATGTTATTGGCCTGTTCCACTTTGCTGGTCCTTACCATCCACAGTGTGAAGACACTGAACTTGTCCCAGAATGATGTCCCGGGAACAAGCAGTGCTCATCACTATTCACCACACACTCACAGAAGAGGGGAGAGTTCAGTCTCTAAGAATGTCCTTGATAAAGCAGTACAAGTAGTTAACTCCATTAGTCTTCACCCTCTGTAGGTACCTTTTAACACTCCACTTGAAAACACGAGATGGACAATAATGTATTGTGAAGTATAATAGTTGTTTTGAGAAGAAGGCACTTAGGTGCCTGAGTTAAGAGCTGGACTAAATACTTTACTTTTTGTGTTGCTAGGGCTGAAACCCAGGACCTCACAGGGGAGTACTTTACACTGAGCACACCCCCAGCCCAAGCTGATTTCATTGATCATTTTTACTTGATAGAATAACCAGTCACATCATAGTTATTTAGACATGTATACCTGGCAATCATTTTCAAGAAAATGAACAAAATGAACAAGGAAAATCATGGGTAGCATTTGATACCAATGATAAAAATTAGGATTTCAATAGAAAATTACAATTCTGGGAAACTCTTATCTATCATCATGAGCTTGATAGCTTCTTTCTAAAGTGTGTGTGTGTGTGTGTGTGTGTGTGTGTGTGTGTGCGCGCGCGTGTGTGTGTACATACCCATGCGTGTGCCTTTGGAGACCAGAGGTAAATATTTCATGTCTCCCTCATTGATGTTTTCTACCTTAGCTTTTTTTAATTTTATTTTTATTTTATGTATATGAGTGTATTCCTTGCATGTGTGTAAGAGCATCTGTGTTGTGCAATGCCTGCAGAAGTCAGAAGAGGGCATCAGATCCCTTAGAACTGGAGTTATGGACAGTTGTAAGCTGCCATGTGGGTGCTGGAAAATGAACCCGGGTCTCTGCAAGAGCAGCTGAGCCATCTCTCCAGCCCCTCTACCTCAGTTGAGACAAGGTCTCTCACTAAACCTGAAGTTCACTAACTGGCTAGACTGCTGGTCAGTCAGCTCTTGGGATCTTTCTGTCTCTGCCTCCAAGGGCTGGGATTTCAGGCATGTGCTGCCATGCCAAGCTTGTCATGTGGGTGCTGGGGATCCAAACACGTTTTCATACTTATGCAGCAAGTACTTTAACCACTGACCATCTTTCCAGAACCTCAGTAAAATTTCTTTGGTGAGATGGGTACTGACATTAATGAAAACAGCCTTTAAAATACTGAATAATCTGTTGTATCAACCTTTTGAAGATTTGTAAAATTCAGTGAACCAATATTTTTCAGCTGACTATGGTAATGAGATATAAAAATCACAGGTGGATAAATGAACATAAGCGCCACGCAAAGGCAGAACAGTGGACTGTTAGAAATAAACATTAAGAGCTAGATGAGGGCAGGGGCAGATAGCATACCTGGCCAGCCAGGGCCACAGAGTGAGACCTTGTTTCAAAAATCAACTAATCCAAAAGCTGGTGAGATAGCTCAGTGGGTAAAGGTGCTAGACACACAGACCTAACTACCTGTGTTCAATCCTCAGACCCTACAGTGGAAGGAGAGGACCAATTCACCAAAGTTGTCCTCTGACTGCCACTGACCTCCACATGTGCAACATGATACGTGTATACACCCATGTACCCCCTTGCCTCCCCCCACACACAAATTTTAAATAAAATTCAAACAAACCAAAACCAAAGAGGGAACAATTTTAGACTAACAGAAGAATCACAAATATAGTACAGAGCATTCCTAGAGACTCTGCCCAGTTTCCCCATTGTGACACCTTGTATTACCATGATACAACAGTCAAACTAAGGAATTGGCATCAATGCATTACTAGTTATTCTCAAAATAAGACTTTCCTGCATCATTATCTAATCTGAGCAGCGCACAATTTAGCTGTCAGGTCTCCCCAGTCTCCTGTGGTCTGTGACAACTGCTCAACCTACATTTTTCATGACTCTGACCATCTTGAGAAATACTGCTCAAATCTCCTGCCAGTCACTAAGTCTAACCCGACCCCAAGGGAGAGAGAGAAACAATCCAGTTCTTCCTCCTCCAGTCGGGTGCATCTACTTACATTATTAGGACAGGAGAATATGTACATATATTCTTCAGAACTCTTCTGTAAAAGTCAGATGAAAAAGTGTTAATTGGAGAGAGTGGCCTAAGTCCACTGGTGGGATCTGAGGGTCCATAGAGTGTACTTAACTTATAAGAAACCTCTGTTGGTGCTGGAGAGCTGGCTCAGCCATTAAAGGCTCAGGCTTACAACCAAAACATCAAGAAATCTCTACTGGACTAGGGAGATGACTCGGTCAGTAAAGTGCCAGCCACATAAGCCTGAGGACTGACTGGAGTTTGGGTCCCCAGAAGCCATGTTGAAAGTCAAGCATGGTTGACACGCCTGCAACCTCAGCGTTGGGGTGGGAGCACAGAGACAGTCAGCTAGCCTAGCTGAATTGCTGAACTGCAGGTTCAGTGAGACCCTGTCTCAAAAATAAAATTGAAAAATGATTGAGGAAAGAGACCCAATGTCTACCTCTGGCCTTCACAAACACACACACATAAATACTAACAAGTGCATATAACATATGCACAATACACACATACACGCCCCAAGAATTAAAAAAAAAGAAAAAGAAAAAAAGAAACCTCTACTTAGAGTGTTTTGGTGTAGTATCAAATATTGGTAAATATCCACAGTTACATCAGGACTTTTAAAATATGTCTTCCTGGGCCGGGGAGATGGCTCAATGGGAAAAGGCACTTGCTGCTGCCAAGCCCGATGACCTGGGTTTGATCCACAGGACCCATATAGTGGAACGAGAGCACTGACTCTCACAAGTTGTCCTCTGCCCTCCATACATGCACTATGGCATGCACACTCGTATGCCCTTGCACATATACAAAATAAATGTTAATTTTTTTTCACTTTGGTTTTTTGAGACAGGGTCTCCCTGTAGCCCCAACTGGCCTAAAACCCACTGTGTAAACCAGGTTGGCCTCAATCTCACAGAGAGCCACCTGCCTCTGCCTCCCTAGTGCTGGTATGAAAAGTACATGCCACCATGCCTGGCTCAAATGTTAAAATTTTTAAAGGTATGTCTCTCTTTTCCAAATATATATCCATGTAAGGCCAAATTTTCTTCATATACTCAAGTAAATACCATACTGCACAGCGTGAACACAGGAGAAATGAGAATCAGCTACCTTGTATTCAGCTAGGTAACAGATATGTTAAAAGGTAAACACTGACATTCCTCCTATTTTTCTGTTTTGGAAAATATAGTTATTCTTGATAAAAATGTTATTTATGGGGGCTGGAGAGATGGCTCAATGGTTAAGAACACTGACTGTTCTTGCAAAAGACCCAGGTTTGAATCCTAGCACCCACATGGCAGCTAACAACTGACCATTAACTCCAGTCCCAAGGGATCCGACAGCCTCTACTGACCTCCTCGGGCATTGCACAACATGGGTGCACTTACCTACATGCAGGAAATACATGCATACACATAAAATAAAAAATAATAAAATTTTTAAAAATGATATTTACATTAATATGCAATGGATTTATTACCGTCCTTTAAAATGAACTGATAATTTACATTTTAAAAATTATTTATCATTATTGTGTGTTTGATGTGTGGGGTGCAAAAGCCACCAAACACATGTGGAGGTCAGAAGAAAACTTGTGGAGTTGTGTTTCTCCTTCCACTTAGGTGGGTTCTGGGAATTGACCTCAGGTCATCAGGCTTTTACAGTAAGTGCCTTTACCTGCTGAGTCATTTTGATGATCCCTTCAATAATTTCTGTGAATTTAAAGGAGCTACAAAATCTGGTGAATTAAAAGAACTCTAGGACAAGAACTGCTGCTTTGGGAGACAGGTACAGAGGAAGGGGAGGACACGAGCTCTCAAGTTCAACAGTCTAGGATTTGAACTCCAGCAACTACCACTCCTTAGCATCAATAGCTGATAACCAGGAGCAATCAGGAACATTTCCAAGCTTCATCCTCCTTATCTTTAAAACCAAGCTTGTGGTAACTGCCCCAGCATAGGGTTGGCAACCAGCAGAGGCAGTTCCCAGGAGCCACTGGGTGATCAGTAAGGGGCAACCCTTTATTATATTAACACATTTCTCCAAGTCTAAAGCACCAACAACATATTACCAGCTTAACTGGAAAGAAAAAAAGTGAAACTATATTAAACATACCCAGTGATTAAAAGGCACATTTCAATTTCAAAAAAAAAAAAAAAACTCTTAATAGGAAAAATACATCTCTCAAGCATCACTATTGATTTTTCCCAAATCAAGGTACCTAAAATAGATCCATAAATGAAGTTCACATACAGATGACACGAAAACTTCATAATCAGTTCATCATATTTATATTATTTTGAAAATGATAGGGCATGGGAGTTGGAGTACTTTCCAAGTAAGGTTAAGTAGGTAACACTGTAATTTGGTAAGTTCACTTAAACTCAACCTGCCAGCCAAACTTCAAACATTCTCAGTGGGCTCAAGCTCTCAGTGCTTACAAGTGGTTTCGGATCTGCTGGCCCTTCTGTACCCAGCAGTCCTGCCTTGGGTCCCTGTTTGCAAGTCTGGAAATCTGAATTGTTAGACAATTAGGTGTCCTAACAATTTTCATCCCTAGCATGTTCACACTCAAAAAATGAAAGTATTTTGAGCCAAAGAGAGGGTGGGGGTGAGGGGGTACTTGTCAGCCACAGATGTAAATCCTGCAGCAGGTCAAGTCAACTCTGGTCTAGTCAACTATGGCCGGTAGGCTTCTCACATCTGTCTTCCCAAGGACCCAACATAAGCAGTTAAAAATTCTTGGTAAATGCTGTCTGTCGAAAGTTAAATTCTTTTGCTATTCCCAGCTTGTGATCATTTAAAAGGAATTTTCCAAAGCAAGGTCTAATATTAGACTCAAAATGAAGTTTCCATTCCACTGGGGCGCTAGTCTCAAAGTAACTACTGCATAATCAGATTGTCTCGGAGCAACTCGTTTACATGCATATGGACATACTTGAAATACCAGCTTGAAGCACCACAGATCTGGAAAGGGCCTCATTTACTCCAGGGGAAGCCGTCTGTGTGAATTAGGCTTCTTAGGCTAAAAACCAAGTTTCCCTCCCAGCCCTTTGGAGCCACTCACAACCTCGCCTAACTGTGAAGTTTTTGCACTGCCCCAGAGACACATTCTCCTCGCTCTGAGATTCCTGTTGAGAAGTCCTGTTTTCTGAACCATCTTCCTGGTGTGCCCGTTGAAAAAAAGAGGGGGGGGGGCACGGCACATGGAGACCAGAGAGTCCAGGCACCTGCCCTACTAACCATTCACTGTAGGAATCTGAGTCTTTAAGGTCTCACCAATGGATCAAAGGAAAAATGTAAACAATTTTCTAAGAAATTTTTTTCTTTTCTTTGAGATAGGGTCTCACTATAAAGTCCCAACTAACCTGAAACTTGCCATGTGGACCAGGCTAGTCTTGAACTCAGAGATTCCCCTGCCTCTGCCTCCACACCAAGTGCCTCTGTCACCACACCAAGTCTTAAAAAAAGAAAAATTTGGGCTGGAGAGATGGCTCAGCAGTTAAGAGCACTGGCTGCTTTTGCAGAGGACCTGGGTTTGAGTCCCAGCACCTACATGGCAGTTAACAACCACCCATAACCCCAGTTCCAGGGAAATTTGATGTTTTCTTCTGACTTTGGAAGGCACTGCACGACACAGGTGCCTTTTAACATACATGCAGACAATACACTCATATACATAAAAATAATTTAAAACTTTTTAAGTGAACTTTTTTCTTTTGGAGACAGAGTCTTACTCTGTAGTTCAGAGTGGCCTCAAACTCACAGTAATTCTCTTGCCTCGGCTGAAACAGGACTTCTCTTAGCCAGAGGATTGGAGGAAATAAGCTAGAATAGAAAGCAGAAAATCAACTCTGAGATAAAAGATTAACAAACCAGGTCAGTTGCCTGGTAGGACATACCTATCATCCTAGCACTTAGAGGCAGAGGCAGGAGGACCAGGACCAAGGTCATCCTTGGCTACATATCAAAGTTCTAGGCCAGTGTGGGATACATGAGACTGTCTCAATTTTTAAAAATAAACTGGACATGAAAAAAGGTTAAAAGTTGATAGATTCTAGCCTCTAAATAATAAAAATATAGGACCAGTGAGTTGACTTGGTAAAGGTGCTTGCAGCTAAGCCTGATGGATGACCAGAATTCCATCCTTGGGACCCACATGGAAGGAGAGAACTGATCCACACAAGTTATCCTCTGATCCCCATATGTGCACCATGGTATTCATGTGACCAGCTCCCCCCCCACAAACAAACAAAGAAGAATAAAAATATATAATATTTCAGGTATCTAATAATGCTACCTTATAAGTATACATGGGATAAATAAACTTGATGAACTATATATAAAACAAAGCTTAGGGCTGGGGATGTAGTTCAGTTGCAGCTACCAACACCAAGGAGGTAGAGGCAGAACTATCAGAAGTTCAAGGTCATTCTTGGTTACATATGGAGTTTCAGGCTAGCCTGGGCTAAATCCTGTCTGCTTTAAAAAAAAAAAAAAAGCACAAATTGCTGACAAGAGGCCTTGGAGAGAGCCTTCTTTGGTTAACAATAAAGGTGTTACCCTTTCTAGCTACTTTTAACTGCTGTATTTTAAAGTCCTCACACTCTTCCTAGTCAGGTCCTAAAAGGGGACCACAAAGCCAGGGAAGAGAGATTCTAATCAGGTCTTTTTCTGGTTGCATCTCTGCTTGATGCAGAATTATAGAACATTACTATGAAATCATCAGCTAGGTGGTTCCCAACTGTTATGTGCTCAAGGCACTGCCTTGGACAGATGGAATTTAAGAACCAGGTCTTCCCTGTGAGCTAGACCAGGTCATCTATACAAAGTAGAATTAGATTCAAATTTCTGCCTCCATCTCCCCACAAATCAGTGTCTTACATGCACCCTCTCTGTGGAGCCCAGAACCATAACCGGTTACCACATTTGCACACTGTTAGGATCAAATAGTCAGTGACAGATACCATCTGCATTCTGATAATCAGCCAGTATCAACAGCCAACAGGATAGTGACTCAGCTGACAAGAGGATGTGTCACGTGCCTGATGCAAACACAGATGCCTTTGCTCTCAGAATACAACACTGTTGGCAGTGACGTGAAATTCGACAGTAGACTAAATGAAACAGCTGGGAAAGACAGCCAAGGGGGTGGATGAAGCAGAACCAAATTAGGAACAACTACGCACAGCTGTGCTAATAAAAAAATGACATCCAGTAGCCAAAAAGACCTGATGATCCAAGCACAAGGCAAGGGGAGCCTGTGGAGTCCTCCCATACCACTTGGACCACAGGAAGTAAGTAAACAGCAGATCCCATGAAGAGAAACAAGCTGAATTTTATATTCATCATCGCTGCTGTGCAGCAACTCCAGGAGGCAGCATCAGTGCGGGGCACAGGGCTTCCCGTGTGATGCCACAGCTCCTTACTCACCAAAGAGCAAAGGAAATGCTTCACAGACCTCTGTTTTGTATAAGCTTCCAGCTTACTAACAAAACTGTAGTAATAATAAACAGCAATCATTGAAGTTCCCAAGGGGTAGTTCTATGGAACTAACAATAAAAAGAATATCCTCCAAGCCTGAGCTCTGTTCCCATATAACTAGCAAATAAAATGAGATGGAAGATAAATCTTAACTTCTGTTGTTGAGTTCTTCCAAGAAAACCTGTTTGTGTATTATCAAGGAAGTCAACACACTATCTTTTAATATTTTATGTGTATGAGTATTTTGCCTGCAATTATGTTAGTGCACCATGTGCATGCAATGCCCATGGAGGCCAGAAGAGGGTGTCAGATCTCTAGTGTGTAACTAGAGTTACAGACGGCTATTGGCTGCCATGTGGGTGCCAGGAACTGAACCCAGGTCCTCTGCAAGAGCAGCCAGTACTCCCAACCCCTGAGCCATTTCTCCAGCCCCATCAACACATTTTAAATATCATTAGAACCAGATTTAATCTCATTTATAAGTAAACAAACTGATCACATGAGATATGCATGGGAAAATCATTTAGAGGCCTCAAAATACTCCTCTGTAAGTACTAAGGATCTCCACAGTCACACGAGCTCATTTATTCATTTAACAAATATTTACCCAATATCTACTATGTGCCAGGCTAATACCAGAGAACAGAACAAAACCCTGGCTCTCAAAGAACATTCTAGCTCGGGCTTTGACCCTAAGGGAAACAGGAAAAGAAAAAGAAAAATGCACATCAGATTGCTTAATGTGCTATGAGAAAACAGAAGGGTAGGAGTGGGCTCACACTATCCACAGATGGTTGGAGAAAAGCCTTCCTACAAAGCAAAACTGAGGGACGAGAAGGTCTGGGTGGGCTGTTTCAGATAGAGGAACAGCAGAGGCCTAAGAGGGTGTATTTGTTACTTTTCCTGTTGCTGTGATAGAAACACCATGACCAAGGGAACTTATAAAAGAGTTTATTTAGCTTAAGGTCCCAAAGGGGTAAGAGTCCATCACGGTGGGGAGGAATGGCGGCAGGGGTGGCTCTAGTAGGAGCAGAAGCTAAGTGCTCACATCTTCAAGCAGGCACAGGAGGCAGAGAATGACTGGAGATCTGGCAAGGCCTAAGAATTCTGTAAGCCTGCCCCCAGTGACATGCTTCCTCCAGCATGGCCATACCTTCTAAGATCTCCCAAAACAGTGCCATCAACTGGGGACAAAATGCTCAAATACTTGGGGCCTATGGGGGACATTCTCATTCAAACCACCACAGAGGGGAACATTTAATGTGCTAGAGGAAAAGAGACAAGGCCAGCATGACTGGAACTGAGCCAGTGGGGGGAAAGGCATGAAGGGGCAGAGTTGGGGGCTCCCAGATCACAAAATCATGTTAGATACCTCATCTGCATTGCCAACCTAACTGGGTTTAGAATCACCTAGGAGACAGACCTCTAGACAGGTCTGTGAGGGAGTTTCCAGAGAGGTTTAACCAAGGGAGGGAAGACCATCCTGTAGAATGAAGTCACATACTACATAAAATCAGGGGATGGGGGAGGGGGTTGGAGAAAGTGAGCTGAGCACCAGCATTCACTCTCTGCTTCTTGACTGCAGACACCATGTGACCAACTGCCTCATGCTCCTGTTGCCATGCCTTCTCCACCATGACAGACTGTCCCCTCAAACTGTGAACCGAAACTAATCCTTCTTCCTTTAGGTAGTCAGACATTTGGTCACAGCAGTGAGAAAAGTTAACATACATGATAAAGACTTCAGCTTTTACTTTGGGATAGCAAGTCACTAGAAGGTCTGAACAGAAGGGTGTGATTTATGTGATGCTTTAAGGGGTCACCCTGGTTGCTATACTGACAATCAGGAGCAGCTGGTGGGGAGGGGGGAGGGAGGGCAGAGAGGCAGGGAGGAACCAGAGATGTGGGAGAGGAAGCTACTTTAGTAACTTAGTGAGGAAAGATAGTGGCGTGGACAGGTTGGTGGTAACAGTGGATACAGGGGAAGTGCTTGGATTCTGGATCATAGTTGCACGCATGCATGCACACACACATTTTTTTTTCTTTTGTTCTTTTGTCCTCCTGTTGCCCAGGCTGGCCTCCAACTTCCAGGGCTCAAGTCACCCATCTGCCTCCACTTCCCAAGTAGCTAAGAAGCGGGCACCACTGTGTCCAACTTTGAGACACATTTTAGAAACAGCAGGCAGGATCTGCTGATGGCTTGGAAGTGGGGCAGAAGAAACAACCAAGAGTTTCTGGCCTGAGGTCCTCTGGGGAGTGGGTAGAGAGAAGAGCTGATGCTAAGTCCAAACCCACCGTGGTTTCAAAGTCTGGGAAGTAGAGATATAAACAGAATGTAAACCAAGAAGTAACCTTGGCGTAAGGAGAGATCAACAGAAACAGAGGGCAGCCAAAAGTATCAACGCAGCCAAAGGATCAAGAAAGATGATTTTGGTGATGAAATATGATCAAGATAAGAATGTTCATGAAGGATCTGAGGATTGTACTTTAAATGTCAAGCCCAGATTCCAGATTCTACTCCAGCCCTTGCTGTGTCTAGCACAGACACAGATGGTCCACCTCTGCCAGGCAGCCTCTTCCACAGGAGAGTGAAGGTCTCCATTAGTAGGACAGTTGGACTTGTCTTCTGCAAAATCATACCTCCTTCTTTGAGTTTCTCCAGCACTGACAACACTAGGTTTCCTGTCACCCATACTTAAAATCCTGACATACCCTTGTCCTTTCTTTCCCGCATTGCACTTCATTTTGAATGAGGAATGAATGAATACATGAAGTCCTCAGATGCACAGATGAGTGGACAACAGCAGAACTGTTGGTCAGGAGGGTATGGGAGGCAGGAAGCTGGGGACAGGAAAAGAGTAGGCGACAGACAGCATCGAGGTCTCAGAGAAATAGGGCCAATGTGTGGCCTCTTCTGCAGGACCAGAATCTTCTCTCCAACCATGTCTCTATTGACAGATATCACCTGAAACTAGCTGAGTCATGGTATAACTTGAGCATAAGGAAGGTCATTCTCCTGCTATATACCTGGAATCCTGCACTGAGATCTGAGCCTTGAACTTTACGGGAAGCCAGATGTGGTGAGATGATGAAGATAAACTATGTCACATCAGGAACCATTAAAGAAGATGGAGACATGTTACTAGCAAAGAAACCTGGGCAGGGATGAGATAGGACAGTTGCCATTAAGTATTTGAACAGAGGGTAATTATTGGTTCTTGGGCCTCCTCCTCACCCACCAGCCTTCACCATCATTGACTCCTGGCTTCATCATTGTAGGAATCTTCAGCCCTGCCAAGTGTGGCACTATTTCTAATTCAAAGTCTCTAGTGTTCGAAACTTAGAACACAATACAGTCATGGTGTTCCAGTCACACGTGCTTAGTTCCCATCAACCACTGTACAAGGAGAACACTTCTGAGAGTACAGTTCAAAGCCGTCACAACCCCAAGTCCTCAACCACCTATTCTTCCATCCTTCCACCTCTATATTATTCTCAGCCTTTCACAGGGCAGTCAGAGACTTGAGTCCACCTGTCTCCACCAGGATCTCTTCCTGCTTGCCCTCTTCACCATCCTGAGTCTGTCTTATTTATGAACTTATGGGCTGGCAAGGTTTCTCAGGGAGTAAAGGCGCTTGATGTCACACCTGAAAACTCATGTTTGATTCCCAGGCCTCACACATGAGTACTGTGGCACTTGCTCATCCATACACATACACATGAAAATAAATGTAATTAAAAAATAAATATTATGTATTTATTTTTTGGTTTCCATTGTGTTCATTACTAATATTAAAACTAACTTTAAAAAGTTAAAATTCATCCTCCCTTCGCCAATGTAGTCTTCCTTCTGCCCACACAACTCCTGACCCACTACCTCTGGGCCAATTCAAAACCAACCTGTTCACTGCTGTTTTCACAGAAAACCATCATTGTCAGGAATGTAAGGGAAGAGGGTCAGGAGAGGGTGACAGTACTGCCTAGTTTTGACCTAAAGACAGGCCAGGTGCATATTCATCAAATTCAAGTAAAAGGACTGACAATCTCACAATGGCAAAGCCCAGTTAAAATGGCCAGGTGGGGGGCTGGAGAGATGGCTCAGCAGTTAAGACCACCGATTGTTCTTGCAGAAGACCTGGGTTCAAATCCCAGCACCCACATGGAAGCTAACAACTGTCCATGACTCCAGTTCCAGGGGATCCGACAGCCTCTTCTGTACTCCTCAGGCAGTGCACGACACAGTACACTTACCTACATCCAAGCAATACACACATACACATAAAATAAAAATAATAATAATTAAAAAAATGGCCAGGTGGGAGCTGGGTAGGGAAGTCCACCTGAGGCTTTACAAGACACCACTGGCTTGTGTGGGACCTACTTTCATTCTCCACCTATGAGGGGGGATAGGTGACCAGGGAGGGAGTTTCTGGAAGTTCCACACTTCACCCATGTTTGGAGGTAGGTAAAAATCGAGAGGACACCGAGAACGATCACAAAAATGCCAAGGATGCCAAGGAAAGCTACAGGGGCCTTAGCAGAGGGGATCATACTTCTGACAAATTACATTGTCCAAAAGCAGGGGAGGCTCTTCAGAGAGGAAATCTGTAATGGTCACCCAAACTTGGCTTCAAGGCCAGACAACCTGGTGCATTTCCTGGGCAGCAGAAAACACCGGGATTTCCCTTAAAACAAACAGGTAGAGGGTAGGAGACTGCTCCAGGACTCTCAGAAATCCAGGGCAATACCGGGGCACAGGCAGACAGATGTATAAGAAACAGCACCCAAGGTTTCCTGTGTGATGTTACTTGGTGGAGGGGAAGAAGATCCAAGATGCAGTCACAGGGAACAAAGTGGGGTCCTGAATGCAAGTCTCGGGAGCCTGCATCTGAAGACAGTGCACACTGTGCACCAGTGGTGACAACTCTGACCAAAACAAGGGAGGTGGTGAATGGGGGTAGACAGGTCACTGAGGTGGTGGCACAGTTTGCCAGCACCATGACAGGGCCATAGGAATTGCATGGCTACTAAGTCAGAGGGCTCCTTCTAGCCTGGGTTTCAGGAAGCGTAGACTTAGAAGGTAGTCCACTGACACTAGGCTGATAGAAAGCACAGACATCTTCATACCCACTGTGGCCCTTTCTAGGAAAGTATCTGTAGATAGGGTGGTTAAGTGCTCTTTTAATTAAATTTTTATTATTAATATATGCTCGTTGCTTTGGAATTTGGAAATTATCCTGATATAAATGATTTTTATCCTTTCTTATTTTTATTTTTTGGTGTGTGGTATATGTGGCATTATATACCTCTTGATGCAGTTGTGAGTGTTCATGTGAGTGGGGGCAGAGGTAGATGCCAGGTAGTCTTCCTTTGTCACTATCCAGGATTTTTCGAGACAGGGCCTCTCACTGAACCTGAAGCTTCGGGGATCCTCCCATCTCTGTCCCCCAGTGCTAGGGTTACGAGCATGTGTCACTGTACCCAGTTTTTTGTATCAGTTCTGGGGATCCAAATTCTAGCCCTCAGGCTTGTATGGCAGATACTTTATTCACTGAACCATCTATCTCCCAGCTCATACTTTATCCTTTTTATGGAGAATTTCACAGATGCATATAAAGTGTTTTGAACAAGTACACCTCTCATTCCCTCTTCATAGAGAGCAGCTTTTGAGCCTTCATGGGTTTCTCTGCTCTTTGTAAAAGCTTTCCCTTGAGGGACCCCATGGCCTGGCCTGGAAAACAGCAGTCAGCATTGACACTCCTCCCTCCCTCCCAACATCAACCAGACCATATGGGCTAGACCTGGGCCTCCCTGAACTGGGTCGTTACCCCAGGGAAGAGGTGGGAGACTCAGCAGTGATGGAATCATTGGTCCCCTTGATGCTGGAGAGCCCCTGTGAAGAGCTGACTTGGGGTCACAGGGCTTTCCATTGGCCATGCCGGGAGGGTCCAGAAGGCTGGGTGGTCCCATAGGACTCCTCTCCTCCTCTCCAGGCTTGTTCCTCAGACACTGGGGCTGCTGTGGCGGTGGCTGATTCTGCTTCCTTCTTTTGAGTATGATGAATGCAGTGGGATTTGCAGGGCAATGAGGAAGGGGCACATTGGGTTTCTGTTTCCTAGGTCTCATGTAGCTGAGGCTGGCCTTATCCTCCTCTCTCTACCTCCCAAGTATTGGGACTATAGGTGTACACCATTACAGGCCTACTTTCTAATCCCGAGTCTTTCTAATCCTTTTTAGCATTGCCTTTAATTTATAACTTTACCCAAAGGATCATGCATATCAGAAAGCCATTCCATTTTCCCTAAGGTGGAAATACTTAACAGTTCTGAACTCTACGAGCACTATCTGAATTCTCCCAAGGCCCCTATCTCTTTCTGCCTTACACTGAGGTCCTTTTCTTCTCCCTGCCAGACTAGAAGGACCTTGTTTCCTGCCCTTCTTCCACAGCACCCTGCTTGATGACCACCCTCAGCTCAGAAGAGGAAAGAAGGGAAAGAGGTCAGCAATCACGGGACCCCAACTCTTCACTCACTGCTGTGTGGAAACTTGCCCTGCCACAGCTACACCCAGTATGCCTGGGCTCTCAAGCTGTGCTACTCTTGATGGTGATAGAGCCTTTCTTTATCCATTTCTTCTCAACTGCTATAAAAACCCAGAGATAAACCCTGAATTACAAAGCCACATAACTCAAATACATAAAGCAACTTTCTCATGGAGTTTTGGTACAAATACAGAGATGCACACTTAACACATGCCTTTTAGAATTTTCTGCTGTCTGCTATGGTGATTGATCTAGTATTACAATCTGAGCTACAGTGACTACACTTGCCAGAGGAGAAGTGATGCGATTGCATTTCATTAGGGAGTTAGCACCTAGTTATTTCTGTACTACATAAAGCTAAAGTAAATATAAAACAACAAACTTCATGGTTTTTTTAGATCTTATTTTACCTTACCATCCCCACCAGAACTAAATACATTTTTTCCAATTGAATTTTCCCACGATAAAATAACCAGGAAAATGTGACACAGATCTTAAAATAGTGCTACATAAACAATACGCAGGCATATATATAGAAGCACTTGCTGTATATAGAAATCACTGAGTTCAGACGATGATAACTGTTGCTATTCTAGGAGACAAAAGCCCTCTTTTAACTAGAAGCATTACTATTTCCAAAAATCCCAAAAGTTGATGAGTAAATGCCTGCCCAATTCTCCCTCACAGGGCAGTTCCTCCACAGCAGCCACCAGTGACCAACTCCCAGTGAGGCCTCAACTGTCCTGGCTGCTACAAGGTGACTCCAAGGTTTACGTCATACAGATATTACCTCCTGATAAGACCATACAGCTGCTAGTGATCAGAACTATCTATGAATTCAAGAGGTAGGGTGTTGTGATGGTTTCAGGAGGGGACTCGCCTTGCTCTTGGTCACTAGAGCAACTCTGGAGAGAGATGCTGCTCACCATGGGTGTTGCTCCAGGAGACACATGTATGTGTTTAGGAGAAGCAGGGACTGGGGCTTGGCAGTGCACATGCCTAGAATGCACAAGGTCTTGAATTTGAACCCTAGCAGAGTCTCAGAAAAGCTGTCTCAAAACAGACAAAACCCCAAGAGAAACAAAGCAAAGAAGCCTTTTCCAGGAGTGGCTGAACAGCCCTGCACACAGCACAGAGGGCAACTTCAAGTCAGAGCACCCCAGACACCTTGCCAAGGCCCAACCCACCACACTGCTGCCTGGAATAGCTTCTCAGATTGTCCCAGACTTCATCTACTTACTATAAATGCCTATCTCCTAACACTCAAAGTCTGAATTCAGAATCTTTTTTGTGTCCCTAAAATTATTGGAAAAATGGAAAATGAAATTCAAATTGGAAATATCTTCTTTTGTGCATGTGTGGCACTGGAGACAACCAGTGCTCACTCATAGTACAGAAATGCTCTACCATGAAACTACAACTGCTCTTCAAAATATCCTTTAAGACAATGTTTAAAAGCATTTTTCTTTTATTTTTTGTTGTGAGCCTGAGCCTTTAATGGGTGCACCAGCTCTCCATCCCTGCTCCCCCCACCCCCCACCCCCGCCTTTTTTAAAGGCAAGGTCTCACTATGCAGCCCTGGCTGACCTAAAACTCACTATGTAGACCAGGCTAGCCTCCAAGTCACAGAGATCCACCTATTTCTATCTTCTGCATGCTAGGATTAAAGGAACATACCACTATGCCCACTGCAATTGTTCTTGTAGATCTTATAGTTTTTTAAAAATGCTTTAAAGTTGAATGGTTGTGGGCTGGAGAGATGGCTCAGCGGTTAAGAGCTCTGGCTGTTCTTGCAGAAGACAGGGGTTTGAATCCCAGCACCAACATGGCAGCTAACAACTGTCTGTAACTCCAGTTCCAGGGGATCTGACAGCCTCTTCTGTCCTCCACAGGTACTGCACAGCACGGGTGCACTTACCTACATGCAGCCAATACATGCATATACATAAAAAAATAAAAATAATAAATAAAATATTTAAAGTTGAATGGTTGAATTTTACTTGTCCACAAAAAATCTCTATGTAGTAAGATCAGGAATATTATAAACTGAGAAAGACTAATCTATGCAGTTATCAGTGTAGATATGATTCTATCAGTGTAGATTTGGGGGAGGTACTACTCCTGCAAAGGTATCAACATCTTCATGATAAGAAAGTTCCTGAAACATATTAAAACTACAGATTCCACCTGGCACACTTACATGCATGCAAATAGTTAATGTATGAGTGAATCTACAAATTACAAATTCATTTAAATCTTTTAAACATTTGTGGGGGGAGTTTTGAGATGGGGGTCATATTTAGCCTAGGCTAGTCTCAAACCAGTTATGATACTGATGATTGACCCTGAACTCCTAATCCTGATGTGGGATCACAGGTATGTGCCACCACATTCCAGGTGGTTGGAATATGGGCTGTGTGTTTCCAGGTTCTTGCATTTTATTCAAGGAATTAAAATAAGGGCATAAACGTGCTGCCACAAGGAAACATTATTCAAAATAGTGCTGCTCAGCAAGAACTACTCTGTTAAGAGTAACACTGGCCACATGGGTGTGGTGCTCAAGGGCCCTAGTTATGGTTTGGGGCTCCCTTTCAAGGGATTCTATTTTGATTGATAGACTTGGATTACATAAGCCTTTGCTAACTGTGCATGTGATTATAATCGTATGCATAACCAATCATGTATAGGCATAAGATGGTAAATAGGGAATTCCCAAAAATTCACTTAGAAGACACAGTTTGCCTTATTGGGCATGTACCCAAAACCAGTTTATGCTGGATCAGTTCTAGAACCCAGACATAATTAGCATGTGATTGAATAGAATCTAAGTGTTTGATGGTTATTAAGAAGAGAAACTTGGGGCTGGAGAGATCATTTTCAGTGTCTATAACTCCAGTTCCAGGGGATCGGATGCCCTCTTCTGACCACCATGGACACTGTATGACATGGGTCCACCTACATACATACAGGCAATACACTCATACACATAAAATAAAAATAATACTTTTTTTAAAAAGAGAGATGGCTCAGCAGGTACGAGTACTGGCTGCTCTTACAAAGGACTTCAGTTTGATTCCCAGCACCTACACGGCAGCTAACAACCACTTGTAACTCCAGTTCCAGGAGATCTGATGCCCTCTTCTGACCTCTGCAGGCACTGCATAATTTAATATAAGCGCACTTACACACATGCAGGCAAAACATTCATACACACAAAATAAAGATAAAAAATTTAAGAAGAGAAACTTACTCTATTGTTTGGAGTGGGATATATGTGTAGCTTGGAACAGGCGGGGGTGGGGTGAGGGGGTCCTAGGTTGCTAGGTATATTGTTTGGAGAGGGGTACATGTGTATAGAACATGCAGGTAAGTCTCAAGCTGCCAAGTGCATTATTAGAAGAGGAGTGTGTGCACAGCACAAAACAAGTGAAGGTCCAGGTTGCTAAATTCCCTATGCTTGCCTGCTTAGCCAGGTCCATGTTCCTTGAACATATTTTTATTTCCAATCTATTTAACTTTCTGGATTTGGCCAAAAACACTCTGCACATTTCTAGAGGTATCCTCTGGACTTAAAATTTAGGTTTTGTCTAACACTTGAGGTTATAATAATGTCTTATTCCAGTAATACCCCCCCAATCCTTTTAAATACAGCTTTACTATGTATCCTGGCTGGCTTTCAACTCAATAATCCTCCTGCCTCCCAAGTACTGGGATTATAGGCCTATGTTACCACACCCAGCTTGACCTTGACCTTTACAAACACTTTTATATTAAACAGTACATTCACCTGTCACCCAAGGTTTTCCATCCTTTTCCTCCATTTATCAAATATATGCTCAGTGTTTTATTCCAAGCTTTGGGCTATAGGCAGATGTCTAGCTCCTTACGAAAACATGAATTTTTTTTTTGAGACAGGGTCAAATCTGCTATGCAGCCAAGGATAACCTTAAACTCTTGATCCTCCTGCCTCCACCCTCTAAGTGCTAGGATTTCTTGCTACCATACCCAGCAAGAAAATATATTTTTAAAAGATGAGTTAGAAAATGAGTGTTCATAGTTTTGAAAGGATTCTTTGCTTTTTTTAGATAGTGTCTCTGTCCTGGTTTGTTTCTTCATTGCTGTGACAAAATACTCTGACCAATACCAACTTGGGGAGGAAAGGGTTTATTCAGCTTACATCTCCCAGGTCGCAGTTCATCAGGGAGCCCAAGGTAGGAACTCAGGGCAGGAACCTGGAGGCAGGAGCTGGAGCACAGGCCATGGAGGAACGCTGCCTACTGGCTTGCTCCCCTGGCCCCTGCTCAGCTTGCTCTCTTATCCGACATAGGCCCACCTGCCCAGGGATGGCACTACCCACAGTGGGCTGGGCCCTCCCACATCACTCAACAATCAAGAAGATGCCCCTCAGACATGGCCACAGGCCAGTCCAATAGAGGAGGCTCCCTCAACCCAGGTGTGTCAAGTTGACACTAAAGCTATCCAGCACAGTCTCATTTATTCCAGGTTGGCCTTGAGCTCTCTATGTAGCCAAGGATGACCTGAACTCCTGATTCTTCTGTCTCAAATACTAGGATTACAGGTGTGTGCTACCACACCTGGTTTTACTCAATGCTGGGGATCAACCCAACGCTTCATGTATGCTAGGCAAACATTTTACAAACTGAGCTACATCCTCAGCCTCCAGATCACTTAATTAAAGTTTTGAGGTAATGATATAGTCATGAAGTCACAAGAAATAAAGATTCCCACATATTCTTTCCACGATCCCATGTGATTTTATCCAATTAGAATATCTTGTAAAAGTGTAAGATATCATAACCTAGATGTGGCATCACAGTATACAACATTCTCATCACAAGGGTCTTTCCTAGTGCCTTCCGGTTTTGTTTTGGCCTGGTTTTGTTAAAACACTGTAGCCCAGGCTGGCCACAAAATCATGGCAAAGATTACAGATAGAAGCCATCAGGTCAGGCTCCAAGAGAATTGCGTTACCTTTTTTGATGAAGTAAGTGCTTAGCCTTTACTGGCAGTGGCTCTTAAACCTTACCATCTAAGCTCAAAATATGCCAACCAAAAGTACACCTTTCAATAAATAAGAATTTGTGTCATATGCACCTGTTTTTGAAATGGGGGAAATGTCTTATTATGTTGCCTAGGCTGGGCCCTTTGAGGCTCCTGGGTAGCTGAAATTACAGGTGTATCTGGCTACTTGCAACTCATGAAAATTCAAGAGCAGGGTCTAATCCTGACAGGACTAGCCAGTCTTACTTTCCCAGCTGAGGGACACGGGTGTTATGAAACAGTGCTCAGACAGACTGCCTTTAGAGAGCAGCAGAGTCATCCTGTGTCTTAATCTCTGAGTATCTGTAGGGGTGCCGTTGTGGCAGTATTAATGTTCCAGACAGCATCTCCTTGGCTTCTCTCAGTGTGATGGATATAAAAGTCCTCAGCAATTCAATTAAACACTAATCTAGGTGCTGCTGTGAAGGGGTTCTGCAGGTGTAATTTAAAGACCCTAGGATATTGACTTTAAGATAGATTACTTTGGATGGGCCTGACTTCAGTTTGTTGGAGCTGAATGGAAGTTGGACGAAGGCTTTCTGAAGAAGAAAAGATATTTCACCTGTAGAAAACAGCTTTAGATGGTGCCTGTGGGTTTCAGCCTGCCAGTGACCTTCTTTTCATGAATGCTGGTCCTGTCTATTTTAAACCTTTAGACAGTCCCATGAAGCAAAAACCAGTTCCTAATAATGAACCCCTTGATGGATTTGTGCACGTGCAAATGTCTCTTGCTGGTTCTATTTCTCTGGCTGAACCCTGACAGGCTCAGGATCCACAGCATAAAGAGAGTTAGCAAGCAGATAGAGACCTGATGTAAAACTAGGATTAGTCTAAGGTTCACTTCCCAAAGCTAAGACAATGAAGAAGAGATTGTGAAGACGAGCAAATGTGTGCACACTGTGTAAGACAGATCCACTCAATGAACTTCCTGTTGGAAACAGACATAGCAAGTAGAGCCACATTTCAAAACAAAGGGCTAACCTGGACTATACTTTGGCTGTGTTCCAAAGATAAGAAGTCAAGTCACTTACTACTATCTCATTAAATTCAAGCCTCTGGCCTCTCACCTAAGTCAACTCCCAACCACAAGCCACGGATGGGCTCACATTCCCACATCACCAGCTTGTTCTCTATTGCTGATCTCTAGCCAGATTCTTTAGCAAGAAACCCAAAGTGAGGTGATTAATAGAAAAATTCCAGTCATTATGTGACTTGCTTAATAGCCCATTCAAATGATTTGTGAGAAAATCTCATGACCCACCAGAACATAGACTGAAGAGTTTTTTTCCATTATTTCTCTCTTGCTCTCTCTGAGTATTTAAAGACTTGGATTTTCCCATCTTTTGGGGAAATGTTTTCTTATAAATAGTGAGGCATGCCGGGCATCTCCACTTCATCTTTTTTGGTGGTCTGTAACAGCCACTGGAATGTTTTCCTAGTAAACGATCAGCAATGGAAAACATGGCTAAGACAAAAGATGGCTCTTGAACTGAGATGATGGGAACCTTCCCATCTTTCCCAAGAGACAGGTGGCTCTTCTATAGAACCGAGGGGTTTATTTTAGAACCAAGAAATCTATTTTTGTCTTTCCTTCCGACTTGCAGCTTTAGTAAGGATGATAAATGAGGGTTGTATGTACTAGTTAGGTAAGAGTCTAACATATCCCATGGTAGCTTTTTAAAAATATACTTCTACCACATATTATTGCTTCGGTATTGTAACCTGTTCTTTTATTCCTTTCTTGAGCTTTAATTTTTGGGCCAACAATCATTTAGAACGTTGTGAGTTACACTTCTTGATTTCAACTAACCTAACTTTTTGAGTAATTTCCAATTATAATTATACAGATCTATAATTAAACAGTCATTCATAAAAACAGGTCCTGATGTGTAATTCCCAGTGAACCAAAATGACCACCATACTCAAGAATACTGCACCTCAGGGCTGGAGATGTAGCTCAGTGGTGTGCACTTGCCTAGTACACATGAGGTCCTAGGTTCAAACCCCAGGACTACAAAAGAAAAACAAAACAAAACACTGTACACCAACCCATACCACATACCTGCTTAGCAGCAAGCATTTTAAAAAGAGGGGATCTTTTAAAATTGGCTTGAAGGGGAACACTGGGGGGGGTACAGCTAGTGGTAGAGCATTTGCCTAGCTTGTGGAAGGCACAGAGTTTGATTCCCAGCACTGAAAAATAAAACAAAATCGCTTAAAGGAGAAATTACATGTTAGTTTTATTATAAGAAAAACCTTTTCATGGCTGGGGGAGATGGCTCAGTGACCAAGAGTGCTTGGTGTACAAGTGTGAAGACCCCAATTCAGATCCCCAGCACCCATGTAAAGAGCCAGGTGTGGCTATGTGTGCCCTCATAACCCTAGCACTTTCCTTACTTAAGTCTTTTCTTTTTAGGAAGTCCTCTCAGATGAATGTAATTTATAATGAGGACTTTGAAACTGCTAGTGTACTATTACATAGTTAATGGGTTATTATATGTGTGTATAAGATGACTATGTGCTATAAAGGAAAAAAGCTACCTGAATCCTAAAAAAACAGTCATTGAATAATAGATTTGGAAGAAAAATTCATCAGGTTTAAATTCTTATCTAATGTATTCATCTCTTCTGCAAATTTTGTGCTTATAAAAATGGAAAGCAAAAATATTTCAAGGTTTTTCTCATTGTCTTAAAATCTTGGCATTTTATTCTTCTGCTTCCTGTCCCCAGAAACCTCAAACACTTTATTGATAGAAAAGAGAAAAAAAGAGATGCAATCAGATGACTTTTAAGACCTAACATTTTCAACTATGGATTCCTTCACAATTCCTCCCCATCCTTCTACTATCTACCGTCCCTCCAGTGTCTCTGTAAACGTAGCCATGGGTTGGGACTACAACATGTACTGCCATGCCTGGCTAGCCATATAAATCCCCTAAGAATCTTCTCCAAAGCACTCTCAACCCCTGGCTCCCTCCAGCACCACAGTGTCCAGCTGCACATGGCACACAGGCGTAGACCTACTCTGTGTTCCTTCATCAGCACAAGCAAACATTGCCTCAGTGGGGCAACACAGCCTGCCTCCCACTGTCTGCTTTGGGATTTCTCTTGAAACTCACTCTGCAGTTATGAATCTGAACCCAGAAATAGTGTGGAATTAATGCCTGTGAAAGGAGTGTGAGCCCCTTCAGTACTCTGCAGCCAGTTCTGAAAGCATTACATCAAATTTCTAAAAAACTGCATACCTGTTGCCTGTACCCAGTGCACTGCTGCATCTTTGGATTTTCTTTCCCTGTTTCTCACTTCACTTCCAGCTCCCTGGGATTGTGCTCCACAGGAAGAGAGCTGCCTAGGCCTTTCCATCAGGCTGATGTTCAAACTAAGACTTCAGCTAAGTAGAAGAAGAGTCTACCACCCAGTTTCTGGCTTAGCACATTTCCCACTCTTCTACTTGCATGATTCTGGTACCAGAGGTGTTTGGACACACTTGTGTTTCAGTGAAAGGCAGGTCCTGCTCCTTACATCATACAGTCCATGGGCTGGCACAGTGGCAGGTGCCCTTCCGGATGTCACACCTACATTGGAACAGCCAACAAGACCTATACACTAAAGTGCCTTCAGACATGGACAGATGCTGCTCAGCCTACAACAGGTGTATTGGAGCCTAATTTTCCACATAGCTAGATCTGCAGAATGCCTGGGCCTACTCCAGTAGCACCATATAGGAAAAGATGAATGAGGGGAACTCAGGATGGGAAGAATTGTGACAAATTGATAAATATCCAGGCTTTCAGATTTTACAAAGGCATACTATCATTTAAACATATTTGCCAAGACCCTAAAATACACAAATAAGTAGCATGTAAGTTTGATTTATTTCATGGTAAATATGATTATGCACTAATCAAATAACTGTATCAAAGGTAATCACAGCAAAGACAAGAAACTCTAAAACCTACACATCATCATCCCAATCCAATCTTCTAAACTTCACATATAGAAATAGGAAGATACAAACTGGGTGTGGAGGTACATGCTTGTAGACCTAGCATCCAGGAGATGGAGGCGAGAAGGTCAGGAGTTCAAGGTCATCCTTGGCTATACATCGAGTTCAAAGCTAGCCTGTGATACATGAAACTATATTTGAAAAAAACTTCCAACTAGCCAAGCACAGTGGCTTATGCCTGTAATCCCAGCACTTGGGAGGTCAGTCCCAGCTACCTACAAGACCCTATCTAAAAATGAGCATATAAAAAAATAAATTCCTTTTAAAAATAACAAATAAAATATTTTTTAAATGGGGCTAGAGAGATGGCTCAGGGGTTAAGAACACTGTCTGTTCTTGTAGAAGACCCAGGTTCAATTCCCAGCACCTACATGGTGGCTAACAACTGTCTGTAACTCCAGTTCCAGGGGATCTGATGCTCTCCTCTGGCCTCTGCAGGCATTGTACAACATGGGTGCATTTACATACACGAAGGCAATACACTCATACACATAAAATATAAATAAATTAAAAATGAATTCCTTGTGCTTACTTCATCACCTCTGTCCCATGAGGATCTCAAATCCAACATGTCCAAAACTGAATCTATCATCTTACCAAACCCATTCCTCCACTCCCAATCCTCTGCCTAGTAGCACCACTGTAAGCCATGTGTGAGTTGGTGCTCAGCTTAGAACTCTACCCTTCTAGTTTTACACTGCTCTGACCTGTTGGTACCAAACACTGTACTAAGTTCTGAATTTAAGACTACCTACCTCTTATGCACATCTGATCTCATAGGCTCCATCTCTAAGAACCAGCCCACTTTGGTTCTAAGCCTCATCCTTTCTCTTCTGAGCTGCCACAACCCTTCTGAATAATCTAACTTTAGGGTCATCTCTTCAAAACCAACTTTCTGATATCATAGTAATATTTCTGAAAATACGTATAAGGTTTACTCCTCTGCTTAGCATTCTCCCACAGCTGTGCCTTCTATTCAGGGTTTCTTTAACTCATGTAGCCCAAACCGTCTGTCATAACCAATCTTCTCCAGCCACAACTTACATCTCTGCTCATTCTATTCCAAGGCACATTTCTTACAACTCCCCAAACTAGATACACTGTTTCACATTCCCTTTGTGGGGACCACTGTCCTCCCCTTGACTCCTTTTCCTTCTTCCTCAAAGACACAATATATCTTGTCCTCCTGTGTAGCTTCCTAATCTCACCCACAACACCAGCAGACTGGTACAGTGCTGTCACAATATTTCTTACCATGTATTATCACCTTCTCTCTCCTCTGGGGAAATCACTTTCAATACCCTGAGATTCTTGCAGACAAGAGTTCTCTTTCATGACTTAAGGCTCAGAAAGTAGCACAGTTCCTACTCTATTGTCTCAATAAATATTGACTGACTAGCTCAAATCAATCACAAGAAATGGAAGGCAGCATAATGTTTTAGGGGAAAGGTGGTATTATCTTTGTAAAATCTTGTCATAAGAAGAGACTTTTTCTTCCTAGGACATAGTGCTATAAAATGAGGCTAGTGAGTGATGCCAATTGCCTGTAATTTTAGCAACTGTTTCCAGAAGATTGACCCATTGTTACCTAGTGTAAGGCTTTGTGCATAAAAGACATTCATTTCCTAATATAACTGTACTGATTTTATTATTTTAACTCCTTTTGGTGCCAACTTCTAGAAACTTACAATAGAGTTTGTCCCTGGATGAAGGCAGCTTAAAAAACAAGTAGAACTCAAACCCTGGGCTCCTTCCTGTTGAGCTTGAGAATATCTTCAAAGCATTTTCACGGTCTTCTTAAATATACAACATGACTTTGGCCTGAAATTCAAGATTCTTTAAGTATTCAAATAGGATGGGCTGTCAAGTAAAAAAAGATGTTCATTTAGTGTACGGAGTGGATGAATAAAGGAATGACTGAATGAGTGGTCAAAAGAACTAAAGATTCTTGAAAACAGATTTGGCTCCCCCAATAACAACCTGTCACAAGCCGTCACACTAGGCACTAGGGCATCACAGTGATTCCTGTTGTATCATCCAGAAGAGTAAGGCTGTCCTTGGTCACTGACCCCCTAACCAAAAAAGGCAGAGTTTTTAGAGCTCAAATGTGTGTGCCAGGCCCCTAGAGAACACCGTTGATGATTAAGAGCTGAAACTCTAAAATTAGAGAGGACTGGGTGTGGATCCTGTGGCTCTTGTTACAAACCCAGTGACGGAGAGCAAGTCATTTACCCTCTCTGGACCTCTCACTGTAGTGGTCTGTAAAAGAGAGACAAATTCCAAGTTCACTATGAAAACAGTGAGAATTTAATAGTGCCTGGCAGACAGCAAGAGTTCCACAAATGATGATTAGATTATCAATCAACTTTTTCTTGGGTCTGAAAGCTAAAAATCTCCTCAAATGTACATGATCACTTTCCAGTATCTACAGAAACAGGACGTTGGGTTGGAACTATTCAGTCACCAGTAGCCTCTTTAAAAATCTAAATTACAAGCTTCTACCAAAGACCATACTTTAGATCATGCAAGCATTCATTCAATCCTAGGTAGGCTCTTTGGAAGTTGTCTTGACCAACAACTCTACAAATTGTTCGCCGTTTCTCAGAACCACAACGCTGCAGCTAGGTGGATCCCATGGGCTATGGAGGTCGTTCTCCCTCAGCTCTCACCTCTAGAAGTAGTTGCTCCCGCTTACTGGATGAGGCAGTGGGGAGGGCGGCCATGAAGGAAGCGTGTACGGCCACTGCCTTTGTCATATTTCCTCTGTGAAGAAACAGAAGACTTCAGTTCCTGGGATTGGTTAAGCTCTAGAATAGAGAAGTAAGCAACTTCTTTGTATTTCCCTAAGGATGGCATTTGTGTACAGAGCTCCATCCCAACAAAACTATTACACATTTGACTTTTGCATCTTGGTCAGAAAACTGGATGACAGTTTACAAGGGTAACTTGAAATACACAAGACATTGAAAGAAGTTGGCACAGAGCAGATAAAGACTCAGACCAAGAAATGAGAAGAAAAATCAATGAGAGAAAAATTATACAATGACCATAACATCTGCAAAGATGTCTACATTTAGGGTCAGAATTCATCTGAGGTAACTATGAGCTCAAATGCCTGTCACAGATTCACTCTATAGCTATTTCTGTTGAGCACTCACTCACTGGCAAACACTGCAGTAAGCATTAAGGCTTCAAACACAAATATATATAAATAAGACTCATCTTTACTACTAAGGAACTGCAAACCTAACAGGGAGACAGGCAAGAAAATAACATGGTAGACTCCTAACTGGCCTCCCCCATAATAACTTGCTGATTAACCGACACACTCCACCCTTCCTAACAACATCCCAGCTGACTTACAGCACACTGAACTTCTGGACTCCTTAGCACTTCCCTAGAGGAAGCAAAGTGTTTCACAAGAACTGCTGATTCTTATTATTTATGCCTTCTTTTTGACATCAGTACCTGATGCTGCTATTACATAATATTACAGAAACTTGTAAGAATAAGTTTTTGCTTCTATGAACACTATAGTGAATCCTCTGCAAAGAATCCATAAAAGCCAGCGGCTAAAGAAACAATAAAACTGTTATTGAGTGAAGAATAGAAGAACTATAAAAATTGAGGAAAGCCGGGCATGGTGGCACACACCTTTAAATCCCAGCACTTGGGAAGCAGAGGCAGGTGGATCTGTGTGAGTTTGAGGCCAGCCTGGTCTACCTAGTGAGTTCCAGGATAGCTACAGGGAGACCCTGTCTCAAAACAAACAAACAAACAAACAAACAAACAAAAAAGACAAAAAAATTGAGGAAAAAAACTGTACTCCTCTTGCTTCAGAAATGCTTTATAGGGGCTGGAGAGATGGCGCAGCGGTTAAGAGCACGGACTGCTGTTGCAGAGGACCCAGGTTCGATTCCCAGAACCCACATGGTGGCTACAAACCATCCTTAACTCCAGTTCCAGGGGAATTCGAAGCCCTCTTCTGATCTCTGCGGCTCTCTGCGGCACTGCACGACACGGGTGCACTCACATACACATAAAATAAGAATAATAATAAAAAGAAATGCTTTACATTGCTTGTTCCATTTGAAAAGAAGTTAAAACCTGAATTTAGAACAGATTTTGAGAATTCAGAAAAGATGTGTAATGGGCAATGTTCATACATGACTACATACCACATCCATCAGTGGTTCACACTCAAGGATGATGCCTTGGTCCTACATTAGGAGAGTGAAAATTCCAACTTTCAATGTTGAAATAAACTGGTCCAGGAAGGAACACTAATAGGTGCTAAAATCATTACGGGAAAGTGGATGTGGTGAAGAATATTCATGTGGCGCCAAGGTATCATTCTGCAGATGACTGCTAATCCCAAGTGAGGAAGCATCTTCACAGTGGAGACTACAGAACAGTCACTGTCCAATCAAGTAATCAGAACTAGTATCATTAACAGTGGCTAACCAGAATTCTATGTGCCACATGAAATAATGCACTTCAAAGGGTAACTCATCCTCCATTAAGTATTCTTGCATAAGCATTTGATGCAATGAAGTTTGTGGATCTAACTTTCAATGTATAGGAAATAAAGATGATACAATAATGAGTTACATGATCCCATGATAAAACAATTTTACAAACCTGAAATTTAGCATGCTCTAAAAAACAACCAGTTTCTTTAAAAAGTTAGCATCATTAATTTTGCTGAGTGTTATCATATCACCAGCTTGGTCACATATGGACATGTCTTTTTTTTTTTTTAATTATGGGGGGCAGAATGACATAATGCTCTGAATTGGTTCTAAAACATTTTAGCAAGAAAATAAAAATGAAGCTGACATAGCACGATTTTGACAATTACTGAACTGGTGACAGACTGTGGCTCATCTAATTTCTCTACTTTTGTGTATGTCTGAAACTTACTAAAAAACAGAAAGCAGTCAATATTAGGAAAAAACTGAGGCATAACTCATCTCGATGGGATTCTTTTTGTAGAAAATCAATTACAAATGATATTTTAGGGACAACTTTGAAAATCTGAATGTGGACAGAGTAAATGATTATAGGGTAGAATGATTTTTTTTTTTTTTGTCTTTTTGAGACAGGGTCTCCCTGTAGCCCCAGCTGGCCTGGCACTTGCTATGTAGACCAGGCTGGACTCAAACTCACAGAGTTCCACCTGCCTCTGCCTCCTGAGTGCTGGGATTAAAGGCATGCGCCACCACACCCAGCTAGTGTACAATGAATTTTTTTTTTTTTTTGGTCTTTTTTAGTCAGGGTCTCCCTGTAGCTCTAGCTGGCCTGGATTTGCTATGGAGACCAGGCTGGCCTCGAACTCACAGAGATCTGCCTGCCTCTGCCTCCCGAATGCTGGGATTAAAGGCATGTGCCACCACGCCCGGCAGTACAATGATTTTTAATTGCTTCTTTTTGGTATATGTATGTACGCATGTATGCATGTTTACATATGTATGGTGCATATATGTGCACATGTGGGTGGAGGCCAAAGGTTGACATCGGGTGTGTTCCTTGATGGCTTCCCATCTTATATATTGAGGCAGGGATTCTCACTTGAACTCAGAGTTCACCAATTCAGCTATACTAGCCAGCCAGCTTGCACCAGAGATCACCTGTCTCCACCTCTCAAGTGCTGGGATTACAGGTGGGCTGCCTACCCAGCATTTAGGTGGATGCTAAGGACCTGAACTCTGGTCCTCACACTTGCTCAGCAAACACTTTACCCACTGAACCATCTCCCCAAACCAAGTACTGAAAAATTTTTAAGAATGATAATCAGGGCCTGGGATGTAGCTCAGTGGTAGATCACTTGTCGAGCATATACAAGACTCTGGGCTCAATCTTCAACATCATACACAAAAAGTGGTAATGTAATCAGGATTAAATAGGGGAAGACTGCTAAAGGTTTCAAGATGATGTGTCAGGTCTGCAACTTACTGTATGAAATGGCTCAGGAAATAAAAATTTACAGGTTGTGCACACCTGTAATCTAGCACTTGGGAGGAGACAGGAGGATCAGAAGTTCGAGGTCATCTGTAGCTATATAGCAAGTTCATCGTGAGACTGCCTCAAAAAAACCCAAAATCAAAAACAAAAATCACACTAGGGACAATAAAATTTAGGACATAGGTAAGAGTTCATTTTACTAGCTTTTTACATTTTTGAATATTTTCATAATCAGAAGTTTTTTTAAAAAATTTTAAATTTTTATTTATTATTTTTGTTTTATGTGTATGAGTATATTGCCTGCATGTATGTGAGTATACTCATGTCATGCAATGCTGCAGAGGTCAGAAGAAGGCTTCGGATTCCCCTGGAACTGGAGTTAAGGATGGTTCATAGCTGCCATGTGGGTGATGGGAATCGAACCTGGGTCCTCTGCAAGAGCAGTCAGTGCTCTTAACTGCTGAGCCATCTCTCCAACCCCTTAAAAATACTTAATTTTGCCAGATGTGGTGGCGCACGCCTTTAATCCCAGCACTTGGGAGGCAGAGGCAGGCGGATCTTTGTGAGTTCGAGGCCAGCTTGGTCTACATAGTGAGTTCCAGGACAGCTGGGGCTACAGGGAGACCCTGTCTCAAAAAGACCAATATATATATTCCAAATATATATATATATATATTTAATTTTATGTGTATGAGTGTTTTTCCTGCATGTATGTAAGCATAACTGTGCCATGCAATGCTCAAGGAGGCCAGAAGATAGGCATCAGATCCCCTGAGACTGGAGTTAGAGATGGTTGTTAGCTGCCATATGGATGCTGGGAACCAAACCCAGGTGCTCTGAAAGAGCAGCCAGTGTTCTTAATTGCTGAGTCATCTCTCCTGCCCCCATAATCAGAAGACTTTAAGTTTGTCAAATTACTGGAAATCTGTTTTATTCCAATGTAATATTTAAATTATGTGCATATAATTTTTCACATTTCCATATTTCAGCTAGCTTTGTTGTTTAATGAAACAACTGAGAGTCAGAGAAGCACAGCCCAGACAGCAGTGTGCCATGCAGTGCTTAACCGCCGGCTCTAGTAGGAAAAGCTCTGGTTGCAGCATATGCCAACTCCCATGGTATAAATGTTCCTACCATGACTAATTCTGTTACCTAACAGATTCAGGAAGGATGAGCAAGTAGGAACCAGTTCCAACACACATTGAATCCAGTTCATGAGAAAGGGATGCTTTCAGCAAGACAGGAGCAGGAAGGGAGCTTTCAGGAAACAAAGTCAGAAGCAAGGGCTTCACCTCACAAGAGGCAATGGAGCAAAAAAGAGGCTTAAACACAGAGGAAAAAATTTAAACACAGAAAATAAAATATGACAATCTTCCTCAAAAGGTTGTTGGGAAGATTAAATTGTTTACAAGACAGCTCTCACACACTTAGCCTACAGTGACTGACTCACTAGGCTCCACCTCCTCCTATTTCTTAACTGGATCCACAATCAATAAAGGCATCTCCTGTTTCTAAAGTCATCTGGTCATTTACCTCTGTGGAGGTGAACTGAATGGCTGACAACTTGAGGTTAGTGTTGGGAGGAAGAAACTTTATCATTTTAAGCCTTTTCAATTCTGAAAAAATATGAATGATTTGCTTCCTTAATAAATGAAATGAAGTCTATAAATCTTAGGACATCAGTCTCTTAGGAAATCGCTCCTTTACCCTGGGCCACTAACCTGACATGCAGTAATGCATTCTCCCCTATTATTCCTCAAAACTTAGAAGCAGCAGCTGCGTATCAATCAGAAAAGTTCCAAGAAGTATGCTTAGTTGCCATGGCAGATGGACTGGTTTCAAGAGTCTAGCCCTATTAGACAAGTCAGAATCTTAACTGTAGATTAAGAAACTCATTTGACATATTCAGTCACTCAGAATGCCACAGAACACTTGAAAATACATTCATTTAACAAACTGCCACTGAGCAGTTTCTGTGTATTTGAGTCTAGGCATCCACAGACAAACCCAACTTCTCCCTGACTTTGTTTTAATTTGACCTCTGCAAGTCTTCATTTTAATAGGAGGCAATCCTCTTCAGGCTGAAATTACCATTAATACACATGTGCACAAAACAATTATCCTTACAAACAACTGTACTTTCTCACAATTTTGCTAGAGGACGTTAAGTGGATCCCGCTTTGAACTCATGAGTTAGAACAATATTCTTCTGTGGGAAGAGAAAGTTCATTAGAAAAAGGATGTCACTGGCAATGACTCTTAGATAATTAACAAGTCAACTCCCTGCAGGATTCTGTGCCCCAGTGGCAGGGGCCCAGCGAAGCAGCAGAGACTCTCCCCTGCAGGTCTCATCCATCATCCAAGTCAAGTGGAGCCTGGACTGCACTTCTGGCAAGACCACTCCTGTCCCTCCCACTCCATACCCACAGATCTTTGCCACTGTCAGCCTCGGAACCTGCTTCTCTTCACCCTAAGCAGCAGCAGCCCAGTACTGCAAGTTCCATCCATTGCTTTCCCACCGGCTTGTGGCTTCCTCATACACATTCACTTAATAGTAGCCTGCTGAAGACAGAAGCTTGAAGGTCTTTGGAGCTCACTCTCCTCCAAGGGCTCTAGGAATTCCAGGGGTATTGTTGGACTCCTCCAAGCCATCTCGGCTGCCTCTCTGTGCTACAATCTGAACATTAAACTTGTGGCTACCAGGGAGCAACTTCTCCCAAGATCACCTTCTCTCCCACATTGATTACTATAATGTCTGTAAATCCCTGTTTCAGTGTTTTGCAATTTTCTAGTCATGTTAGGAAAGAATAAATCTGGGCCCTATCTGTTCCATCGTGTGCAGGGTAGGAAGTCTCTCCTCTCATGTTCTCATTTCCATCCTGTCCCGTCCTTCATCCCTGGTCATCCCTTGACCTTGGCATTCACAATTACTGTACCCTCGTCATTATCTCAATTCCAAACACCACCTTCCCCGGCTTCCATCTTTTCAGAGCACTACCTCCAACAATCCTCTGCCCATCGATCCACAGCTGCCACCGCTCTTGTGTCCTTTCTCCCTTCCCTGATCTACTTTTAATTTACTACACTGCCAATCATCTGAAGTAGACCTTCGGTCCATTGCCATGGACCACAGCTCCCTACCTAAGAAAGAGCCTGTATTTTTATTTTTATCCTACCATTTCATCTCCCCCCAGAAGAACACTCCATGAGGACAGGCATGTTCCTCAGTTTTGCTGGCTCTATTTCTATACCTACAACAGTTCTAAATACATGGAAAACAGATACATAGATATCTGTTGAATATATTAATAAAACCCAATGCTCAAACTAAGAATTAAAGTGAAAAGGCTCATAAGAAAAGCATATCGGTGTATTGAGAATTGATAGATTCTTGTTGTAGAAGAGTTGTTTTAAAAAAGAAAGTATAT
>NW_008348586.1:3330760-3357538 GCF_000622305.1 Nannospalax galili | reverse complement strand
ATATATTTTTTTTTTTTTGAGAGAGAGCCTCATGCACTGAAACTTGGCTATATAGCCAAGGATTAGCTTTTGATCCTCCTGTCTCTACTTCCCAAGTGCTGAGAACCATGTGCCACTGAGGCCCAGATTACAAAAGTACTTTTTCACCGAAGTCTTAAAAATGTTTCCACATCAACCAACATAGAATTTTATGGTTTATTTTGAGATGGGAATCTCACTCTGTTGACCAGGCTGGCTCAAATTCCTGAGTTCAACTGATCTTCCTGCCTCAGCCTCCTCAGCAGCTGGGAGTATGGGTATACACGACTAAGCCTATCTCCCTTTTAATGATTTTTAGTGGTTACAAAGCTCAAGGTACCTACATCTAACTATATGGCTATACAAAAACTTATTGGAGTCCTCTGGGTTAGATAGTTCAGATGTTTTTAATTTCCCTCACCACCATCCACCACCATGGGGTTGAACCTTGGGCCTTATATATCCAAGGCAATGAGCCACACCTTAGCTCCAGTCCTTTCCAAGGTTCCACTCCTAGAATATCTGGCTCCTTTCCCTCCTCTCTAACTGCACCTGCCCACCCTAGGATTCAGGCATTCACAGAGGGATGCTAGGTAAGCTGTCCCTACTATCTCTAGGCTCTTTTTCTGTACTGGGTAATTCCCTGACTAAACTAAAAGGCCGAGACACTGCCATATTTGAAAACAAAAACTTCTCCAGATCCATGATCTGGTTTGCACTTCACTATGTACCAAAAACCTTCCAAGTGCTGTCCAGTCAGTCCTTCACTACGCGTCTCTCTTGTCCAATGATAGCACTCTTGTAAAGATCTCCAACAGCTTCTCATTTTGTTAAATACAATGAGCTGTTCTTGGCCCTAGTCTTAATTTTTAATCACTCCTTTCTTAAAATGTTGCTACATAGATTCCATCATATTTGTGGTCTTTTCTTCTTGCTGGCCTCCATCTCGGTCTCCCCTCTGTTGGGTCTTCTCACTCCCAACTTCTAGAAATCAGGGTACCTGCGACCCCACGCCCCCCTTGGCTCTCTTCTGTACCTTCACTTACTCTCCTGGGCATCATTTGTCTGCTCATGATCTATCCCTGTTTATACCACCACTCAAATGCTCCTCCAAGTTCACATTTAAATACCTGACTGCCTGTTTAACAACTCCACCAGGCTAGCTCCAAGGACAGCAAACCTTGAACTCTTAAAATCTGTTCCTCCTGGAGATGGGGGAAGATGTACCATTCATCCACCTAGATCTTATCTTGACCTTTTTTTCTTTTCTTATTTTATTATTTTTATTTTATGTGTATACGTATATTGCCTGCATGTAGGTAAGTGCACCCATGTCGTGAAATGCCCGTGGAAGTCAGAAGAGGCTGTCAGATCCCCTGGGACTGGAGTTACAGACAGTTGTTAGCTGCCATGTGGGTGCTGGGATTCAAACCCGGTCTTCTGCAAGAACAACCAGTGTACGTACACACACACACATACACACACACACACACCCCAACACCTGTACGGACTCACTGGTCCCAGCTCACATTTATGCCTCGTCTCTCCTCCTGCCCTGGCTTCCTTTTCTAGAGCTTCTTGCTGCTCCTTAAATATGCCAAACACACTCCTGCTGAGGGTCTTTCATCTTCCTGTCCCCACTTGTGGATCACTCTTCTCTGCTTCCCCACTTCATTCAGGTTTTCTGCTCAAACATCACCTACTCCAAGGCCTTCACTGACAATCCTATCTAGAGAGTTCCTCCAGCCCACCCATGCCCATCATTATGCTTCTTACTGGGTCACATAGACTCTTAACAGTACCTGACATTGTGTCTTGTATTTAGTCTGGCTTAGATATAGAATCTGCAACAGCAGACATGACCTTATTCACTGGGCATTGTGTATGTATTAGGACCCTCATCAGTGTATTCAGGGTGAATACTGACATCTTTGGTCTCACACTTTTTTTAATTTTATTTATTATTTTTATTTTATGTGTATGCATATATTGCCTGCATGTAGGTAAGTGCACTCATGTCGTGCAATGCCCATGGAGGTCAGAAGAGGCTGTCGGATCCCCTGGGACTGGAGTTACAGACAGTTGTTAACTGCCATGTGGGTGCTGGGATTCAAACCTGGGTCTTCTACAAGAATAACCAGTGTTCTTAACTGCTGAGCCATCTCTCCAGCCCCTGGACTCACATCTTTATGCATCTGTCTATTAAGTGCTAGCCATCTATCTGTTTCTATCCTAAAATCAAGAGCCAGACAAGAACAAAAATATACTACAAAATATTGTCAACACAATTAGCAGTGGGAAAGAAAACAAACATCCATGTACATACCACCCAGCTTAAGGAATGAGAAGAAATGCATGAAAAAAAATTAGTGTAGGGACAAGGGGGATGGCTTAGTCAGGAAAGGGCTTGCCGTGCCAGCATGAGGACCTCAGCTTGGATTTCTAGCATCCTGGGCTGATAGAGAGCACCTGAAACCTCCGAACTGGTGAGACAGACACAGACTTGGACTACTGGAGCTTGCCTGGCCAGCCTGTAAAGCTGAATTAACAAACTTCAGGCTCAACAAAAGGCTCTGCCCTGCCCCCACCGCCCCAAAGAATGTGGAGAACAATTGAGGAAGATGGTGACCCCTGGCTTCCAAGTTCATGTGCACATACATAAAGTTATGTAAGTACAAGATTTTTTTTTTTTTTTTGGCTTTTTGAGACAGGGTCTCCCTGTAGCCCCAGCTGTCCTGGAACTCACTATGTAGACCAGGCTGGCCTCGAACTCACAAAGATCTGCCTGCCTCTGCCTCCCAAGTGCTGGGATTAAAGGCGTGCGCCACCAAGCCTGGCACAAGATTTTTTTTTTTTTTTAAGGTAGAAAATTGAACAATCTCATTGATATAGAAAGCCTAGTCCAGTACGACGGACTCCAGTAAAGCAGCCCAGGGCTAAACGTGCAACCCGAAGTTTTATAGAAGCTTTAAAATGTTAACATTGCTGGGGCGAAGAGATGGCTCGTGGTTAAGAGCACTGACTGTTCTTGCAGAGGACCCGGGTTCAATTCCCAGCACCC
Source organism: Nannospalax galili (assembly GCF_000622305.1). Classification (NCBI taxonomy): domain Eukaryota; kingdom Metazoa; phylum Chordata; class Mammalia; order Rodentia; family Spalacidae; genus Nannospalax; species Nannospalax galili. Next base: position 3,354,459 of record NW_008348586.1, on the reverse strand, counting down.
ACATGGTGGCTACGAACCGTCCTTAACTCCAGTTCCAGGGGAATCTGAAGCCCTCTTCTGACCTCCGTGGCATTGCATGACACAGGTGCACTCACATACATGCAGGCAATGCACTCATACACATAAAATAAAAATATTTTTTAAAATGTTAACATTGCCCATGTTGATTGCATAAAGCTATAACCCTGAATGTATAAATGGTAGTGATATTTTTCTAAATGCCCAGATATAGTAATCATTTGTATAACCATTATGCTCACTATGATGTGCTTTGGTTTTTTTTTTCTTAATGTTTAAAAATTTTAAAGACTATTTGAGGGCTGGAGAGATGGCTTAGCAGTTAAGAGCACTGGCTACTCTTGCAGAGGACCTGGGCTCGATTCCCAGCATGCACATGGCGGCTAACCATCCATACATCCAGTTCCAGGGGATTCGACAACCTCTTCTAGACTCTGCTGGCATTGTATGCCATGGTGCACTTCCATACATGCAGGCAAAACACTCATACACATAATAAAATAAAAAAAAATTAAGAGTATTTGATTTGTTAAAGATATTTACTTTTATTAACCTTTTAAAAATATTTTTATTATTTTTATTTTATGTGTATGAGTGTATTGCCTGCATGTATGTGAGTGCACCTGTGTCATGCAATGCCACGGAGGTCAGAAGAGGGCTTCAGATTCCCCTGGAACTGGAGTTAAGGACAGTTTGTAGCTGCCATGTGGGTGTTGGGAATCAAACCCAAGTCCTCTGCAAGAGCAGTCAGTGCTCTTAACTGCTGAGCCATCTCTCCAGCCCCTACTTTTACTAACTTTTTAGGCCAGCACCCAAAGAAAGGGGCTTCCCTCTGCCATACTCATACTTATGTGTCACTGTATTTTGCTCTCATTTATTCCCCTCATATTTTACCTAGAAGTTTGAAGAGCTTGAGTTCATTCAAGATTAAGCTTCTAAGTATGATTTGAAATGTCTAAGGAACTCTAATACAGTATGGAGTAGGAGGAGATTGGGGAGTTCATGTGCCAAATTCATTAACACTAGTGCAAAGAACAAGCAAATATACATTTTTAATATTAATATACAAATAACTAAGCTTTCTATTGGCATTTTGAGTTGTTCTTAAGATTTCAAGAAAAGTAGGCTTTAAAAATCCTGAATTCATGGGCTGGAGAGATAGCTCAGGGGTTAAGAGCACCGGCTACTCTTGTAGTAGAGTTGGATTCAATACCCACATGGCAGCTAACAACCATCTGTAACTCCAGTTCTAGGGGATCTGATGCCCTCATCTGACTTCCACAGGCATTGCATAACACAAGTATACTTACAAACATGCAGGAATACACTCATACCACATAAAATAAAAATAAAAATCCTAACTTCAAAGAGCTAAACTCCAAGTAACTCTGAGCTTGAGTAACTCTGGAGCTGTCTGATAGAAGGGGAATCGGACCCTAAATTCAAATTTCCACCTTGGTTAGTCAGCCTCAGGAAAACTACATGAATTTTTATTATTCAGTTTTTCCATATGACAAATACCTGAGAGAAACAGGGAGGAAAGATTTATTATGCTGGGGAGATGGCTTAGTAGTTAAGAATGCTTCCTGCCGGGCGTGGTGGTGCAGGCCTTTAATCCCAGCACTGGGGCGGCAGAGGCATACAGATCTCTGTTTGAAGCCAGTGTGGTCTCCATAGTAAATCCAGGACAGCTGGGGCTACAGGGAGACCTAAAAAAAAAAAAAAAAAAAAAAAAAAAAAGAATGCTTCCTGTGCAATCATGAGGACTGATGGTCAGATCCCATGTAACAATCTGGGTGTCCCACACATCTATAACCTCAGCTTGAGAAGGACAGAAACAGGAGATTGCTAGGGCTTGCTAGCTACCAACCTAGCTGAGAAAACATGAGTCCTAGGTTCAGGGAGAGACCCTGTCTCAAAAGGACACCAAACACCCTCTTGTGGCCTTGCAGCATGCACCTGCACACACACATGCAAACAGACACACACAAATAAATCTTAAAATTGGTAGAACAGACACACACAAATAAATCTTAAAAAAAAAAAAAAAAAAGATTTTGGTTCAGTTTGGAAGGTTTGGGGCTATGGTTGCTTGGCCTTCTCAATGTGGGCCTGTGGTGAAGCAGAGGCATTGTGAAACACAATTGCTCACTTCATGGTGCCTAAGACACACACAGAGAAGAAGGGGCTAGGGACAACACCATGCCACCAGTGAGGGATGAAGGCTTTTGGAAGACAGTATGTATTCATACTGTAACACAGCCTATAATATGATATGAAATAACAGTATTGGCCCCAAAGCCCTTATGAAAATAGAGTTAATATATAGAAGGTACTAAGACCAGTTACAGAGCAAATTATAACTGTCCTGTAACTGTTAGCTATAGTTACCTTTAGCATCATTATTGACTGATACCATCTGTCAAGGCTACAAATACCTTGACAAGAGTATCTTATTGTTGTATTCCCAATATTTAGCATGTTGCCTGGTACCTGGCAGGTATATACTGCCTGAATTCAATGGGCTACTCTAAAATGAATAGGTTTCAAGTTACAATGCATCAAGGGAATGAACAAGATAATTAGCAGGGGTCGAGATAAATGGGCTAATGGGTTTAAAAAAAAAAAACACAAAAAACAAAAAACAAAACCAGGATTTTATAGCTCCAAAAACTGCTTCTTTTTACTGATTTTTCTCAATGTACAAATTGGATGAAAGGAATTTTTTTGGCTTTTAATGGCAGCAATTGATCTAATCTTGACCTTTGATCTAAAATTACACAGACAATATCAAATTTTATATTTCCCCCAATAAATTTCATCTAGCACAGTTTCCTAGAATTGCTTTAAACTTTTTCCAATCATTGGAGCAGTACTAGACAGCCTTAACTCATTCACTGCAGGCGCCTTTTTTATTTTCCATTGCTTCTGCAATTTTCCAGCAGTTTGTCCCATCTAGGTTAATGACCAGTCCTCCAGATGGAAACTTTTCCTGGTAGGTTGTTCCATTCACAGGCATTTAGAAAGCACTGCTTGCGTCAGACACTGCCTTCTGGTTGGCTAAAAGGGCTGTTACTTCAAAGCTCGTTTTTCTTGGCAACCTGTTGTCACACCTCATCGAGTGCACCAAGTACATGCCTGCTAATGACCTTTCAAAGCAAAGTGCTCTGTGTAGCCCACTAGGTCGGCAATTTACATTTCCTCTGAGCACAGGTGAAGACCTACAGGCTCCAGTTCCTCTGACCTCCACTGACAGCAGTCACAGCAAAGATGCTCAATACTGAGGGTGCTCCAACACTCTCAGTTATTGCAAGAACCTCGTGAGGAAAAGAATGTCACTGATCCCATTTCACAAGTCACAATACTGAGATTTAAAAAAATATGTTTTATTATTTTTATGTATATGCATGTATTGCCTGCATGTAGGTAAGGGCACCCATGTCGTGTAATGCCTGCGGAGGACAGAAGAGACTGTCAGATCCCCTGGAACTGGCGTTACAGACAGTTAGCTGCCGTATGGGTGCTGGGATTTGAACCTGGGACTTCTGCAAGAAGTGTTCTCTCCAGTCCAAGATTTTTTTTTTTAAGGTAACATTCCTAGATTTCTACTCTTCCTTCAAAGGATTCTAACACATTAGTCCAAATAGTTTCTTCATATAAAATAAAGCACTATAACTACTATCCTCATTTTATAAATTTTATAAAATCAGGGATAGGGGATAGCTAAGTGGTAGGCCTAGCGTACAAGTTTTATCCTCAGCACCAATGAAAACCAAACTCAAGGAGCACATGGTTAAGAAGTAAATAGAATTTGAACACGGGCCCAATTACAAATCTATACTGATGCTCGGTGAGGCTGTGTTAGCTATACAATGTAATGAGGTTTTCCATACAACTCCTTTCTACTCTCAGCTCAAGAAAGGAAAATCTGCCCAAAAGGCTCTGTGTCATTTTGCACTTCTCATGTTAGAAGACACGTGAGGAAATGCAAAGGAAAAGAAAGCCAAGGCTGTCTCTCTAAAGGGCCTCACACCCTTCCCTCACCAAACTGCACCAAACCAGCAGATCCCAATGAACTATGATTAGGTAGTGAATCATTCCTAGAGTGTCCCTCACTGCTTTCAGATCCTCTGTGAATTATTTAGCTTACAGGTAAATAATTCCAGCCATTTTCAATTCAAAAAAAAATTTTAAGTACGTGCATCAAGCCATCCTTCATTTTTCTTGAAATCTAGTTCCAACAGGTTACTTCATAGCATGTATCACATAGTGCTCTGTCCAGCTCAGATTTTGGGATTTGACATGAGTTCTATGTTGCTGAAGCTGGCCCTGAACTCCTGGGCTCAAGCACTGAGTAAACAGAATTTGAACGCCGTCATCCTCATCCTCCCAAGTAGCTGAGACTACTGTGTGATCCACCATGCCAAGTTCTCAGTGAGGCTCTAATGCATGAAGGTTTACTCACCTTACAGACTTTTGTTTTATAATTCTTACTACTAAGAATTATTTTCAAATTTAAACCTGGAATTCCATGCTCAGTTTCACTCACTTTAAAGAGATTCAATTATACCAGATTATTTCTTAACGATGGCATCTCTATCCGCCTGTCTTAGTCTGTTTCTTCATTGCTGTGACAAAATACTCTGACCAATACCAACTTGGGGGAGGAAAGGGTTTATTCAGCTTACATCTCCCAGGTCGCAGTTCATCAGGGAGCCCAAAGTAGGAACTCAGGGCAGGAACCTGGAGGCAGGAGCTGGAGCACAGGCCATGGAGGAACTCTGCTTACTGGCTTGCTCCCCTGGCCCCTGCTCAGTTTGCTTTCTTATGCAACACAGGCCCACCTGCCCAGGGGTGGCACCACCCACAGTGGGCTGGGCCCTCCCACATCACTCATCAAGAAGATGCCCTTCAGACATGGCCACAGGCCAGTCCAATAGAGGTAATTCCCCAATTGAGGCTCCCTCAACCCAGGTATATCAAGTTGACACTAAAGCTATCCAGCACACCGCCTCTTAATTTTTTAACAATTAAGCCTCCAGTTTAAAAACACATACTTTAAGGAACATTCATATATTTAAAAATTATCAAACTCTCAAGTTCACTATTAAACTTATCAACTAAAAACTGTATTAAATACTCCTGATCTGAAATGTATACTTACACATTTTACACGCATACAACAAAGAACATAAACATCAAATTTACAGCTTAAATGCTACAAAACTGACAACCAGTCACAACCTGTTCAGACATTCACACCTCCCCAATTCAGTAAATAAGTGGGATGAATTTATTTTACCAAATGTATCATTTATCCAGAATCATAAAAATAAATCCACTACTGATCTGTTGAGCATTTAAAAAATAGAGTCCTTTCAGAATTTGACATATTTTCTACATAACTGGTTTCCAGAATAAGTTCAAGACTAGGTCTGTTTTTTTTCTGTAACTTCATCATTAAGTAGATTCTGTCAGCCTTGAGAGTAAGTGAGGTATGTAAACCATGAAGTACCCCTTTTACTGGTATACCTCTGATTACCAGGGAGATTTGACACAGTCTCACAATAAGTGACTACAGCGATTTCTTATTTTGTTTAGATCTTGCATCTTTATGGATGTGCTTGTGCTCTTTTAAAATTTACAAGCTCTTTGTAAATTAAGGATTCTTTGCTGTCATTTATTATGCAAATATTTATCCTAATCTGTGGTTGCCTTTTAACATACTTTTTGTACTGCAGCCAAACCTGTCAATCATCCCCTTAATGAATATGGATACTTTTGTACTCATCTCAATTGAGATTACAATTAAATATCCTCCTACAGCTGATCCATCTGGGTTTCATTCCACTGTAACTGGCCACCTGTTTCTTTTGAATGTCCCATAGAGCCCTAAATTCTAAAACTCTAAGATGTTGATCTATAGACTAGCATGTTAGCTGAGCATTGTGGCACACATTTTTAATCTCAGCGTTCAAGAGACAGAGGCAGGTGGATGTCTGTGAGATCGAGGCCAGCCCAGTCTACATAGTGAGCTCTGGGCTAACCAGGGCTAAAAAAGAAAGAAAGAAAGAAAGAAAGAAAGAAAGAAAGAAAGACCATGGACACTGCACACATGTGGTGCACTTACATCCATGCATACAAAACATGCATTCTAGGAAGGAAGGAAGGAAGGAAGGAAGGAAGGAAGGAAGAAAGAAAGAAAGAGAGAAAGCATGTCATGTTCATATATCATGATTTTATAAACTTGGTCTTGTTTCGCCCTCATAAGTTGTTTTTCCAAACAGAAAACTTTCATTTTAGTCCACATCATCCTCTGAACTAATTGTCTTTTTCTAATTCAGCTGTCTTTTTTTCATATTACTGCACTGCAAATCCCAACTTTTTAACTGTAAGAGCATAAGGATGTTAACACATACTAGGCTGGTGCCTGTGTCAGGCTTCATGTTCCTTCACAGTGTCCAGGATTTCAGTCACCAAACTACAGTAAGCCTTAGCTCTTACTCTTCTGGACTCTTCTGGAAAGTGTACATTTTATTCTTATCCACATGGTTCCTATTGGTTAGGAGCTTGGTCATTCAGGGAGACACAAATTCTTAAATGGTTATCATTGCTATCTCAGAAATCCTAACTATCTGGCACACACTGCTGGTGAGGGTGCTAACTACCATAACTCCAGTGGAGGGCAATTGACCAAATGTACCAAATTGCTGCTGTAAGTTTAGAACTAACACAGAAGCCCCTGTGTTAGGGGCCTGGTCCTCAACTTAGCATTATCAGGAAGTAGCAGAGTTTAAAGAAGTGAGGCCAAGGGACGGAGATCAATGGTAGAGTACATATCATGTATGCACAAGGTCCTGGCTTCAATATCCACATAGACACATAGAGTGTGTATGTGCGTGTGTGTGTGTGTGTGTGTGTGTGTATACGCATGAGTATGTAAGGACACATGCATATCATGAAGCTCATTTGGAGGTGGCAAAGCACCTTGCTTTGTTTTTTTTGTTTTTAAGACAGGGTCTCATATAGCCCAGGCTGGTTTCAAACCCACTGTGTAACTAAGGATGATCCTGAACCTCTGGTCTTCCTGCCTCTCCCTCCCCAGTGCTGGGATTCTAGGAATCAGTCACTACTTCTAGCTTATTCAAACCCAGGGCTTTGAGCACTGCATCAGATGAGCTACAGCTCCACAGGAAAATAAATTCTTAGAATTGGGACTTTCTATATAAAAAGTATACCTTGTTACGACTAAAAATTTTTCAACTTTTTTTTTTTTGGAGACAGAATCTTGCTAAGTCTGGCCTTCTGTTTACAGTCCTCAGGTTTCAGCCTCCTAAGTAGCTGAGATTACAGGCATGCAGCAAAACACTCAGCTGGAAGAGTATCTTTAAAAATTGATTTAGAGGGGCTGTGGGAATGGCTCAATTGGTAAAGTGCCTGCTGCACAAACATGAGGACCTGAGTTCAGATCCCAGTACCTATGTCTTTAAAAACAAACAAACAAACAAACAAAAAAAAAAACAGGAGTGGTGAAGGATTAATCTGAGTGCTGGAGAAATGGGGACAGGAGGATCCCCTGGCAGGCCAGCTAGCTTTACTGAATTGGTGCGTTCTAAGTTCAGTGAGAGATCCTGTCTCAAAAAATAGGGTAGAGGGCTAGAGAGATGTTCAGCAGCCAAGAACAAAACTGTTCTTGCAGAGGACCTGAGTTTGGTTCCCAGCACCTATGTCAGGTGCCTCCAGGGAATCCAATGCCATCTTCTGGCCTCTGAGGGCAACTGTATTCATGTGCACAAACACACACACACACACACACACACACACACACACACATATATGATTAAAAATAAAAAAAATAAATAAATAAAAAATAAGGCAAAGCCGGGTGTGGTGGTACACACCTTTAGTCCCAGCACTCAGGAGGCAGAGGCAGGAGGATCTCTGTGAGTTCAGGCCAGCCTGGTCTACATAGTGAGTTCCAGGACAGCTGGAGCTACAGGAAGACCCTGTCTCAAAAAGCCCCCCCCACCAAAAAAATAAGGTGAAGAGCAACAGAGGAAGGCATCTGACATCAAACTCTGGTCTCCACATGCATGCATGCGTGCGCACAGACCACAAAAACGCACACGTGCACATACCACACACATGATTTAAAAAGACATCCCTAAACTTTCATGTTTTTCAAGCATTTTTCTAAAATTAAATTCTACTAAAAGATTTGGTTGTCATTAAATATGGCATAGCAAAATGTATTTAGAAATATGTGCATTTGAGTAATTTCTGTTCTACAATACTTTTAAAACCTTAATTTTAATGTTTGGGTAAAGTTGCATGCTCATAAAATGATAGTCTTTGACAGTCGATACAGTAAAACCAAACTCCAGTGTAAATCACAAGTACAGTTCTGATTATGAATGCAGGAAACTTCTAAGTGAATCATACTTCTATCAGTTTTGTAATTAATCACTTAAAGTATTGAACATGCATAGAAACTGTATACCTAGTTTGAGCTGAAAGCTTTTCTTTCCTTCTTTTTTCTTTTTTTTTGAAAGCTTTTCTTTAAATACTGCCTTCAGGGGCTGGAGATGTAGCACAGTGGTAAAGCACTTGACTAGCATGCTCAGGACCCAGGTTGGGTCCCCAGCACTACCAAAAAAAAAAAAAAGTCTTTACGATCATTAATGAGCAATACTTTGGGGATTAGAGAGATGGCTCAGCATTTGAGAGCACTGGCTGCTCCTGCAGAGGACCATTGTTCAATTATCAGCACCCACATGGTGGCTAACAACCATCTGTAACTACAGTTCAAAGGGATCCAACATCCTCTTCTGCCTTCGGAGAGCACTACGTGACACAAGTGCACTTACATGCATGCAGACAATACACTCATACACATAAAAGAAAAATATGAGTGTACTGCCTGCATGCATGCAAATGCACCAGTATAGTACAGTGTCCTCAGAGGTCAGAAGAGGGTGTTGGATCCCCTGGAACTGGAGTTAGGGACAGTTAGTCACCATGTTGGTGCTGGGAATGGAACCCAGGTCCTCTGTAAGAACAGCCAGTGCTCTTAACCACTGAGCCATCTCTCTCTAACCCCAAAATACTTTTTTAAATGAACAAGACTTTTCTGGCAAAATCCTTCTATCCCCCTCTACCCTTTTTCTTTCTTGGGGAGACGGGCTCTTGTTATGTTACCTAGGCTGGTCCTAAACTCCAGGCTCAGTTGATCCTCCCCTCTTTGTCTTGTAGCTGAGACTAAAATACTTGAAATTTTGAATGAAACAAGCAAAATCCCAGTGAAGCATAAACATGGATGAAATGAAATAGGGTAGGCTTTTATCTATAAAATATATTAAATCCACCACTAAAAACATCCCTGAAAGACAACTCCAGGCCCAGATTTCTTCACTATAGTGAATGCTTTTCAACACTTAGGAAAAATAGTAACCCGCTTATATAGACTTCCAGAGTCAGGATCAGTAGAAATACTTCCCATCCCATGAGATCAGTATAACACGTGACCAGGATATTATAAAGGAGTATTTTATACCAATCTCCCTCAATAACATAGATGTAATTAGTGCTAGTTTCTCATTCCTGTGACAAAACACCTGAGGGAAACAACTTAAAGGAGGGGAAATGTATTTTGATTCATGGCTTCAGCAGTTTCTGCCCATCATGGGAGGGGGTACAGTGGAGTGGAGAAGAGGTCATGGCAGCCAGGCACCAGCAAGAAAGCACCAACACCAGCAAGCTTTCTCATTTTTCCTCTTTTATTTCATCCAGGCCCCAGCCTGTGGGATGGTGCTGCTCACACTCAGTAAGATATCAGCCAACCAATTTAGATATGTGGACACATATGTATATGCATATGTGAGATAATATATCCCAACTAAAGTTTATTGTACAAATACAAGATTGGTTTAACATTTCAAAATCAACTTATCATTAAAAAATTAATTTATCATAACAGAATACATGCAAAGGATCATACAATCACACAATCACACACACACACAGAGAGAGAGAGAGAGAGAGAGAGAGAGAGAGAGAGAGAGAGAGAGAAAGAGAGAGTGAGTTACCATTTGACAATATTCCATACCTGGCCATGATTTAAAGAAAAACAAAAATCCAACATTCTCCTGGAACTGGAGTTACAGATGGCTGTTAGCCACCATACAGGTGCTGGGAATCAAACCCGGGTCCTCTGCAAAAGCAGCCAGTGCTCTTAACCATTGAGCCATCTCTCCAGTCCTATCATATATTTTTATACAGGAAGAGAGGAAGATTACCCCAAGTGGTAACCTTCCAAGGTTCAGAGACACTCCCAAATGAGACCAGGGAGCCATTCATAAAATATTAATATAGTCTTATTTTGTCTACGACCTCTCTCCCGCCTATGTTGCCCAGGCCGCTCTCAAACTCACGAGTAATAATCCTCTGGCCTTGGCCTACCAAGTGGCTGGGAACATAGATATCTGTCATTTCCCCAGTCCCACCCTTTTAATTCTTAAAACTAACTTATGGTACTTACATATAAGACCAACTAAAACAAAATTTATTGTATAAATTATCATAATGTTTTCTACTTAAGAATTTTCTATAGAAGCCTAGCATGGTGGCTCATGCCTTTAATCCCAGCATGCAGGAGGTAAAGACAGGCACATCTCTGTGAGGCCAGCCTGGTCTACATAGTAAGTTCCAGTGAGACCCTATTTCAAAAACAAACAAAAACCACCAAAATTTTTTACTTTATTTCTATAGAAAGCACAACCCAAGCTATCTTAGGAAAGACAATGCAAACAGAATTTTATAGCTTTGTCTTTTTGAGACAGGGTCTCCCTGTAGCCCCAGCTAACCTAGAACTCACTATGTAGATCAGGCTGGCCTTGAATTTACAGACCTGCCTGTCTCTGCTTCCTGAGTGCTGGGATTAAAGGCATGCATCACCAGGCCTGTCTAAATTTGAAAGATTTTTAATCATATTACTATGATATTGTTATACTATCTTTTCACATAAATATTTTAGATCTTTCATAAAGCAGATTTGTAATATAATTCTCATGCCACATACGTCACTTAAAGTGTCTAATTCAATAGTTTCTGGTACATCAAGTTATAGAACCATCATCCCTATCTAATACAGTCCATGGCATAATATCATCACTACATGAAAAAGAAGTTATGCACCAATTAGCAGTCACTCCCACTGCCTCCAGCCTCCAGTGCCCCTAGGCGGCACTGATTTACTTTCTGACTCTGTTCACCTATTCCATTTCACAGAAACAAAACAGTCAAATATACTATACTCTTATCACTGGCTTCTCTCATGTGGTGTACTTTCAAGATTCATACATGTTAAAGCAGGTACTGGTGTTTCCTTTTTACTGCTGGACAGTCCACAGCACAGACACACTATATTTATTATCCAATCAATGACGGACATTTGTGGTCTCCCCCAGTTTAGCTGTTATGAATTATGTTGCTATGATCATCTATGTACAAAGATTTCATGTGACACATGCTTGCATCTCTTGAGCATACACCCAGGAGAGAGGCTGCTGGGTCAGTTGTTAACTTCGTGTTTAACTCTATGCAACTGTTCAACTGTGCTTCTAAATGAACTAACCATTGTGCATCTCCTCTGGGGATGTATAAGGATTCCATTTTTCCATTGTCCTGACCCACATATGCCATCTTTAAAGGCATATATTAATTACAAAAGAGAGGAATTCATGTACATGTATTTCAATCATGTCCCCCTTACCCTCTCTTGTTCTCCTTCCTCTTCCTAGCTAGCTCCCTCCTACTTACCTGTGTGAGGGTATGTGCGCATACTGTGCGCGACTAGATGATTTTTGTTAGGATTGGTTACAGGAGCACAGGTGACAGCTTGTTTCCAGGAGCATGCGCTCATCTTTTACTGTAACTATTCCAGCAAGCATGGCCTCCTGGAGCTCACTGTAGATTTGATTTTCACTTCCTAATGGCTAAATATGCTGACTCTCTTTTTATATGCTTATTGGCCATAGCAAGTCTTAAAGGTTCCTTTTCAGGATTATCTTGGCTATCCTGAGAAATTTGAATTTGAATTTTAGGATCGGTGTGCCAATTTGGCTAGGGAGAGATGGGACTTTGATAAGGACTCTGGAGAATGTACATCAGTTTGGGAAGCACTGTCTTTTTGATGTTAATTCTTCAAGATTCATGGACCTATGAATGCTGAACATTGGCTGTCTTTCATTTTATTTATATTTGTTATTTCTTTGAAAAAGGTTGTAGTTCATCATATACAAGGTTTGCAGTTATTTCTGTTAAATGTATTCATATTTTACTCTACATGCACACAAAATTAAAGTGTAAATTTTTTGAATGGCTGCTGAATTGTTATGCCCCAGTAGATAGCCCTACACCCATGTATAGGCATCACTAATTGGTCTCAGTGTAAAATTATATATTTAAACACCAGGCATGGTGATGCACACCTTTAGTCCCAGTACTCAGGAGGCAGAGGCAGGTGGATTGAGGCCAGCCTGGTCTACATAGTGAGTACTAGGCCAGCTATAGGAAGACCCTGTCTCAAAAACAAAAAACAAAACAAAATGAAGAGGACATTAAGGTGGGAGGGGGACATACTGGGGTGGGAGTTGGGAAAAGTGGGACAGGGAATTTGGGGCAGATATACTAAAGATACATTGCATATATGTATGGAGCTGTCAAAGAATATTCTCAAAAAGAGAAACTATTTTAATTTCATTGTCAGATAGCTCATTGCAAATGTAGAGAGTACATGTTGCTCTTGTACCCTGAATGCCTACAGAATGCATTCATTCATTCTCGTAGTTTTGTGCTGTGGTCCTGAGCATTTTCCATATATAAGATGGTGCCATCTATAAGCAGGGATAGTTTTTACGTCTTCCTTTCCAATACGGGTACTTTCTCCTTAAGAGCTATATTATTATTCTTTCTATTATAACCACACCTATAATTTTTAAAAAAATTACTATTCAGGGGTAAGCCAGTGTTTTTCAGGTTTCTTAGCTTGTTTACCTGGACGTAATCTATATATAACAAGTCTGCAACAGAACAGCCAGAATATAATGCATGACAGTTCAATACTTACATGGAGTTACATGGAGTTGCATGTGATAGCTAAAGAAAGTGGAAAGTACTTATCTGAGAAGGATTGAGTAGCCTGTCAATTATGTATATTGATGTGGTAGCCAGGCCGTTCTTACTCCTTTGCCATCTACTAAACAAAGCCCAGAGGCCTCACTGGTGGGTAGAAGAAGTAGGCATCTGCTGAGCACCACTGCACTGCTTCAAGTCCTAATTGCATGGAGTAACTAACCCTGCAAGAAACCAACTGTGCCGGGCCAGTTCACGCCTTCAATTCCAACAGAGACGGGTGATCTCTGTGAGATACAGGCCAGCCTGGTCTACATAGCAAAATCCAGTCCAACTGGGGCTACAGGGAGACCTTTCTCAACAAACAAAGACTACCAACTGTGGAATTAATCCTGCTTTTACCAAGATACAAGAGCCCATGAAAATGTGCCAAGGGCTGCCAAAGTGGGTGAGATCTAATGTGACATCAGAATAGATTTTACAAACTATGATTTAACCAGTGCTATCCAAAAACAAACAGGTCTGAATGTTCACATAAAAGTCTGGCTATGGCTGGGAGTGGTGGCACATGCCTTTAATCCCAGCAGAGGCAGAGGCAGACAGATCTCTGTGAGTTCAAGGCCAGCCTGGTCTACATAGTGAGTTCCAGGTCAGCTGGGGCTATAGGAGACCCCATCTCAAAAAGACCCCCCCCAAAAAGTATGCCTGTGTATCCAGTACAGTAAAAGTCATGTTATGTGTGAATTTTCAGTCTCCTGAAATTTTGTTACAAACCTTCATGAAGTTGCAATTAATATTGATTTATTCTTTCAATGTTTTATTGTTTTAGTTGTTAATCATTATTATATACTCAAAATCATGTCTAAAAATGGAAAGTAGAGGGGTGTGGTGGCACACACCTATAGTCCCAGCACTTGGGAGGCAGAGGCAGTGGATCTCTGTGAGTTCAAGGCCAGCCTGGTCTATATAGTGAGTTCCAGGCCAGCTGGGGCTACAGGGAGAGCTGTTTCAAAACGATTTTTAAAAAGAGGGAAAGTGAACTATAAAATCTTAGAAATCTAATGGGACTGCCAACAAAATAAAGACAAACACACTCTTAATATTGTAGCTTTATCTCAGGAGACATACATGAAATGGATACAGTTTTGTTCTTCACTAAAGAGAAACTTCAAATAGGAGCACACAGTGGGAACTTCAAGCTGTACTGCTTGGCTCTTTTTTTTTAAACTGCTCCACTCTTTCAGAAAATCCTTTTTCTTAATTTTCTTATTACATTTATGGGGGGGGGACGTGCCATGGCATGCATGTGGTGGTCAGAAGACAACTTACAGGAGTTGGTTCTCCCCTTCCACCTTGTGGGTTCCAGGGATCCAACTCAGGTTATCAGGCTTGGAGGCAGGCGCCTTTACCCAAAGCCATCTCATTGGCCCTAAACTGCTTTTTTCATATCAAAACATGCTTTACCAACACCTCAGATTTAAATATAGTTTATAGCATATGACTCTACGTTTTAGAGAAATGCTTTAAGTATTAAAACCAAGACACTAGAACTGATATTTGATTACATACTTTAAAATCTTTATCAGGATTTGAAATTAACTTTGACATGTGCTTGGTATCTATATTATAAACCAGTTGTAGTCCTGAAGGAAGTTTTGAGATCAATTTTCCCACAGCAATAAAGTTGTGATAGGATTTTTCATAAAGCTATTTGAGTTGTTAAAATATGCTATTTTAGATACAGTATTGATTCAGCAATATGAATTCAATAAGCTGTTGTGGGATATACTAGTAACCTAGACCTATGACACTATAAAAATCACTTTTAAAAAAAGTTTTATTTAGCCGGGCATGGTGGTGCACGCCATTAATCCCAACACTCAGAAGGCAGAGGTAGGCAGATCTCTGTGAGTTCGAGGCCAGCCTGGTCTCCATAGCGAATCCAGGCCAGCTGCGCGGCTACAGGGAGACCCTGTCTCAAAAAGACCAAAAAAAAAAAAGGGGGGGGTATTTTTATTTATGAATGTGTGTGTACATGTGTATGTGTATATGTAAATGCCTGTGTGTATGTGTATGCCACATGCATGTAGGTACCTGTAGAGGCCAGAAAGCAGGTGTTAGATCCCTTGGAGCTGGAGTTACAGGTGGTTGTGAGCTGTCTCACACGGGTACTAGGAACTAAATAAACTCAAGTCCTCTGGGAGATCAGCAAGTACTCTGAAACACTGAGCCATCTCTCTAGCCCCTAAAACACCACTTTTTATATTTTAACATGGGAATAAAGTGAAAACAGTGGATACCTTAGGAATACAACTTTTCTTCTTGACCTCTTTCATTATGAGTATGACCACATGGGCAAAAACTGAAGAATACCACATGACCACATTGTGGCAAAGTCCATGCTGGATACTGGCAATTCATATTGTCTCCTTGGCTCCCAGATCCTCTCCTTTCTTGATATATTCTCAGATTTTGATAGACTATGTCCTTAGAGACTATCCCAAGGAAAGAAGCAAAGTACAAAGAATCCTCTCACCTCTCCTCTTCAACAGGGTCTCACTATGTAACTTGACCCCTGTGCTTAGTGTTTTGAAGGACTACCAAGACAATTGAAGATCTTTTCTTTTAAATTTTATTATTTATTTTATGTGTATGCGTGTATTGCCTACACGTAGGTAAATGCACCCGTGTCATGCAATGCCCATGGAGCACAGAAGAGGCTGTCGGATCCCCTGGAACTGGAGTTAGAGACAGTTGTTAGCTGCCATGTGGGTGCTGGGATTCTAACCTGGGTCTTCTGCAAAAACACTCAGTGTTCTTAACCACTGAGCCATCTCTCCAGCCCCTGAAGAAGATCTTTTAAAATGTATTATAGGGCCCAGTGTGGTAGTGCACCCTTTAATCCCAGCACTCAGGAGGCAGAGGCAGGTGGATCTCTGAGTTCAAGGCCAGCCTGGTCTACACAGCAAGTTCCAGGTAAGCTGGGGCTACAGGGAGAACCCCTGCAAAAAAAGACCAAAAAAAACCCAAAAAAACAAAACCTGTATTGTAGGGTCTAGAGAAATGGCTCAGTGGTTAAAAGCACTTGCTGCTCTTACAGAGAACCCAAGTTTGGTTCCCAGCACCTACATGATGGCTAATAACCGTAACTTCCATTCCAGGAACTCAGATGTCCTCTTCTGGCCTCCATGGGGATTGCATGCATGTGGTGCACTTACATATATGCAGGCAAAACACTCATACAAATAAAATATTAAAGAAAAAGAATTGTTCTACCAAATTGTTTATGCATTCACGATAGATAAAATCAGTAACATAAACTATATTAAAACTTTAATTGTAGTTAAAAAGCTTTCTGGGAGTAGAGGCAGGATTTTCCAGACCCAGATAGACTGGCGAATTCTATCAAATGTTTTTTTTTTTGTCTTTTTTTGAGACAGGGTCTCCCTGTAGTCCCAGCTGACCTGAACTCACTATGTAGACCAGGCTGGCCTTGAACTCACGACGATCTGCCTGCCTCTGCCATCCAAGTTCTGGGATTAATCAAATGTTTGTTTTTTTTTATTATTTTTATTTTATGTGTATGCGTGTTATTGCCTACATGTAGGTTAGTGGGACTGTCGGATCCCCTGGAACTGGAGTTACGGACAGTTGTTAGCTACCATGTGGGTGCTGGGATTCGAACCCTGGTCTTCTGCAAGAACAGTGTTCTTAACCGCTGCGCTATCTCTCCAGCCCCTCTATCAAATGTTCTTAAAGAATTAACATTCATTAGTCTCTACAGAAATTAGAAGGTATACTTCCCAATTCATGAGTTAGCATTAACCCAGACCCAAAGGCAGACAAATCACTTTAGAAAAACTACAGAACAAAGACAAAACAAAAAAACTGCAGACAAGTATCTCCTATAAACACATATCAAAACTCAACAAAAATATTAGCAAATTAAATACAGCAGTACATGAGAACAAAACTATGACCAAATGAAGTTTACAACAAGAATGCAGGGCTTGTTCAAGATTCCCACAATAATAATAGAAAAAACCCACATGGGGTGGGGGGGGGCAGTTTGGAGAGATGGCCCAGCAGTTAAGAGCACTGGCTGCTCTTCTGTTCCAAGTAACCATATGGCAACAAAAAGTCGTTAGTAATTCCAGTTCCAGGGGATTCAACGCCGCCTTCTCACCTCCTCAGGCATTACACACAAAGGTACATTTACATACATGCAGGCAAAACACTTATGCACACAAAATGAAAAATTTTAAAAAGAAACCGCATATGGTTGTTTCAACAGATGCTGAAATAGTTGACAAAATCTAAAGCATCATCAATTTTTTTAAAAATCAGCAAACTAAGAATAAGAGAACTTGCGCTCTCACATAAAGAATGTTAATAAAAATCTTGTAGTTAAGACAAACTTCATGGTGACTGTCTAAACGCATTCTGAGGCCAGGAATACGGCAAGGATGTTCACCCCCAGTACTCTTTATCAATTCTGATCTCTGAAAAAAATCCCTATAGTTCACTAAGAAAAAAGCAATGCAGATTGGGAAGGACAAAACAAACTGTCCCTACATATCACAAGACCATCTACAGAAAATCCATTAAAACAAGCAGAACACACTACAGTGGGTCACTGACCACAAGAGACAGCCAGAAGGAGTTCTTCAGTACCATGATGCTGGGAGCTATTAACCAGATCTATACACATGTTAAAATTCATAGTGGCACACGCCTTTAATCCCAGCACTGGGAGGCAGAGGCAGGCGGATCTCTGTGAGTTCAAGGCCAGCCTGGTCTCCATAGCGAATCCAGGCCAACTGGGGCTACAGGGAGACCCTGTTTCAAAAAAGACCAAAAAAAAAAAAAAAAAAATCATAGTGTAGTGAATAAAGTCAATTTTACTGTTAATAAAAACTTGTGCTCCTTCAATATGCCATTATTCAAGCATGCTGTCCAACAGAGGTCCATGCTGTCCTACCTACAACCACTGAACTACATTCTAAAAACCTGAAGTCAGTGTA
This sequence comes from Nannospalax galili, assembly GCF_000622305.1. Taxonomy (NCBI): domain Eukaryota; kingdom Metazoa; phylum Chordata; class Mammalia; order Rodentia; family Spalacidae; genus Nannospalax; species Nannospalax galili. The sequence continues at coordinate 3,336,286 of NW_008348586.1, read as the reverse complement.
TTGACTGTCATTTTCCTACAATCTCCATCCTACCAGATATACTACATTTCTAATAAACTAATGAAAATGCTATAGCTAATTAAAAAGATGTAAGCTAGGGTCATCTAATTATGACAAGATAGGGTCTATATGCCCTGAAAACCTCTGAAAAAAATTCTAAGGGCAAGCCAGATGTGGAAGCACATGCTGGTCATCCCAGTACCTGGGCAGTAGAGACAGGAGGATCAGAAGCTGAAGGCCATTCTTGGCTATTATAGCCTGTTGGAGGCCAGGATGGGCTACAAGAGACTTGTCTCACAAAAGGGGGAGGGTGCTGGAGAGATAGCTCAGTGGTTAAGAGCATTTACTGTTCTTCCAGAGGACCAGGGTCAGCTCCCAGCACCCACATGGCAGCTAGCAACTGTTAGAAACTCCATTTACAGACCCAACACCCTCTTCTGGTCTCTGCAGGTTTGCACACATGTGGTACACTTACATACATGTAGGTAAAACACTCATACACATAAATTTAAAAACCAAAAAATTAAAATACTTTTAAACATTATTATAACAGCAAAGTTGTGTTGTAAGGAGGAGAAAATCTCAGGTACCAGGAAAGCAGAGGAAAATGGAAAACAGATACAGATGTGCTGTCCTTTTCCTGAGCTGCAATGCCAGCCCTGCCTATCACATGGAGTTTAAAAACGAAGAATGAATAAGAAAGTATGGAGGGGTAGTGGACTGGCATTCAAAACCCAGTCTACTTCCTCCTGGAGTGTCTGCTCTGTAATTTGCAGGCTAGGAAGTTAAAAGCTACATTTGGGGAGATAATTCAGTTGATGAAGTGCTTACCTTGTAAAATGAGGGTCTGAAGTTGATCCCCAGAACCCACATTTAAAAACAAAGCGAAGCATGCCTTTAATTCCAGCACTTGGGAGGCAGAGGCAGGCAGATCTTTGTGAGTTGGAGGCCAGCATGGCCTACATAGCAAGTTCCAGGCCAGCTGGGGCAACAGGGAGGCCCTGTCTCAAAAAGACCAAAAAAAACGGGCCAAGTTGGCGTGGTAGCAAATTTGTAATCCCAGCGCTGTGGATGCAAGGACAGGCAGATACCTGAAGTTTGCTGACCAGCCTAGCCTACTCAGTGGTGAATGCTTAGCAGTCAAAGATCCTCTCTCAAAAAAATAAGGGGGGCGGGCACACAGGTGGATCTCTCTCAAAAACAAACTTGTGCTGGCTAGCTTTAGTGTCAACTTGACATACCTGGGTTGAGGGAGCCTCAATTGGGGAATTTCCTCTATTGGACTGGCCTGTGGCCATGTCTGAGGGGCATCTTCTTGATGAGTGATGTGGAAGGGCCCAGCCCACTGTGGGTGGTGCCACCCCTGGGCAGGTGGGCCTGTGTTGCATAAGAAAGCAAACTGAGCAGGGGCCAGAGGAGCAAGCCAGTAAGCAGAGTTCCTCCATGGCCTGTGCTCCAGCTCCTGCCTCCAGGTTCCTGCCCTGAGTTCCTACCTTGAGCTCCCTGATGAGCTGTGACCGGGGAGATGTAAACTGAATAAACCCTTTCTTCCCCATGTTGGTAGTGGTCAGAGTAGTTTGTCACAGGAATGAAGAAACAAACTAAGACAAAACTAAAACAAAAAAAGAAGTTAGTGACACCTGAATAATACTGAGGATTACCCTCTGCTCTCCATATGCACATACATGCACTTGTACACATACATTTGCGCACACATACAAACTCTACATTTTCCAGACTCTCCTGCAGCTAAAGTTGTTGGTGTGGTTAGGTCCACGAATCACACTCACTTTCATGGTACAGAAAGGAATGAAAGGCCAGCTTCTGCTACTTGAGCAAACGGGCACAGCCATGGCAGCTGATGTTTTTGCAGCATCGTGAGCAGAATTCAGTGTCTAGGAACCGGCTCTGTGTCAAGATGCAGGTCATGGATCTTAGTGTGGCTCAAGACAGACAAGCATGACTTTGGAACTGACAGTGTTAGTGAAAGCTTCCAGATCTCACGAATAAAGCTCTTCTGAGGACTGGGATGTATGGGAAGGGAGCTATGAACCCAAATTACAAACAATAGGAGGAAAAAAATCACTATAAGCAAAAGGCAAGAGACAAAACAAGAAATTGAATTCCAAAGTTATCAGATAGGAGACTCTTTTGAAAGAAAATTGAACAAAAGCTATAGCAATCCAAAACTTCTGAACAATTAAAGGGTGAAATGGGATCAACTAGGCCCTGCTAGTGTATAATTAAGAGCAAAACGTCTTGAATTTTTTGCCCACTTTCAGAAAGTCAGATAGCAATCCTAAGGAGTCTGAGAACACACACCCAGCCAAACTAGATCAATAATCCACTCTGGCCATTGGAAATGTGCCAGACGCAGAGACCTCAGAGTGAATCTGATGCCACATAAATTTCTCCATGCAGGGAATAAGCACTTATGACACGGCACCTCAACGAGAGGATGTACCAGCTGTTCATTCAGAGAACATTTCCTGAGTATTACAATCTGGAAGCCAGGAGCTGGAGAGATGACTCAGCACTTAGGAGCACAGGCTGCTCTCCAGAAGAGCCAGGTTTGGTTCCCAGAACCCACATGGCTGCTAATAATTGTCTATATACCTCCAGTCCCAGGGGATCAGACACCCTCTTCTGGCCTCGTGGGCATTGTGTGCATGGGTGTACTTACATATATGCAGGCAAAACATTCATACACATAAAATTTAAATAAATGAAAAACAATTTTTTTTTGTCTTTTTGAGACAGCGTCTCCTTGTAGCCCCAGCTGCCTAGAACTTTATGTGGACCAGGCGGTGGAGTCTTTAGGGGGTGGGGCTTCATTGGCAAAGCAGACCCTGAGGGGCAGGTCTTTCAAGGTCAGGGCAGCCCCTGCTGCCTGCTGGGCTGTCTGCTTCCTTGTGCTGACTGCCTTGTGAACAGTCTCCCTCACACCCTCCCAGTGCCTGGGGCTGAGACTGTCTACCATGCCTTCCCTGCCAGGATGGACTGAAAACTCCCTCAAACTAAGTCAAAATAAATCTTTCCTCCCATAAGTTGGAGCAGTGAGGTAGTCTGCTCCACAGCAATGCAAAAGTAGCACATGCTTTCTCTGTCTAGACATTTACACGCGATTAAAACAAATTCACTGTTGTACACTACTGAGCCTACCCTGCACCCTTCTTCACTGTCTACATAAAACCACAGGAATAGCCTGTCTAGCGTCTGCCAAATCTTCTACACGTGGGAACAACACAGAACATTCCCAACATACATTAAGCTGAAACTGAGTTCTCTAATTTCTACAACAGTTCTAGCTTTGATTACTGAGGGGAGTTCACCAAGTGTTCCTTAACTGCCCACAATCAAGTCTAAACCAATGCACCATGTTTGTACTCTGGAATTTTAGTGGCAAGGCCTATGAACATCAGATTACACTGAAGCCTGAAGTACTGTTCCATCACCCTGATCTGGAAATTAAACTAATCATAGAAGATTCTATTTTTCAAGGCATAAAGTAGTTATCTAGGTATAAGGAACTTCAGGGAACTCACCAACTTAGAGGAGCTGATAGTTAGGACGTGCCTAAATGCAGCCAAGGAAGAATCTAAAGTCCCACGGTTGATGATCAGCCAAGAGCACACCCTGAGGACTGAGATCTTCTGGCCAGTTAAAGGTAATCCACCTGGAAACCAGGCATGCATAATTCCTGTTCCCCAAGCTCTAAGGATGTGGAGAACTTGGAGGTAAGCAGCCTTCAGAGTTTTTGGTGATGCTTGAAAAAGAATTCCTAATGTAGTCAAACAATGTGAGGCTAGAGAAGAGGATTCCTAATGAAGTTAAACAGAGGGTGAGAAAAGGAAAACTTGTCTAAACAGAAAGAAAAAAAAATCAACTCAGATAGACAAAGCAACCTAGATCAATTTAGAATTCTCAAGGCTTGCCAGGGTTTCCCATACAGAATAGAAATCTTGTCTAAGTGCTTCAGAAAGAATTTCCCTTCCTATTTCTATTTGGTATTGGGAATTGTTAGCAAAATTTATTTTTTTGACCTTAACAGAGCCTAGAATATTTTATAAATACAAGATTATCAGACAATTATATTTAAATTATCATCTAGGTTTAAATTGTCAAAGAAATCTCTAGTTCCGGAGACAGTGCTTTCATTTCATTCATTTTCTTATTTTTGGCAGTTCTGGTGAAAGAACACAGGGCCTTACACGTGCTATACAAGTCCTCCAGCCCTGAGAGAGAACTCCCAGGCCTTTTACATAGGTCTTTAAAATTACTCATAACATCAGAAAACTTTTTCCCTGCAAGAACTTTCTACATATAGAGACTGGAAGCCACTGGGCAAACTTGAAAATTAGAATTTCCTTATTTAAGGGCTACTGAGAATTAAGATGAAATGTTCATACTGTTTCTCTGATTCTATTAATATAGAACACCTTAGAAAGGCATTGTCAGTCTTCATAAAATACCCAATTCAATCTTGTTTATTCCACTCACCGCTTGACACAGCTTTCTGCTACATAATTATCAGAAAAGGCTACTCTAGAGAAGAAAAATGTTCTTCTAACTTTTGAAAATGATTTTATTATTTTTATTTTACATGTATTACTGTATTGCCTGTATGTATGTGAGTGCACCAGTGTGGTGCAATGCCACAGAGGTCGGAAGAGGGCTTCGGATTCCCCTGGAACTGGAGTTAAGGACGGTTTGTAGCCGCCATGTGGGTGCTGGGAATTGAACCCGGATCCTCTTCAAGAAGAGTCAGTGCTCTTAACCGCTGAGCCATCTTTTTTTAATATGAAAATTTATTGCCACTATGTTTTCATCAAAATCTATGATCTTGCTCTTTCCCCCTTGACTTTGTATAGGGCCAAAAGAGACACACTGGCTATTTTAACAACCTTCAAGCAGACTCTAGTAATATCAGCTATGGCATGACCTTTTCACCCAAATCCAGCCATCCAAACTTCATCGTTCTCAGTGAAGTCCAAGCAACCATCACAGAGCACAAAAACTTATTTGCTTAGCTTTCATGACTAGCTAAACCCTGACACACTTCCAGATAGCAAAATTTGGTACCTCTAAAAGGTCGACCTTCAGGGCGATGCCTAAATGGGTTTTCCTTTATTATTTATCGTGCCATTTCTGGTCCCATGAGTGACTACAGAGCTTCCTGGCAGTATGTACAAAGACCGAGACACTTGTCCATTCTGCCAGCTCCACAGGCCTGAGCAAAAAAGATGGGCTTTAAGTCTTTACCTACATGATTGTTTTACCATAGGTACATTCATCCATTCAACAAATATCTACTGAGTAGCTGTGCTGGATAGCTTTAGTGTCAACTTGACACACCTGGGTTGAGGGAGCCTCAATTGGGAAATTGCCTCTATTGGATTGGCCTGTGGCCATGTCTGAAACAGACATGACCAGAACAGGAACTCCCCACGGCACATCATAGTAAAAACACTACATGCACAAAACAAAGAGAAAATTCTGAAAGCTGCAAAAGAGAAACAACAAGTC
>NW_008348586.1:3282525-3327061 GCF_000622305.1 Nannospalax galili | reverse complement strand
TCAAAGTGCCGTAGACATTGAGAAACTTTCCTTTATCCCTGTCTTGTTAAGTAACTTCTTGACAACCAAGCCTTTTCTGAGTCTATTTCCTCTATTTGCCCTCTTTAGATGAACAAGTCATACACCTCCCATTATCCCAGTTACAGAGACACAGAGAAAAAAGTTTATAATATACTTGAACTTGCCTTCCCTCTCCTTATGCACAGTTATGGTAGACCTACTACCTGGTGTTGTATTTTCAACAACAAATATACAGCATTCTGTTTGATTGCTTTGTAGAGGTACATGGTTATTAATTTTCCCTGTGATAATATGTCATTAGTTCACTGGCACTGACCATGTGATGCTATTTTAATAATTCCCAGGACAAAGGCATTTGCATAAGCCATCTACTAAGCACTATGAGATAACGATGCTGGCCCTTGAAGCAATACCCACAGTGACCTGCTCTGGTGCTGTAGCTACCTGAGTGGAGAAAGCTTTGAATGTGCTCTACCACCAGCTCGCAGGACAGACCAATAGCATGCTTGAAGTTAGCAGATGCCATATCCCAGTAGGAATGGTCTTTATGGCTACGACGAAGCCAAAGTGACATCACGGGAAGGAGAAGGTGGACAACTGCATAGATTCCAAACCCAGGTCCTGAAAATAGAAAGAGGAGGGTCAGATTGTGATCTCAAGGGGAGGCTCCTTGCCATGACTGGTATCAGAGACCTCTTTCAAAAAGATCCCCCTGTTCTCTGAGCAAGTGTGGGAAAAATTTACCCCTCACTGGGGGAAGGGCATGGCATGTTCTTTCTTTGTATTATTTTAGTTATACAGGTAATATACTAATAAATGTATAAAAATCCAAATATTGGGGCTGGAGACATGGCTCAGTGGTTAAGAACACTAGTTGTTTTTTGCAGAAGACCAGGGTTCGAATCCTAGCACCCACATGGCTGTTAACAACTATTCGTAACTCCAGTTCCAGGGGATCTGACAGCCTCTTCTGTCTTCCGTGGGCATTGCATGACATGGATGCACTTACCTACATGCAGGTAATACACTCATACATTTTCAAAAAAGAAAATAAATAAATAAATAAAAAGGCTAGACTAAGCTGATAATGTCCCTTTAAGATACAAGCTTCCATAATTATGGATCATATCATATTTACTACATGACTGGAAAAATAAAAAATAAAAAGAAAAAACTTATTAATAAAAATACATTGAGCTGGGTGGGCATGGTGGCTCACGTGGCCTTTAATCCCAGCATGTGGAAGGCAGAGGCAGGTGGATTTCTGTGAGTTCAAGGCCAGCCTGATCTACATAGTGAGTTCCAGGTCAGCCAGGGCTACATATTGAGACCCTTTCTCAAAAAAAATTTAGGCCATACTTAAGCGAGGTCTATTTCAATCCCTGGAGCAAATTTCTAGTTCTATCACTGGTTCTAAATGATTAAAATCAGTATCTGAGCTGAATACGCAATGAGTCACGAAATATAAGGATTTCTTTCCAAATTGTGACAAGATTTGGAATGATAAAATAGAACTAAACACCATAGGTTGGATGACATCGTTTAAACATAAGTAGGAGGGTAAAGGTACTTGTAGCCAAGCCCGAGGACCTGAGTTTGCTTCCCAGAACCCCCATGGTGGAAGAAGAGAACCAATGCCTAGAAGCTGTTCTCTGATTTACACACATACACCCCACAAGAGAGAATGTGTGTGTGCAATAAACAATATAAAAATAAAATAAACCTAAGTAGGAATTGGGCACGGTAGCATATACCTGTAATCTCAGCACTTGAGTTATAGAGACAGGAGGATCAGGGATTCAAGGTCATCCTCAGCTACACTGTAAAGTCAAGGCCAGCCTGGGACAGGAAGTCCTATCTCAGAAAAAAAAAAATAGGGCTAACAAGATGGCTCAGTGGGTAAAGGCACTTGCAACCTGACTACCTGAATTTGATCATCAGGACCCATGGTGGAAGGAGAGAACCAACTCTTCCAAGTTGTCCTCTGACCTCTATCCATATACCATGGTACTCAAGCATCCTCCCACCATATACATAATAAAATAAAATATACGAACAAATTTAAGTAGAGCTGAGGGTGTAGCTCCATGGTAAAGCACTGGCCCAGCATACCTGAGGTAACTAGGATGGATCCCCAGAATGAGGGCAGGAGTAATAAGTAAATTCATGTTTGAGGAACAATTTTTAATATTTATCTCTTCAGTTCACTTACATGCCTTCTGTAATTTAGGTTAATTTTATTATCAAAGGTTCATGCTGTAATATAAATTCACTGAATGTAATTGCAATCACAAAATTATACTGCAGCTCACTGATGAGCTTAAACTTTTGTTCTCCAAGTACCTCTCTAACAATGAAAGCACTATCATCTAATTTGGACTCAAACATTCTTATCCACAAGGAGAATCACTTGTCCAGCTGCTCACAAGGCTCAGAGTCAAGATTAACAGCTGAAGAAAACAACTGATGGCACACACCTTTAATCCCACCACTTGGGAGGCAGAAGCTGGCAGATCTCTGTGAGTTCAAGACTAATCTGATTTATATAGCAAGTTCCAGGTCAGCAGGGTCTACAGGGTCTACAGACCCATCTCAAAAAAACAAATACAGTAACATAAAAAAAACTGGTTAGAACTGAAAGCCCCAAAGCCACAGAGAACCAGCTACTAACCAAGGTTTGGGACCCATGACACAGCAGAGCACAGCCAGGCCTCACCATGAGCTCCAAGAGGAGACACTTCCCTCTCTTCTGGCAGTAGTCTTCATCTTTCCTCAACAGTTCTTTAATGGAATATGGTTCCCATAAATAGACCCAATAAAAAGAACCCTAAAAATAACTCAGGTTCCTGGGATCTGAATCATTCCAGTCGTTCATTCATATGGCAAACATTTATTGCACAATTACTACAGTAGACCTCAGGCTAACCCCTCGGATAGACACAGTCCTTGCTTTCAGTGGAACTCAAGGTCTAGCAAGATGGACCAATATGACTATTTGTTAGGAAAGAACAGCAACAGTGTGCTAATGGACGAGACCTGGCAGACCTGGTAAGGCAAAGAACACCTTCTGGAACAGTGGCATTTAAACAGACATCTGAAGGGCACTGCAGCTCTTAAGGCTTTTTGGAGTTTTTTTCTGCACATTTGCACAGATACGGATATATACATATAGATAGGTCACCAAATAGGTTGACTATAGTTCCAAAATGGGATGTTTCTAAATATATCAGCTACGTAAGCTGATATATTTAAAATTTAAGAAAGGAATATCTTCATCTCCATTTGTTCTCCACCCTCACCATGAGCAAAGCATTCCTTGGCCGGCCCCCTCACCCCTCTGACACAAAGCAAAGAGCTAGGTCACCCCAGTCATTCCATCCTAGACCAACAAACAGGCAGCCACCCTCCAAAACTCAGATCAGCAGAGCCCCCAGCTCACCACCACAGGCATGAGACCAAATACCTGTACTATGTGTCTGCAGTTTTTCAGAATCCTAAGCGCAGCATTATTATGGTAACAGGTAGCTGGTGCACAGGACTTCAAAGAAGTGTTACTTCTGTTTCTTTTCTCTGGAAACTAAAAGAGGATTGGTCTCCAAAGATAACAGAAAGCCAAGAAATGGCACAGGGTTCTAGAACTAAAGGACTCACTACAGGAAACAAGAAGATGAGAATTCTTTAAACCACCTTGTGAGGGCAAGATACAGGACAACAGCAGTGCAAAGGCCAGAATGGGCTGGCAGTTCTAGGAGACATGCCTCCCAAATGTTCTAGAGAACACCACATAATCTCAAGTGTTGATCATGGAATATCTGACAAAGTGTATGGGGCCAATGCAGTGATGTGACTGAAGCACAAACTTAGCAAGATGGCTAGGTGTGGGCAAGGGCACCTGACAACCCGAGTTCAATCCCTGGAATGGGAGAACAAGAGAACCACCTCCCAGAAGTTGTCCTGACTTCCCTATGTGCTCTGTGGCATTTGTGCACCTATGTACACACATACACAACACACACACACAAACATGCAAATAAAATTTTAATTAAAACAAAACTCCAGCTGGGCATGGTAGCACACACCTTTAATCCCAGCACTTGGAAGGCAGAGGCAGGAGGATCTCTGAGTTCAAGGCCAGCCTGGTCTCCATAGTGAATCCAGGCCAGCTGGGGCTACAGGGAGACCCTGTCTCAAAAAGACAAAAAAAACCCCTCCAGATGCAGTGGTGCACATCTATAATCCCAGCCCAGAAACAGAAGCAACAAGAGAGATACTGCCTCAAAAACAAGGTGGCAGGAGAGAACCAACTCCCAGAAAGTTGTCTGCTGACTTCCACATGCATACCACGGCATGTACACACATACATACATACACAAATTTTTAAAAATATATAGACTTTAGTGAATTGTGAAGTATCAATATCAGGTAACCAGTTATTATGAGTGAACTACACTAATGTAAGAGGTTAACAAGGACAGAAACTATGTGTGTTGCAGGTAGGGTACTATCTTTGCAATGTTCTCGTAAACCAAATATTCTGACAGTTAAAAAAAAAAAAAAAAAAAAAACCACGGGGCTAGAGAGATGGCTCAGCAGTTAAGAGCACTGGCTGCTATTGCAGAGGACCAGGGTTCAGGTCCCAGCACCCACATGGCAGTTAACAACCATCCATAACTCCAGCTTCAGGGCATCTGACACCCTCTTCTGACCTCTGTGGGCATCTGCATGGGCCTGTGCTATCACTGGGGACTGAGGAGTGAGGGTGGTCCAAGGAGGAGGTCAGACGGCAGGTGTGGTCTGAGGAGTCGGTCTCTGAGCATCTTCCTTCCTGCTCCCCTGCTTCTTGTTTCCTGTCCTCCAGTTTCCACCGCTACTCTCCAAAGTGACATTGTTTAGTACAACTGCACATGGTCCATAGGGCTAACACAGCAACCTCCAGGCACATGTCACAATTGAACACCTGCAATATGTCCAGTGTTGACTTAGATTTCAACAGTCACAGGTAAGACTCCAGGTCACTATTTGGGTGCCACGGCACCAGAGTTCATCCATCCTTCCTTTTCTTCACCCTTCACAAGCCATGATATTGCTCACTGGATTATCCTGACCATAGAATATCTGAGATTGATGTGCTACCTACTGCTCTAGCAAGGCTTCTTCTAGAACACCTTTTTAAAAATGCCTAAAGTCAGAACTTTGCTTAGCCTTGGATTCCATCTTTCTATACCACACATCAAGACTGGAAAAGGACCTCCCTACTAATCTGCCTGTAACAGGCCTAAAGGTCACCAACAGAGATGGACTGCTTTGTATTTGAGAGGATTTCTCAGTTTTGTTTTTGTTCTTTTTTTGAGACAGGGTCATATGTATACCAGGCTGGACTCAAACTCTATACCCAAAAATGACCTTGAACTCTTGATCCTCCTGCTTCTAGCTCCCAAGTGCTGGGACCAGGTTAATTTTTTTTAGGGGAAGAAAGAAAACAAATAAGAATTCCCAACCTTAAAATAAACAGTATTCAAATGAATGATAACAATTTCATGAGATTGGGAGTGTCGGTTAAAAACTGTCATTCACAACAAGAACATGGTTCAGCACACCTGCCTGGCTCTAATGCACATTTCAGTCTCTTTGCTCTAGCCCAGAAATTGTAAAATCCTCATAATGTAGTGTATCTTTGTAGTCTCTAGGCCGGAAGACAGCAATCTGCTAAGTCTTGTTCTCTAGTACACTGCAAACATGGCAGCGTACCCTGGTGCTCGTCCAAATCAAATGGCAATGATACATGATCATCTAGATTATACTTACATATACAATTTAATTTTTCTTCAAAAGAAAAATCAAAGATCCTTAGAGTAAATCATCCATCAGGAAACTACAGTTTGAGAAACAAACTAGCCCAATTGAAATACTAACATCCGCAAAAGAGTAACCAATAGGGAGGCCTGGTATAATTTAGCGACCTGATGCTTCCTGCTCTGCAGTCAGATGGGAATGGTTCTTCAAGGAATTACTTTCAGAGTTTACAATCCTTTTTTTAATCTTCTTAGTACAGAGAATAGTATGATGAGCCTCTTTCTGCCCCAAATCCAAAGATGACCAATTATTTACATGCAAGGTGAAATTTTGGGGCTGAGGATGTAGTTCAGTTGGTAAAGTGCTTGTCTAGCATGTATGAAACCCCAGGTTCAATCCCCAGCACTGTGTTAACCAGGTGCAGCAGTGCATGCCTATAATCCCACCACTCTGGTAGAGGCAGGAGGCAGGAGGATGAAAAGTTCAGAGTCATCCTCAGCTACACACTAAATTCAAGGCCAATCTGGAATACGGGAGACTGTCTAAAAAAGGGTAGAAAAAAAAACACAAAATACCAAAAAAGAGGGGTTGGGGATTTAGCTCAGTGGTAGAACACTTGCCTAGCAAGCACAAGGCCCTGGGTTCAGTCCTCAGCTCCGGGGGTGGGGGCAGGGTGGGGGTGGGGGGTGGACAAAATAACAAAAAGGGTGGAAATGTAACAATTTAACAGCATGACAAGTTGCATGGTAAGTTGACCAGGAACATCTCATGTGCCAAAGCCAGAAGCAGCACAATGAAAAAGAAAGTAAGCACTCCTATTTAGTCATTTAACAAACATTTATTAAACCCTTAGTATTCTTAGTAAACCCTTAGGATCAAAAGAGACAAACACCGCCCCTGTCTTGACAGCCCGACTTGACAGCCCCTGTCTTGACAGCCCCTGTCTTGATGCCTACAGTAGAGGGTTTGAAAACCACCACTGTAGGGGCTGGAGAGATGGCTCAGCAGTTAAGAGCACTGATTGCTCTTGTAGAGGACCCAGGTTCGATTCCCAGCACCCACATGGCGGCTACGAACTGTCCTTAACTCCAGTTCCAGGGGAATCCAAAGCCCCCTTCTGATCTCTGAGGCATTGCACGACACGAGTGCACTCACATACATGCAGGCAATACACTCATAAAATAATAAAATATTTTAAAAAGTAAAAATAAAAATAAAATTTTTAAGAAATGGAAAGAACCTAGGGACTTTTTATTTTTTTAATTTTTCTGTGTCTGAGTTTTTGCTTGTATGTATATAAGTGCACCACATGTGGGTAATGTCAATGGAGGTCAGAAGAGGGCACTGGAGCCCCAGGACTTGAGTTACCAAGAGTTGTTAGCTGCCATGTGGGTGCTGGAAACCAAACCCAGGTCTCTGCAAGAGCAGTCAAAGCTCTTAACCACCCAACAATCTCACCAGCCCCTGCAGAGGCTCTTTCGAGAGAAGCAGAACTTGAGACTGAATATGGCCCATGGTGCCACTGGAGAGAGTTACCCATCTGGAGGGTCTCTTCTCCGCCATGGTCAGAACATACTGCAAATTAGTGACTTAGTCATAATTATGATCCTCAAAGTGGTGGCTAAAATTCCAAAGGGACTAATTACTATTCACCTAAATGTTCTCATCAGTTTAACTGGCCATGTTTCTGTTACTCCATAACCCTAAACTACCACCTGCCACTTATTACAAGCTTATTACCAACGACTTTTACAGTTGGAAGGAATCATCACATATCACTCACTTGGTACAATGCTTTGCAGACCATGATCCAAAGAAGTGTCTCATGGGTCTTGTTAACAGACACTTAGACTTTAATGTGCTAAACTCAATTTTAAGAAGACTTCGGCATAGAGCTCCTTCCGCTTTCTCAGTGCACATATATTTGCATGTTTTAATCACTGTGCCATGATGACTAAAGACTGTAACTAACTCTGTGAAAGGCTTTTGTCTTTTTAAAGATTTTTGTCTGGGCATGGTGAGGCATGTCTTTAATCCCAGCACTTGGGAGGCAGAGGCAGGCAAATTTCTATTAGATCAAAGCCAGCCTGTTCTCCATAGCAAGTCCAGGCCAGCTTGAGCTACAGGGAGACCCTGTCTCAAAGGACCAAAAAATAATTTTTTAAAATTCTGAGTGTGTGTGTGTGTGTGTGTGTGTGTGTGTTGTGTGAATGCTGATATGCTTCAGCCCACATAGTCCATTCAGGCAAACCTGCTCTAGTGGGTAGACTCCCAGTTCACTACCACCCCTCTGCCCCAGTTCAATGCCAAGCAAGGCTGAGTATATCTCCTGGCTCACGCTCTCCAATAGGCTTACACTCCACTGCAAGTTGATAGACTTGACAATATGTCTTGTCAATATAGTGTATTAAAAACTGGAGTACCAATTTAAAGAGTTTGTCTTTTCTATTTATGAGGAAAATAAGCACTTATTGTGATTCAACTTTAGTCCTTTAAAACATGACAACCAGGCTGGGCGTGGTGGTACAAATGCCTTTAATCCCAGCACTCGGGAGGCAGAGGCAGGCAGGTCTCTGTGAGTTCTAGTCTGGCCTGGTCTACACAGCAAGTTCCAGGTCAGCTGGGGCTACAGGGAGACTCTGTCTCAAAAAGACCAAAAAAAAAAAAAAAAAAAAACCACAAAAAACGAAAAAACATGACAACCAACTGTATACTCAACCAAGGCCTGCATACTTCGAGAGACCAGAAGTTTAGCATCTTCCACTCCATCAGTAATGGTCAACTGTGCCTTAACTGTGTCTTGTCTTTCTTCCTGTGGCTTCCATCCATCCACAAAGGTACAAATATTTCTTCAGAGGGGGTCTTTTTGAGACAGGGTCTCCCTGTAGCCCCAGCTGGCCTGGAACTCTCTACATACCAGCATACCAGGTTGGCTTCAAACTCAGAGATCCATCTGCCTCTGCCTCCCAAGTGCTGAGATTAAAGGAACCGGTCACTATGCCTGGCTCTTTACAAATATTTTATGGCTGATTATGTCCTCACTCAAGCCCCCAAATCTCCACAATAAATATCCCTTCTGTTGTTCTTCCCTAAGTGGTTTCACCACCTCTGGACACATTTTAGAATTCCTATCCTAGGACTGACTGGGATTCTAATTTGTGTCCACCCTGGTGTAGCATAAAATGGGACTACCAGCTCCTCCATTTTTAGATGTCTTTAATAACACAGCTGAGAGTTGACTATTTTTGTTGCCACATCATTACTGACTCACATTTGGTTGTGGACCAACACCCCGAAGTGCTACTTCTAAGCCACATACCCATCAACATCATCTGGTGCTTACTTATGAAATCAGTGTTATGGCCAAAATAGTAACTTACACAGTTAAAGTTCACTTTATTATAACTAGTCCATCATTTCAGTTTGACCAAAATATGACCGAATTCTGGTTTGGACATGGTCATGCCCTCTAGGTCTCAGATTCTTTTTATTCACTCCAAATCCAGGGTAAAAGCCTAGTCAGACTATCTATGTAGAGTCACAAACATTACCCACACATCTCCAACCTCTATCCAAGTTACAGAGAATCATTTCCAAATACATCTTACCCTAGGATTCATCTATTCCCCAAAACCATAATCTGCAAGAGGGGAAAATGAGGAACCTGTATTAACACGTTCTCAAGACCATCGAGATCTTTCTTTAAAGTCCAGAGCTCTTAAGAATAGCCCTGTTTGTTTTCAATGGTTCTCTTGCATTACCAGTAATATCGGCAGCACTGACATGAAGGACATGAACAACAAAGAAGGGGACTGGCTTGAAGCAGGTACGGGGAGAGCGCAGGGTGCAAATCCAGGTAGAGTCAACAGGCAAATTCACAGCAAGGAAAGAAATGTTATACAGGAAATCTACAGCTAGTTTATTAACTAAAAGTAGGACTGTGTGAAGGAGAATACATGAAGAATAAAACCAGTATTTATTCCACGTGTAGGAAATGAAATGCTACAAAGTTTGGACTTTGTTATAATTGTTTGCTATTAAAAGTTATTTCAGTTATTTAATCAAAATCAGTTTGGAAGAAGACTTTGGCTGCACTGTAGAAAACTAGTTCAGGGAGGAACACAAAGAGAAGAAAACACTCAGGAACATAAAGACCATTTTTTAAAAGATTTATTTTTATTTTATGTTTATAAGTGTTTAACCTTCATGTATATATCTGCACCATGTGTGTGCCTGGTGCCTATGGAGGTCAGAAGAGGGCATCAGATCCCCTGGAATTGGAGCTAGGGATGGTTGTAAGGCACCATGCAGGTGCTGGGAATCAAACCCAGGTCCTCTTCAAGAGCAACAAGTACTCTCAACTGCTGAGTCATCTCTCTAGCCCTGCCAATTCTTTTTCATTGTGTTGAGGTACTCAAGATACAAACGTAACATGCCTGTAGTCCCAGCACTTGGGAGGCAGAGGCAGACAGATTTCTGTGAGTTCAAGGCCAGCCTCGTCTACATAGTGAGTTCCAGTACAGCTGGGGCTACAGGGAGACCCTGCTTCAAAAATACACACACACACCAAAAAAAAAAAAAAAAAAAAAAAAAAAAAAAAAAAAAAAAAACAAATGTGAAGATCAAATTACCTATATTTCCCTAAATCTAAAACGACTAAGATGAGCCATTACCACTAAGGAACTTTAAATGCTGCCAAATAAAATAGTGCATGCTAGCATCTCAAGTGCATAGATGTTAAAGTGTGAGTTATATGCATCCTATAATCAACAATACAGCCAAAGGCCTTTGGTTTAATGCAGTAACTTGAGATCAAAACTCTTGCTTGTGTTCAGGGCATAACCCACAGTAGTTTCTTTACCAACTATACAACATCTGTCCACTTCTCTACACCTGCCATATGAACTCAGTAAACATAGAGGAAAGGGGCAAAGTAGCATCATCCCTCCATTCTCTCAAAGGGGGGCGGGTGAACCAGCCTAAACTCAAAAGCAGCAATGGACTCTGCTTTATATACAATATTTTTAAATCAGAGTTTTAATCAGAATCAGGAAGAAGATGCTGCCTCTCCTTTCAAAAGAAAACAAAACCCATAGACTCTCACACTTGATCTACCAAGAAACAATGCCTTAGTTGGAAACTAACCTTTGTATGAAAGAACTCCTTTAGCTGAGCAGTTTGCAATCCCAGCACTCAGCGGGGCTGAGGCAGGATGAAGGCAAGTCTGAGGCCAGCCTGAACTACATATTGAGACCTTGTATCAAAATAAAAACAAAATACTCCTTTATAAGTGCTGATATACCCACAACAAGGAGGATGGGAAATCACTGAATTGGAAGACGTGCACTTAAAGCATGGAAACCCTTTCTAAGCAATCCCAAAGCCAAGAGCTAGGAATGTTAGATTGGACAACACAAAAAGATAAAAACTTCTGTAATACTGCAAATACAAAAAAGTACAAATTGTGAAAAACACAGACTAAACATCAATGTCTGTAGTTATATATATCCATCAGTAGACAAAAGCAACCCCAAAGAAAAACAAGCAAAACAGACAACTATTGAAAATATTCATGGCTAATGCAGTGTACACTCTCATGAAATTAGTACAAATATGACAATGAGTCATTTTCCCTCATCAAATAGGCAACAATGTTAATGATAACCAGTATAGGTAATACTCACTGAAGCACATAAGCATTATTGAAGAATCTGAAACTTCATTCACATCTGTAAAACATGAGCAAATCTCTATGCACATCTTTCATAGACTGTCAAGTTTTTTTCATTTTAGAATACACTTCTATTTTGGGGAAACCAATAACAAAATAAATTTGGTGTGTGTATACCTGCACAGATAGGGGTCTAAAAGCAAACTAAATTCCTAAGTGACAACTAGAGGAAAAGTCCAAGAAGGCAGGTGATGGACTCCACTCTGATTCTACACATCTGTTTCCATCTTTATAACCAGCACTTTATTCTCAAACTTAAAGTAGGTTGCACAGTACCGTTTTCCAATCTTGACACAAATAGTTAAGATGACACCTTCATCTAGAAAAGATGTGTTTCCTTCCCCCCTCATCTTCTGGGGAGCTTTTCTTAAAAGGCCCCAAATAACTAACTCTAAACACTTCTAAGTGGAGCCACCAAAGAACTCTGCAAGGTGAACACTCCTCCCATTTCAGTCTCTTCCCTCCAGGGGGCACTCTGCAAATGGACTTAGGTTTCTCAGTGATGACATACTGAAGAACTATGCAACAGGCTAGCTCACTTATGAAATCTTTTCAGAGTCAAGGCAACACATGGAATAAATGAGAATAAAGGCAAACATACCGTTTCTGTAAAGAGCGAGAAAGCAAATAATTTATTGTTTACAGACCACACTGTCTTTGTCGTAACTACCCAATCCTTGACCATCCAATAGGAAAGTAGCCATAGATATACAGGAAATATGTGGAACTATCTTCTGATATTTCAATTTCATAAAAATTTCACATATTTAACCACCTGAAAAGGAAAAGATTTTTCTTCTTGGATGGTTTTTTATGGCACTGGAGATAGAACCCAGGGTTTCACACTGTGGCAGGTAAATGTTCACTGAGTTATACCTCAAGAAGAAAAAAATATATCTGGTGGAAGAAAGACATTCTTGAGTCTGGAGAGATGGTTCAGTGGTTAAAAGCACTTACTGCGCTTACAGAAAACTGAGGTTCAGTTCTCAACACCCAAATGGCAGCTCACAACTGTAACACCAATTCCAGAGGATCTGACACCCTCTTCTGGCCTCCATGGGTACCAGGCACATACATTATACAGACACATATATAAGCAGGCAAAACACATAAAATAAAAACACATACATGGCTGGAGAGATGGTTCAGCGGTTAAAAGCACTGACTGCTCTTGCAGAGGACCCGGGTTTGATTCCCAGCACCCACATGGCGGCTATGAACCATCCTTGACTCCAGTTACAGGGGACTCCGACGCCCTCTCCTGACCTCTGCAGCATTGCACAACATGCGTGCACTCACAAACATGCAGGCAATACACTCATACACATAAAACAAAAAATAATAATAAATATATAAAACACACATACACATTCTGTAAACCTGGGGCATACAAAAGCAGGTGGCAAGCTTTGATGTCCATCAACAGATGAATGGATAGAAAAATTGAGATAACACAGTGGAACTTTGTTCAGCTATGAGAAACGTAACTTGGAGGCAAATAGATAAAACTAGGCATCATGTTAAGTGAAATAAGCTAAACTTTGACAAATTCTGCATGTTCTCTGTATGACATCTAGATTTAAATGCATGTGAGTTTATACACACACATATGTGACATGAAAGTCCAACAGTGACTATAGGGAAAGGAAGAGATCTAGAGGAACGATCAAAATGATAATGGGGGAAGAAATGAAAATATTGTATGCTTTCTCTCATGTTGAATCTAGATGTGAATATATTACATGAGAGCAGAAGAGGGGATAGCGGGAAGAGATCTAAGGAAAGGAGAGAAGGACAGGAGGGCAACAGAGAAACAGACTCACGTTCTCTCTCATGTGCACAATCTAGATTTAACTAGCTGGGCATGATGGTACACGCCTTTAATCCCAGCGCTCGGGAGGCAGAGGCAGGCAGATCTCTGTGAGTTGAAGGCCAACCTGGTCTACATAGGGAGTTCCAGGTCATCTGGGACTACAGGGAGACTTGTCTAAAAAAAAAAAAAAATCTAGATTTAACTATGGGAACACACACACACACACACACTACATGAAAGCAGAGGGGGGACAATTTAGGGGGAAGATGGGGACCACTGAGGGGCGGGAGGGCAGTGGAGGTATGAATAAGCAAGGCACAATGATGTGCATAAATGTTATAGCCAGGCATGGTGCCACACCCCTTCAACCCAGTACTAGTACTCAGGAGGCAGAGGCAGATCTGAGTTCGAGGCCAGCCTGGTCTCCATAGTGAATTACAGGCCAGCCACAGCAATATAGTTCAGACCCTGTCTCAAAAAATTGGGAAAAAAAAGTCATAACAAAACCCATTACTTTGTATGCTAACTTAAAAAGAAAAGCTAAGAAAAGTAAAATAAAAGCAGATGGCAGACGACAGGCAGTTTTCACTACAGGATAATTTTTTAAGTATAAAAATAAGCAAAGTCTCTAATAAAGTACTATCTGGATTCGCTTATAAAAATTATTTTTAAAGCTTTATAAAAAAAAAAGTCACTCACAGTGCCAATTATAATTATTACAGATGAGTTTTCCCTGAAAAAAAGCTGACAGAATTTAGGATGTTAAGCAGGTGTTCTAGTTTGCTTTTAACTGCTGTGACAAAGCACTGACCATTACCAACTTGGGGAGGAAAGGGTTTATTTGGCTTATGTCTCCCAGGTCACAGTTCATCACTGAGAGAGCCCAGGAACCTGGAGGCAGGAGGAGGAACTCAAGGCATGAACCTGGAGGCAGGAGCTGAAGCACAGGACATGGAGGAACACTGCTTAGTGGCTTGCTCCCCTGACTGATGTTCAACCTGCTTTCTTATACAATATAGGACCACCTGCCCAAGGTGGCACCACCCACAGTGGGCTGGGACCTCTCACATCACTCAGTAATCAAGAAAATGCCCCACAGATATGGTCATAGGCCGGTCCAATGGAGGAAATTCTTCAATTGAGAGTCCCTCTACCCAGGTGTGTCAAGTTGAAAACCAAAGCTATTCTACACAGCAGATATAGTGATACACTTGTAATTCCAGCACTTTGAAGACAGAAGTAGAAGGATCAGGTCATCCTCAGCTACAAACTGAGTTTTGGGCTAGCCTGGGCTACATGAGACCCTGGCTCAAAAAAAATTACATTAAAATGAACTAGGTGCTGTATGTACCACTGAAGTGGTACAAACATCTGCTTAGTGGGCACAAGGCCCTGGGTTCAATCTCTAGGACTGCGATGGGGAGATTTCTAGTTGATAGGAAAATAGTAAAACCACCCTAAGCTATCATTCCACTCCCACTAGAATGGTTGTATTATAAAAGTTGGCAATACTAAGTGCTGACAAGGAAGAGGAGAAAACCAGAACCCTCCAACATTGCTGGCTTATAAAATGGTACGGCCATTTTGGAGAAAGGTCTGTTTCCTAAAAAGTTAACTACATACATACCATATGACCCAGAAATTTCATACCTAGGATCTTCCCAAGAGAAGTGAAAACATATCCACTCCAATGTTTATGCAAATGTCCAGAGGAGCCTTATTTCTAACAGTCCCCAATCTGGGAGCAATACAACTAGCAAATGGACAGACAGAAAGCTTTATCTATGTGACAGAATTAATCAGTAAAAGTACTGACACACACAAAATACAAATAAGCATAAAAAACATCACAACTAGTGCAAAGAACTAGACAGTCAGACTACATCCTAGACCATCCACTTACAGGAAGTTTCTAGATAAGGTGACTCTATAGAAACAGCAGACCAGTGGTTGCCTGGGGCTGGAGATAAAAGATTGGCTGTAAGTTAAGAGGACTTCTAGGAACAAAGCAAATTTTCCCAAACTGGGTTAAGATGACAGTTGCACAACTCTACAAGTGACTTTGAGTTGTACACTTAAAATGGGTGGATTTTATGGTAGGTAAATATAATCTCCATAAGGCCATTTTGAAAAGAGGAGGGGGACCCAGGCAGGCCCTTCTGAGGTTCTGTGACCTTGCTCCAACATCACTATGGGAAGGCTTCCTCCACCAAGCACCTTCTAAAAACTTCTCCATACAATAGCTGGACCTACTTCCTTACCTATATCCCTCACAAGGCAACTGTGCCTTCCTTGGAAACTCCCCAGGGTTGTGTGCTCTGCACAAACATCTTGACCTCCTTCACTCCTAACCTCCTAATCCTGTGATGAAGTCCTTGGAGGAAGAACCATGGTATTGTCTTTATTACACCCAGCATACAGACAAACTTTGTGATACTGAGTTACAAAGACAACAGGAAAAGTACCATCTCAACAAGACTTAATTCCACCTTAGCAGAACAGTGTCAAAAACCTACACTTTTAAAATTCCTGGGGCTGACAAGATGGCTCAGTGGATAAAGGTGATTGCCACCAACCCCCTGAAGACCTGAGTTTGATCTCCAGGATTCACGTGGTGGAAACAGAGAACTGACTCCCACAAACTGTCCCCTGATCGCCACAAACACACCATTGCACATGCATGTGTACACACACACACACACACACACACACACACACACACAAACATAATTTTAAAATGCTTTAATTCCCACCATTTCCCCTCCCATCCTCTCCTCCAAATAATTACCTAACCCCCTTCCAGTTTTTCAGAAAACATTTTAACTTATTAATTCCAGGTTTTTCCAGTTTAAGCAGGCAAGTACCAAAGTCACATCATATTTGAATGCTGAACACAGCAATCATTTGACAAGTGAATATGAAGTCCCCAAGCTGACTGGAACTTAATAAGACACAAGAAAATACGGCTCCGTATACCTCAACTAGATCCTAATTCCAACCAAGACAAAATTCCCAAACTAAAGCTGGGTGTGGTGGCATACGCCTTCAGCACTCGGGAGGCAGAGGCAGGCAGATCTCTGTGAGTTCAAGGCCAGCCTGGTCTACATAGTGAGTTCCAGGTCATCTGGGGCTACAGGGAGACCCTGTCTCAAAAAGACCATATCTATATAAATAAGTAAACTTAAAAAAAAATTCCCAAACTAGAAAGAATATCATCTCACAGACTTTCTAGTAAAATCCAGGTTAAAATAAAGACCCTCAACTGTGAAAGGGGTTATCTTTTTTGTTAAAAAGTGTTGGCACCTGTTGTCTTTACCCAAAACAGACTATGATGCTTAGAAACCTTCTAAAAACTTCGACAATCTCAAATGGTACACTTTAGTTTTTCCGCTTCTTACAAGACTTCTAAAAATTATTGCTTATTTTCAAAGAAGACTATAATTTATTTGGAAACCAAAAGTGACTCTTAAAAGACAGAAAATATCAAAGCCAAACACTGATCACTAAAAAGCTGCTGACATGTAACTTCAGAAAAATAAGCTTTAAGGAAGCAAAGCCAACACTACAAGGAATCACACATCATCTAAGCACCATCTCTAATGAAGTAGTCACGGAAAGATTAACAAGCTCAGTTTTGAGAATAGCAGGTATTAAACAATGGGAGCTGATTACAGCCCCAGGAGGCACACACCTGGGGGTGGGGGTGGGGGGCACAAATTCTCCACTTGTCTTCTAATTTGGACTCTTAGAAAATTAGACAATGTAAAATGCCTGAAATTTTACTAAATATAAACCATCCAGCTTTGACAGTAAGAGATTCACCCAGGAGAGAAAAGAGGGCATTGAGAGCATGCATGTTTCACTTTTATTTTATTTTTTAATTCTATGTGCATGAGTATTTTGCCTGCATATATGTAAGTGCACCTCATGCATGCAATGCTCACAGAGGCCAGAAGAGAGGAGTGGTTGTTAGCCATGTGGGTACTGGGAACTGAACCCTGGTCTTCTCCAAAAACAGCCCACACTCTTAACCGCTGAGCCACCTCTCCAGTCCCTGCATGTTTCATTTTTTGGTTTGGTTTTTTGTTTCTTTAAGACAGGGTCTCCCTGTAGCCCCAGCTGGCCTGGACCTCACTATGTAGACCAGGCTGGCCTTGAACTCACAGAGATCCACCTGGCTCTGCCTCCAGAGTCCTGGAATTAAAGGTATGGATCACCATGCCCTGCCCACGTTTCATTTTTAATCACTGTTCCTGGGCGGGTGTCAGGAGTAGGAGGGTCAGGGACTGTATAACACATCCTTAGCTGAGAACTACACATCAGATGTTCCATGTGCTGCTGTAACAGAGTAATTGATAATTTGGTAAGAACAAAACCTTACTTCCCCTAGTGCTAGAAGTCATGGGGTCCAAGTTCAAATCAGCATCAGGTTCAGGGTCTGGTGAAAGTCAGTCTCCACTTCAGGGTGGCCCCTGTCACTGCATCCTTGAGAAAGAAAAGCTGGGCCTCACATGGCAGACGGGCAAGAGAGTCCAAGGCTGTTGAAGCCCCCCCCCCTCCTTTTTTTATGTCTTTTTGAGACAGGGTCTCCCTGTAGCCCCAGCTAGCCTAGAACTCACTATGTAGACCAGGCTGGCCTTGAACTCACAGAGATCCACCTGCCTCTGCCTCCCAAGTGCTGGGATTAAAGGCGTGGACTACCATGCATGAAGCCCCTCTTACAAGGGCTTGGATCCTCCTCACAAGGCAGTCTCTAGCTAATCATCACTTAAAGACTCCACCTCTTAATATTCTTAGGTTGATCTTTAAATTTCAATGCCAGAATTCTGGAGGTGACATACTTACACCTTAGCAACATACAACAGCTCTTTTAATTCTAAAAAGAATCCTACTGGGTGTTTGAAAGATGAGAACACATACGAGACAGAAAAGAAGTAAACTTAGGCAACTTGGTTTTTTCTACCTTTTCACATTTCCTAGGTTGAGTTGGTCCAATTAACTAGCTCTGTCAGTTGGTCAATTACACCTGACATGAAGACTACTGTCATTTCTTGATTTATATCTAATTAACCCCTAATTAACTGGATATGTCAAGTAATTTTTTATTATTTTTATTTTGTATATATGAGTATATTGTCTGCATGTATGTAAGTGCACTCGTGTCATGCAATGCACCCACAGAGGTCAGAAGACGGCATTGGATCCCCTGAAACTGGAGTTAAGGACAGTTGTTAGCTGTCATGTGGGTGCTGGGACTCAAACCTGGGTCCTCTGCAAGAGCAGTCAATGCTCTTAACTGTTGAGCCATCTCTCCAGCCCTGTGTCAAGTAATTTTTACATTACATTATGCTACATACAAAATTACACTTCATTACAATTGGCAGACTGCAAACTCTTTGAGGGCAGACACGACACACACCTGCAGAATATTTTATAATACCTGTAGGTAACTTTGATATCCACTACTTGCATGAAAGATTGATAAACACTTGCCTCTTTCCTTCACTGACCTTAAAGCCCAATAAAACATGTAAGCAAGGATGCGTTTGTTTAATGTCTAAGACAGAACTCCAAGACCAGAAATAGCTGGTCCTCCGAATCCCACACACTTGAGATAGCTGGTCCTCCGAACCCCACACACTTGAAATAGCTGGTCCTCTGAACCCCACACACTTGAAATAGCTGGTCCTCTGAACCCCACACACTTGAAATAGCTGGTCCTCTGAACCCCACACACTTGTACCTGCTCCTTTGAGCGGTTACCACCTTATATTTGAATTTAAGCATTTTTGTGTGTATGCTTTACCTCCTTCCCCTGACACAAAGGAACTTGAATGTGCCTCACAGCATCCAGCTAGCATCCACAGGATGCTTAAATGATGAAAATGATCTCTTTTTCCCCTCCGTTTCTGCCATACATATGCTCAGAATCAATTTGGTTAATTAAAAAGAAAAATTTCTACATTAAGAATGAGATTCTCAGCAACAACCAGCCTTGAATCAAAGTTGATTTCATCAGGTTCTAATTAAGAACGGCAGATAAAGCAGATGGAGAGCAGCGTTAGTCTTCATGCTAAGTTGATACTGCTCTGGTGAAAACACAGAAAAATTGTTTGGACAAGCCAACTGAACAAACATGATATTGAATGTCTAGAGGAAAGTCGTTCTTGAAGAGTCTCCTTTGCAGGAGATGGGAATCTGGACCTGCACTGAGAGCTGGTGGAAGGGGAAGGGATCACAGTGTTTCTGACATTCCAGCTAGGCCAAGGTGGGTGGGGGCGCGGTTTAAGGACAGGGAGGCTTGTCTGCTTTGTTTTTGAAAGGTTTCCCCCTTTGGAAACCTAGTCTCCTTCCCATTTCCCTTGTCTTTTACCCTTTACTCCACAATGTAAAGGTTATTTTCACAGAATTGGTGAAACTATGCCAAAGTTTTCATCAAAGAAGTTTAGAGTTCAGTGAACTAATTGGATCTTAGATGTAAATCCTCAGGAATTCATTTTGTTTATCTAAATACGACAATTTACCAATATCAAATCTTTTTTAAAATGAACAGCTACTAGATCAAAGCAAGCATTATTAAATGCTACCAAACAACTTCTTTATTAAGTATAATGTGTTGTAATTCATATAGCAAAACTCTGGTCATCTGGTCATCTGGATTCCATGGGGTCATTTGTTGAAAATCATTAGCTTATACTAATGTTTATTCACCTATGATTATAGAATAACTGAAAACACATTTTGTTTCTCTAGTTTTTTAAAAACAATTCTTCTATGTAAATGTTACAAAATTTGCATATCTATATACATATAATGCACATCATATTGAAAAATTCCCAACTTAAGTGACTTTTTCAAATATCACAATAGCTGGATAATAACTCACCATTTAGATATATCAAAATCAATTTAATTAATTCTCTCTTTGCTGGACATTTAAACTGTTTGATAACTATCTTTGTGTGCAAATTGGACTTAGTCCTCAGAAAAGATAACAAGAGGTATAATCATAAGAGGCACAAATAAATGGTTATCAGAGGCACTGGAGAGATGGCTCAGGAATTAAGAGCACTTGCTGCTCTTGCAGAGGAGCCAGAGTCACTTCCCAGCACTCACATCTTTGCTCACAATTGTCTGTGTCTGTAACTCCAGTTTGAGGGGATCCAACGCCCTCTTCTGTCCTCCTCGTACACATATGTACATGCATGCAAACCACTCATACACATAAAATAAATAATAAATATTTTTTAAAGAAGTGTTCACCAGAAAGGATGTATCAGTTCCAACCAGCAGAGTGCCTATTTCCCAATACCTAGGTTGATAATGAATTTTACTGTTAAAAATTATTTTGTTTGAGGTTTTATTTGTTTGTTTTGCTAATGAGGCAAAACACAGTATTTTCCTTTTCAGTTCACATTTCTCAAATTACCAAGGTGGATTCTTTTTCACTTAAAAATTATAAGTGCTTTATTTCTGATCCAAACTCAGTCTAATCATGCTAATGGAAAACAAGCTTTTAAAATTTAGTCAATTTTCAGTTGACTCTGACTTTATTCTATATGATAAAGACCCATCTGCCTTTTTCACATGAGCTGCTGCAAAGACTAATTAATATCTTCAAAACAGGAGTTCATCTAATTTAGTCCAATTTTACAGACTAAATGCTAAGCTAATCATGCTGTATTAACCAAAAACAATAGATAAATATCCCCTTTTATGGAGACCCTAGAATGAGACTTCTTTTTTTAGATTTTATTTCTATTTTATGTATATCAGTGTTTGGCCTGCAAGTATCTAAGTGTACCCTGTGTGTGCACTACCAGCAGAGGATCCTGTGGAACTGGACTTGGAGGCAGTTACGGGCTGCCATGTGAATGCTGGGAACAGAACCTAGGTCCTCTTCAAGAACAGCCAGTAATCTTAACCACTGAGCCATCTCTCCAGCCCCTAGAATGAGACTCTGACCTTGTCTCCATTAATAACTACACTGAGGGGGTAAACTAATCCAAGGTTCACATGCAGACTCTGGATACAGACTGTAGCTTCCACTAGTGTTTCCCTTTGTAAAAACTGTAAATATTTCTTATCATAGGACATGGTTGAAGTGAGTTACTAGAGAAATTACCTCAGCACTGGCAAACCTCTAGTAAGTCCTGAGCATAAGGAAATCCTCTTTTCCTATTCCCAGCTTCTTGCAAATCAGAGAGCTAGATCTTGCAGCATCATAACAGTTTAAGCATCAATTAAAGGAACAGAATAAAATTACTCAATGATGAATTACCAGCATGGTGCTGTCTGCTTTAGGTTACATTATTTGCTGGAGCAAAGATAACAGGGAAGTAAGAAGGATCTGATAGTCCTAATGGACTATCATTTAAAAATGATGTTGACTTTCAAGCATAACATCACATGGGAAACAAAAAGACATAACACCATGTAATCTTTGATATATTCAAAATAAAGACAGCAGTAGAGAAATAAAGCCCAGTGGTAGAGTACTTGCCTAGCATGCTCAAGCACGGCTTGATCTCAGCATAATAGATAGATGATAGATAGATAGACAGACAGACAGATAGACTGGAGGAAAAAAGCAAATTATTAACAGTAGTTTACACCTCTTTTTTATGTTTGTTTGTTTGAGACACAGTCTCATTATGTAGCCCTGGCTGGTGTGGAACTCTCTATGTAGATCAGACTGGCCTCAAACTCTCAGGGATCTGCCTGCCTCTGCCTCCTGGGTACTAGAATTCAAGGCATGTGCCAAACCAGCCTCTTTGCGGTGAAAGCACATCTGAAGAAAAGCCAAGTGGCATTGCTTTGATAGTTAAATACTGGTTATTTTCTTGCAATTGCATTAATTTAACAAGGAAAGATTTCACAACACTAGTTACTACCACTCCACTAAACTTTCAGTCATGAACTACAGAGTATGTACCAGTGACAGCATTACACACGTTAACACTAGAAAGTGGCAATGAAATTCACCAATGTTCACCAGGGCTGGAAAGACACTCAGCAGTTATGAGCACTGGCTACTCTTGCAGAGGACCTAAGTTCGGTTCCCAGTTCCCATGTGGTGGCTCACGACCTCCTGTAACTCTAGTTCCAAGAGATCCAAGACCCTCTTGATCCTGCATAGGCAACAGGCATGTACATGGTGCACATACATACATGCAGGCAAAACTCATACATATAAAATAAAATCTTTAAAGTATTCAAGTTAAGCAGGGTGTAGTTGCATATGCCTACTTCTGAGGAGGCAGGTGACCTACCAGTTTGAGGCTAGCCTGGGCTACAGAGTGAGCCCCTGTGTCAACTAAAGCACACACACTCCAAGTTGCAAATGCATTACAAATGAAAGATGACAGCATTTTAAACAGACTCTTAGTGTTCTCTTATCATGTACCACACATCACCGAGTTCTTCCTATGGAACACTTCATTAACCACTCAGTTCTAGAAAGTATTGACACTGCTTTCATTTAAAACATAGGCAACAGGCATGTACATGGTGCACATACATACATGCAGGCAAAACTCATACATATAAAATAAAATCTTTAAAGTATTCAAGTTAAGCAGGGTGTAGTTGCATATGCCTACTTCTGAGGAGGCAGGTGACCTACCAGTTTGAGGCTAGCCTGGGCTACAGAGTGAGCCCCTGTGTCAACTAAAGCACACACACTCCAAGTTGCAAATGCATTACAAATGAAAGATGACAGCATTTTAAACAGACTCTTAGTGTTCTCTTATCATGTACCACACATCACCGAGTTCTTCCTATGGAACACTTCATTAACCACTCAGTTCTAGAAAGTATTGACACTGCTTTCATTTAAAAATGAGGAAGCTGAGGCTTGCAGATAAGCCATAGGAATGTTTCTGCTGCCATGCAGTTATGAAACAGAAAGGGGATTCAGAGCAGATGTCTGTGGTCCAGGCTCATAGTTTTCCTGAGAATGAGACCCTTGCCTTACCTATATTTATAATTTTTATTGATTTTTTTAAGAATTTATTTTTATTTTATGGGTATGAGTGTCTTGCCTGCATGGATGCAAGTATACCCATGTCATGTGATGCCTGCAGAGGCCAGATCCCTTGGAACTGGAGTTATAGATGGTAGTTAGCTGCTATGTGGGTATTGGGAACTGAACCCGGGTCCTCTGGAAGAGTACTCAGTGCTCTTAACTGATGAGCCATTTCTCCAGCCCCTGATTTTTTTTATGTGTACGAGTGTTCTGCCTGCATGTATGCAAGGCACCCATGCATGCAATGCCTACAGAGACCAGAAGAGGCTGTTGGAGCCCCTGGAACTGGAGTTACAGGTAGTTGTTAGTCACCATGTGTGTGCTGGAACCCCAGGTCCTCTGCAGCCAATGGTCTTAACTGAGTCATCTCTCTGGCCTCCTCATCTTTATTAATAACCATGCTGAGAGTGTGGACTTGCACCAAATACTCCAGGTACAGATTTGACATGCAGGCTGCAGCTTCCAGGACTACAAACAAAACACCACTCACTCTCCTTCAAAAGGTTTATGAATCCCTGTTCAACAGACTTAATGTATTTGCTTCACATGCCACATTGTGACATGCAGTTAAATGAGGCAGAGGACAATGAAGCCAACTGTTTTAACCAGGATAACCATTTCTGCCTCACAATCCCAAGGCACACATTAAATTCTGGGTATCATCTAAGAAAAGAGTTTTAAGACACTAATCTGCAACAGTATCACAAGCCAAAGCAAAGTCCAAGCTGATGAAAAGGAACTCAGCTTCTGGAGTTCAGACTCAACAGCCTACAGTAGGAAATGAACAGCTTTCAGATGAGGTTCCAAACCAGCTTCCCATCTATTCTTTGCTTTCCATACAATATTGCTTTCTGAAACTAAATGTACAGAGGAAATTCATGTTATTCGCCAGAGAAAAATGAAAAGCAGACCTCCTGGGACATCCCATAACTTGGAAATTCCAGTTTTCTCTTCCAGACAACTCCAGAGTTGACATGATACTCAAAAAGCCAGATTTGGGGGCTGGTGAGATTACTCAGAGGGTAAAGATACTTGCTGCCAAGCCTGATGACCTGACTGTGGTCCCTGGATCCCTCACGGTAGAATGGTGGAAGGAGAGAACTGACTCCCAAAAGTTGTTCTCTGACCTCCATACAAGCAACTGTGATGCCTTGCATGTGATAACACACACACACACACACACACACACACACACACACACAAATATATAAATGATGTAATTAAAATTTTTTTAGGTTTCAGATTTTGTATTTCTAGATTAGTGATGTTCAACCACTAAATTTCATACAAATATTTCAAAATCTGAGAAACACTAAAACCTGCAATCCTTTTGGTCCCAAGCCGGTAGGGTAAGAGATACTCAATTACTTATAATGCTAAAATGAGCAGTCTACCAGTCTCACACAGTTCAAGATGACATAATTGTTCCCATGCAGTGCCTTAAATGGTATCAAAATTCAACTGAGAAATTTGTCTTAAAAAGATGGTTTTCTTCTGTTAGTGCTTAATTCCTTAGATGTATAAAAAGTCCCATTGTAAAGGAAGGCTATCAAAAGAGATATCCTTGGTAAGTAGAAAAGCCATTCAACTCTCAAAACAATAGTTTGTTGATATGATATAAAAATGTGACTGAACGCCAGGTGTGGTGGCACACGCCTGTAGTCCCAGCACTTGGGAGGCAGAGGCAGGCGGATCTCTGTGAGTTCAAGGCCAGCCTGGTCTACATAGTGAGTTCCAGGACAGCTGGGGCTACAGGGAGACCCTGTCTCAAAAAGAAAAAAAAAAAAAAAAAGTGACTGAACATAATACATGCTTGGCAAATGTTAAAGGAAAAACATTACCTGGTGCAGAAAGGTCAAATGAGAGATCCCAGAGCTCAGAACCTTCCTTTTTGTAGAACATGTGGGTGCTGGGTCCTCTGCAAGAGCACTTGGCTTTCCAGTCCTTAGCTTTACTCACTAATCCTTGGGAGAAAATGGTTTCTCCTAGTCCTTGTTCTCCAACAGAAGCCTTATCCATCCTTCAAGGTCCTCTTCGGAAGCTGACTTCCCCTTAAAGTCCAACCCCCACCCCAGTGGTTCTCAATAATGTTCTCTATCTCAAAATACCAGGTTGGCCAGTGATTACTGGCAGGCTCTTGTTCCCCAACACGAAGGCATGGCTGCAAATTCCTGGACCACACAGGGGGTGGGAATTCCTCATCACTGCATCATCCACAAAACCTTACAGCATGGTGTATTACACTCAGTGGTTGAGCAGAAGACATGGAAGATTAAGATATATCAAGTCCCTCGCTGTCTTACAGGTATTTGGTAATTGATTCATAAACTTACAAAACACATTTATTAAAGATGACTGAAAATACAATCTTAAATCTGGGTACAGTGGTACATGCCTATAATCCCAGCACCCAGCAGGCAGAGGCAGGATTGCTGCATGTTTGAGGCCAGCCTGGACTATATCGCAAGTGACAGACCAGTCCAAGACTACATAGTGAGACCCTGCCTCAAAAATAATAATGATAATAATAATAACAACAATACAATTTTATCTGCAGAATTGCAAAGGGGCTAAGTGTCTTTGAGCACTTTGGTGGTCATTTCTTTCTGCCACTTGCTGAGTAACCCTGAGTAAGTGACTTGGCCTTTGTAAGCTTCAGTTTCTTGGCTGTAAACTGGAACTAGCAAAGACCATATCATAGGGCTTCTGCCAAGAAAAATGAAGAACAGGTACTTGGCATCAGTAAAACTTCAATAAAGGGAGCTACAGTTGTTATTATCTAAAAACTCTTTCCTTTCACTACATTAAAACTTTTAAGTAATAATCTAATACCTGAAACCAGTAGAATTTTAGAATTTTATATCTTATAATTCTTCACTGAGCAATCTCATGATTTGGCCCATAAATAACTGGTGGGAGGAACAGTGACATTTTAGATCTTATTTATTTTAATTATGTGTGCATGGGGGGTGTGCACCTGAGTGCAGGTACCTGTGGAGGCCAGAGGCATCAGATCCCTCTGAAGCTGGAGTTACAGGCAGTTGTTAGCCATCACCATGTGGGTGCTGGGTCTTCTGCAAGAGCAGCAAGTGCTCTTAACCACTAAGCCATCCCTCAAGCTCCCAAATAGTGACACTTTAAAGTTCAGCAAACTTAATGACTTATCAGGATAACTCAACACACACCAAAGTTATATTTTCTAATTTCCATGGCGTCAGTAGGCAATAACTCCAATTGCAATTTCTGATTGTTTTTATACAATATAGCAACTGATTGATGATGGCATGACTGACATACAGAGCATCTATCAGCACTATTAGCACACCTTAGACTTTGAGCACAGACCCAGCAGAGCCTTCTGTTCAAGTGCAGAACTAATCTTCAGCCATCATTGCACTGACTAGAGACCTATATTATAACACATCCCATATCAGCCAGAGAAGATGCATAT
Organism: Nannospalax galili; assembly: GCF_000622305.1. Lineage (NCBI taxonomy): Eukaryota > Metazoa > Chordata > Mammalia > Rodentia > Spalacidae > Nannospalax > Nannospalax galili. The sequence continues at coordinate 3,300,225 of NW_008348586.1, read as the reverse complement.
ATGCTATTTTTCCCTGGACACAGGTTCCTTGGGAAAACCAGAAATAATGGTTGGTTCCCAGATCCTCCTGTGAATCCCAGCAAGCTTATTGGAAAAGATACTCATTTAACATTTTAAAAATAGTGAAATTAGTTTCTAAGAAGTTTAGACAAAATAACCAAAAAATACAGCAAAATAAGTAAATTCTGTAAGCATGCAGAATGACTTGAGATTAAAAAGAAACTCCAACAAAAAGTAATATTCACATAGAGAAGAGAAAAAGTATATCAGCATACCCCACTTAAGGACTGAGGTGTTCTAAAGCCAATTACTGATAAGTGACTTGTGTATTGCCACATTTGCTTTATAATCACTAGGTTGGGGTGACAGGGTATTGCCCCAAATCACTTTCAAAAGAAAACACTAACTTTCTGACAAAATATATCACTGCCATATGAAATAATTACACAGTGTTAAGGCAATGCAGAAGAGTTCAGTTGAAAGACATGAGGGGGGGTCTGGTTCCCATGTTTCCATGAGGTAGGACTTGAGGCAATTTAGCTGAGTTCTTCACCAACCTGAAACTTTATGAACTGGTGTTTTGTTTTGTTTGGTCTTTTTGAGACAGGTCTCCCTGTTGCCCCAGTTGGCCTGGAACTGCTTTGTAAACCACGCTGGCTTGAACTCACAGAGATCTGCCTGCCTCTGCCTCCGAGTGCTGGGATTCATGGCACGCACCACCAAATCCAGTTATGAATTTAAAATTTTTACCTTAGTATTTCCCCCACCAAATTAATCGGCTACTGAGTACTTTCCATACACCTCTACCTGGCAACACCTGTGGTCCCCTTTATTTATAAAACATCACCATGCAATGACTGAAGTGATGATCGCTGTCTACCTGGAACTGACAGCCTAAAGCTCTTTCTCAGGACTCCCCCAGATTCCCACAGATATCTCCCCACCTAAGTAACCACCATGTGTATCTATCTGAGATTTCTAGCTCTACCAGACAGAGCTCCACAGTGCTCATGTTTTAGGTACCTCTGTCAGTAAGATACTGACAGGAACAGTAAGCACTCAATAAATCACTATTACCAGCAGACTAGCCAACCGCGACTTTACTCACAGGCCTACCCTCGGCCAAATAGTTGGAATAGGGTGTGTTCTCTCATCTAAAGAGACAGTGACTAAAATGACATGACATCTAGGGAACCTGACACAGCAGCACTCAGAGTCATCATCTGTGTTTAGCTTGAATGCACAAGAACTGGACGTTCTAGCCGGTGGGTGGCAAGCAGTCAGTTAACTGAGTTCTCCAGACTGAAGCCTTGGCTCCTAGAAAGGTGGTGTGACACATTTCTGCATACTAGTGGTGTGATCATCACAGAGAAGTCTGGTAAAGTCTTGTCCTCGTCACCATCTTTAGAATCAGGCCAGCCGTCTACATCCTGCCTACTACAGTCTAAGCCCAGCTGTCACCAGTTCTCAGCAGACTTTGGTAAAGGCTTCCACAAGCCTGTCTCCCCAACCTTTCTCATTCCTCTCCAGCACATTTTCCACACAGAGGACAGTAAACCTTTCCAAACTGTACCTCTAGTCATGTCACACTCAAGTACCTCCAATATTTCAAAGATCCATTCTCCTGCTCTTAGAAGAAATACTAGAAGCCTCAACAGAGTCTCAACTGGCTAACCCACTCCAGCCCCTGCTCCCTTCTTCAGGTACATTGTAGCACCTACACCCTATCACAGCACACACAGACACACAGACACACAGACACACAGACACACAGACACACAGACACACACACACACACACACACATACCACATCCATTCTTTCAGTTACATGCTGGCCTCAATCTCACAGAGATTCATCTGCTTCTGCCTCCTGAGTGCTGGGATTAACAGCATGAACTACCACACCTGGCCCAAATTTTAATTAAAATTTTTTTTTAAATTTATGTGGATTTATGTATGCCTGCAAGTGTGTATGTGCGCCATAGCATGCAGGTGCCCTCAGAGGCAGAAGAGGTGTTGGATTCCCTGGAGCTTGAGTCACAGGCAGTTGTAAGCTACTTGACATGGTGCTAGGAACTGAACTCCAGTCTTCTGCAAGAACAGGAATGTTTTTAACCACTGATCCATCTTGCCAACCCCCAAAGTCAAAATTTAAAAGTATCATGATGAAATACACTAGAAGATGAACACATTTTTCTAAAGCATAGAAACAAAGGCATTCTATATCAAAAGCTTTTGCCTGCTTGAACTTACTACTTTAGGACATTTTAGTGAAATGTGGTTCTTAAATACAGAAGTAAACCATTTATAGAGTTATTTTTAAAACCAGGAGAATTATAAAAAGATTATTGTACCTATGGAACAGTAAGAAAATGATGAAAATGTATGCCAGGGGAGGGATTACAGAATATACAACTGCAGAATTTATTGGTGTAAGGTTAGTAGCTATAAACTAGTTCAGAGGAAGCCAAGAGCTGGAAGGGGGGTAAAAATCAGGATTTTTTTTGTTATTGTTTTGTGTTTTGTTTTGTTTTGTTTGGCACAGGGTCTTCCTGTAGGCCCGGCTAGCTTCGATCCTACTTGGTGCTGAGTCTAAAGGTATGAGTCACCATACCCAGCAAAAACCAGTTTTTTAATGGCTCATCTATATTTCCTACCTTACTAACATTTACTGTGAGCAAAAAGTTCTAGTCTTTGCTGAAGAGTTACTTAAAATATACACAGAATAGTATTTTAAAAAATAAAAGCCACTACATATTAAATATGGCATGTGTTCAATCCTTTCTCAGAAGTCAATATTGTTTTCGCTAAGCTGCGACCTGCATTAGCATGTTGTAGAGTTTTTCTTCTTGTGTGAAAAGTAAATAGATGGAAAATAAAAACCATGTCAAAGTCCCCAGCTCTTTCCCAGTGGTGCTTAAAGTCCTAGCCCAGTTATAAATCAAAGTAGTTAAGTAACTCCTGTAGGCTACAGAAAACACTGAAGTTCAGAACTGAAGTGGTAATGCCTCATGGGGTTCAATTATTTATGTACTTTCCCTAAGGCACAACCCATTTAACCCAGGTGGGAAGAATCTGGGCTCAGTGGAGCCACACAAGCTGGGGGGACCTTAAATACACACACACACACACACACACACACACGCGCACACGCACACGCACATGCACACGCACACGCACACACACACAAACACTTTAGTTAGAACAATGGTGCCCACAGAGCTTTTAAAAGTCCTACATGGTAAGAAGTGGCCAGCCCTACAAGAGCCTTTTTGTCAATACAAACGTCCAGTTAGTATCGCTAAATGTTTTTAGGTATCCCAAAACAAAAAGCCTCAGGACAACAATCCATACATACACAGAATGGCCAATGTATCCATTATGCAGAGAACAAAGACTCCCAAGAATGCACAGTGATCCCAAGCACAACTTTCCTGACATGGCCTTTGCCAGCCTTTCTCCCTCCAGCTGAAATGCCCTGACTCTCACCGCAGCCTTTGTCCTCCTTCAAGACTGTCCTGAGAACACCTCCTTCCTCACATTGCTAAAGCAATGCATAGCATTCCTTCCAGCACCAATGAACTCATCCTGCTTTTCATAACCACTACCAGGACTTTTCCCCTCTGTTCCTTGAGGTCTTGCACAACAGGTAGAAGAGCTTTCCATTTTCTACATTGCCTGGTGTACTTTGGGCCAAATATTTATGGAAGCTGTCAGACCTGGAGAGACTTGAAGACCTGAGACTGAGCCCTGTTAGTCTGATAAAGCAATCAATGATCACAGAGCTGACATGGTTCACTGATACAACAGGCACTTACTCTGAGTACCTCTAAGTAGCAAGCCCAGAATTAATCTGAACAGAATTTCTGCTTCGATGAGTTCAGGATTCAGTAGAGGAGAATACCACTGAAAACAAGAGTTACCCACAGGAAAACACAGATTCATGCTGTGATAGCTAAGGTATGAGCAGGGTCCTGTTGCCACACAGAAAAGGGTACAAGCTCAGCCTGAAGGATGGGAAAGGCCACCTCTGCAGAATTCAGCCCATGTTAATATTTAGAAAGGAAGAAAAGGAAGAATATGACCAGCTAGAGGAACAGCAAAGAACCCCACCCCAGCAGGGCTAGAGTTCAGAGCTCATGCAAGAGGCAAGGGAGAAGCCTGGTTTGATTCTCTTGAACAAAATAAAGGAATGTGCAAGAAAAATAGATGTGATTTCTTCTTGCTTGCAAAAAAAGTTACATTGCATGAGGTAATGCCACGTTTGCTTCATATTATTGGCCGATAAGAGGCAGCTGGAGTGGTGATGACACACAGTGGTAGAGCACTTGCTTGCCATGGCTAAGACCCTGGGTTCCATCCCCAACACTGCCCTAACCTCCAAATCCAGGAAACCAAGGTGCCAGTACTAACTTTGTCACTGACTACACAATTGCTCCTGGGCACAAATGCTCACCTGGAAAACAAGATGTATGAGTTAGATTTACTATTTTCTCTTCCTACTCAGTCATCCCTTCACGTTACAATGGGAGAAGCAACTGACTACTCTAGCCAAAAGCAGGCAAAGGAAACTTTGCAGAGTGGCACTTTTCCTGGGTGGGGGTGGGGGGTGAAAGGTCAATGTGGTGAAAGAAAAAAAGATAAGGAACTTGTCAAGATAAAAGGACACAAAGAGACATGACCATTAAAGGGATGTGGGCTGAATATTAGATAAATTGCTTGCATTGATGTTAAATTTGTTGACTGCATAACAGTATAGGACTGATTTTGAACACCTTTATTGTTTTCATTATCTATCTATTGTGAGTGTCTGTGTGTGCACACCATCGCACACATGTGGAGCTCAGAAGACAACTTGATAGTTGTGTCCTTCCTCCATGTGTGTTCCAGGGATGGCTCTCTCAGGCCAACAGGCTTGGCAGCAAATACCTTTACCCACTGAGCCATCTCTCTGGTCCTTTTTTTTTTTTTAATTTCTTTTTTTTGCTTTATTTTTATTTTTTCTGAGTGTGCCTGTATTGCATGCATGTATACAAGTGTCCACGGAGGACAGAAGAGGGCATCAGATGCCCTGGAACTGGAGTTGTGGACAGTTGTTAGCTGCTATGTGGATGCTGGGATTCAAACATGGGTGTTCTGCAAGAACAGTCAATGCTCTTAAATGCTGAGCCATCTCTTCAGTCCACTTTTTTTTTTTTTAAATAAGACATAGGGTCTCACTATATTGTCCAAGTTGGGCTCAAGCAATCCTCTTGCCTTAGCCTCTTGCCACCTTATACAACTTTAAAATACAGTTGAGATTATGTTTTTCTTTTTACTCAAAGTAACTATTCCCTCGTGCCATTAAAAGCACTGTAGATGTAACTAAAATGGTTGTATCATTTGTGCACACTCAGATTTGCTTAAACATCTTCAATGCTGGACTTTTAGAGTATTTTATAAATTTCTTTACATTAAAAAAAAATATTTAGGGCCAGCAAGATGGCTCAGTGGATAACAAGTTTACTGCCAAACCTGATGACCTGAGTTCTGTTCCCAGGACCCACATGGTGGAAGGAGACAACTTTTTCCTGAAGGTTATTCTTTGACTTCCACATATGTGCTATGGTATGCACACACAGACATACGCACAAAAAATTAATTAAAAATATATATTTACTTCCTCAAAAAATAAAGAATTATCAATCCAACAATTTTACAGCTGGGTATATATCCCAAAGAAATGAAAGCAGAGACTCAACCAGATATTTGTATACCCATGTTCACAGCAGCATAACTCATAAAAGCCAAAAGGTAGAGGTAACCTAAGTGTCCACCAGAAGATGAGCAGATAAATCAAAGGTGGTACACACATGCAACAAAATATTACTCAGTCTTAAAGAGAAAGGAAATTTTTGACATGTGCTATGGTATGGATGAACCTCAAGGACATGATGGAAAGAGAAGTAAGTCCATCACAAAAAGACAAATACTATAAGGGTCCTAGAATAGTCACATTCAGAGACAACATAGAATGGTGGTTGTCAGAGGCCGGGGGGGGGGCGAGTGGGGCATGTGGAACTTCAAGTTGGTGTTTCATGGGTATACAGTTGCATTTTGAAAAATTCAAAACATTTCATAAGTGTTGCCCAGCCTTGTGAAAACATCTAACACTCCTGAAGTATAAACTTAAAATGGAAAACTCTGTTAAGTGTATTTTACCATATTTTTTAAATTATGAATTTTAAAATTTTAGAAAATACTTAAATGAGCATTTCCATGTTTTACTCATATCTCTGAAGTAGATCTACTAAGGACAGGATACAGAAAAGTGCAGGTTCATAAACATAGGCCCACATTACCTTCCGAGGCGGCTATCTCTTCCCACCAGCCTTGGTATTACAGAGCTCTTGAATCACACTGTATCACAGTAACATGAGTCAACAATGTCTGTGGAGCACCCATGTGCTGTGCCTTCTTGTGGGAAGAGGCAAAAGAAAAATGATAATGGTAGACAAGCACTGTAGGGAAGGCAGGAGGATCACCAGTTCAAGGTTGGCCTGAGCTACACTGCAAGCCCTTGTGGCAAAATACAAAAACAAACAAACAAACAAACAAACAAACAAAAACACACATTAATTTAATTTGAAAATAAAATGCATTTATGGGGCATATAAAGTATAGTGGGCACAGATAAAAGGATTCGATGGTTGGGATGGTGAGGGGATAGAAAAAAAACAAAACAAAATTAAGAAGCATTTCAAAATACAAATCAGTAACAAGATACAAGAAGAAAAAGCATATAAATTCATATGTATATCAGATTATAGAATAGAAATACATCTAATTCAACTTTGCATTGCCCACAGTTCTTTATTAGAACTCAATAAAGCTTATGGGTTAAAAAAATGAATCAGGGGCTGGAGAGATGGCTCAGTGGTTAAGAACACTGGCTATTCTTGCAGAAGACCCAGGTTCAAATCCCAGCACCCACATGGCAGCTAACAACTGTCTGTAACTCCAATTCCAGGGGATCCGACAGTCTCTTCTGTTCTCCGCGCACTGCACAACACGGGTGCACTTACCTACACGCAGGCAATACATACATACACATAAAATAAAAATAAAAAAAGAATCAAAGAAAGCTTTCTCAAGATGGGAAAAGCCCATGAAAAGGAAACAAAAATCTCAGGAAAGACCATCTTAGGAACAAGAAGGCAAAGTCAGGGGCCTAAACAGAGATGGAGAGCAGGGAGGAGACACTGGAGGAGAACAGAGACTAGCCACAAACCACACTACAAGAACCAAGCTTCTGAGAAGAGAGGTCCTCGGCTACCAGCAAAGGAGTCAGGACAGCTAGGGAGGATGACAAGCAAGTGACAATGCCATTGGACAGACTGTCTTGTCTGAAGTCAGATTGTTGAGGACTCAACTGAAGCCAGCAGCAAGGAAAGGAAGTCACTAGCTATATTTTGAAGAAAGAAAAAGATAGGTAATGATTGCCTAAACCACAGAACTCTGCCAGAAATACCTCCATTTACCTTAGAACATGTGGTGGGACCAAGTAAGACTTATAGAAATATTTGTAACAGTCGTCTGGCTGGGGCCTCAAAGTACCAGGTGTGTTGAATGAATGTAGGAAAACGCCTTCACTTCCATGTGAGGAAAAGGCAGCAAATCTTCACATATGCTCTAATATCTATCTGGCTTGCTGAGTAGCCTTCAGAGGTCACAGAGAAAGTAAGAGCTGCTGATTTGTTGGATACTTAGCTAATGAGAGCTAAGCCAGCTTAAAGCAATTAAGGCTCTTTCTCCCGTGTGCCTGCCTCAGTCTCTGTGGTCCCTCTAAGAAAAGAGGAATGACTCATCTTCCAACATCCCGCGATGTCTCAGTCCACTCATGTTCCAGAGGGAGGCACAAAAATGCTACTGAGAGGTTTATGCCCACTGTTGAACTTTGCCATTGGGTAATCAGGTCAAAACTCTTAGATACTTTTAAATATTCAAGAAGAGAGTAATAATAAGCTGGGCATGGTGGCATGCCTTTAGTCCCAGCACTCAGTAGGCAGAGGCAGGTGGATCTCTGTGAGTTCAAGGCCAGCCTGGTCTACATAGTGAGTTGAGGCCAGTCTGGTCTACATAGTGAGTTCCAGGCCAACTGAGGCTACAGGGAGTAAATAAATAAATAAATAAATAAATAAAATAATAACAAATCTATTTGTCTGTGCAATATGCATGGGACAATATCTGTCAGTAAAGCAATGTCACTTTCTCTTCCTAAAATGCTTATTTTTTTAAGTTAGCTAGAGGAACAGTGCAAAGTCTATGTCATTATCTTACATCATTTTGAAACGGATTTTAGTAAAGTCACCCAAGTAAGAGCTTGTCCTGGGAAAGGAATACGTTGGGAGAACCATATCCTTGGGTGATTTTGTCATCATGCAAACATCCTGAATAGTACCCACCCCCAGGGCTACACACACACACACACACACACACACACACACACACACACACACTATACTCTATTGCTCTTTGGGCCATGATGAACAAAACAAGATTCATGGCTACTGATGGATTCTGGGGGAAGGACAGCCATGGTCTTAGGTTATGTACCCACCAATGAGCCCACCAGGCTCCAAAGGATAGCTCCAAACCCATCGTCATACAGACAGTCCTGGTTAATATCAGTGTGTCACAAAATAAAAAGACATAAAATGAGAGAAAGGGACTTGGGGGGAGGGGTACCAGGCATGGGAGGTAAGATTATGTGAGGAGCAACAGTCATCAGAATGTACTATATACCTGAAATTGTCAAAGAACAACTTATTCAAAGTTATGAAAAAAAAATAATGCAATCAGGAGAACCAGCAATGAGCTGTGAGGTGGCTGCCAGTGGAGCACTACAGACTGCTTTACAGTGTATTGTTTCAGAAGTAGGAATACAGTAAAGAGCGGTATGAAGTCTAATATAATAAACACATAAGACAATACCATGGGCATTTTCATCATTATCATACAGGTACTGTATATTTTATGTGTTTTACTTTCATGTGACTGGCAGTGCAGTGGATCTGTCTACACCAACATTCCAATACAATGTTACACCCTGACAAAGCAATGGGAGTTTTTCAGCTCTACTGTAATCTGATGGGACCACCATCTTTCATGTGGTCTATCTCTGACCAAAATACCCTTATGTAGTGTGTGACTGTAATTAAAATTTCTGTATCAATTCAGGGGAATCACATTATTTATCTAAATTAATAATATCTGATCCATATCAAAGTCAAAAGGACTTTCTATTTTAATAACCAGTATAAGACAGTCTAAAAACTACTAAATGAGCACAGGGTTCAAGAACAGTGTTTCTATTCCTGTCTTCTGATGATCATGGTTGGGTTTAAGATGGTGATTTCTATAGACAAAACAAAGTGTCAGAGGCAGGCGGATCTCTGTGAGTTCAAGGCCAGCCTGATCTACATAGCAAGTTCCAGTACAGCTGGGGCTACAGGGAGACCCTGTCTCAAAAAAAGATCCCCCAAAAAGTATCAGTTTCCAGAATCTCAGTGCCCCCAAAAGAGGGGTACTTTAGGATTACAGCTTTATGCTAAAGGTACAAATCTAATTAGAGCTTAAGTCTTTTCCTTCACCAATCTTTAATTTCATCAGTGTTATCATATCAAAAAATTGTATTTCTTCGCTGGGCATGGTGGCGCATGCCTTTAATCCCAGCACTTGAGAGGCAGAGGCAGGTGGACCTTTGTGAGTTCCAGGCCAGCCTGGTCTACATAGTAAGTTCCAGGCCAGCTGAGGCTACAGAGAGACCCTGTCTCAAAAGGACAAAAAAAAGTTGCATTCTAGGCAAGCTATAAACAACTGTAAATAAACTGGATGTCATTCATCTGATAAGATGTTTTGAAAACAGATGCAGATGCAACCCCAAAACCCAAATTCCTTTCTTTTGTACACAAGAAGTAGAGGGCTTCACTGCATCTCTTCTAGTTACCTGGAGCCCCAAGTCTTCAAGGTTCACAGGAATGGTAACAGCATGAAATGCAGAACAATGTTAAGCTGGGGGGATCGCTGCTCAGGAATTTAGAAAGTATTCCTGAGAAAGGTTAGATCAAGCAAATCCAAGAATGACAGAAGGAAACAAGCTTGGAAGTGATGACGAGCATGCTATCTTGTTCTAGCTGTTTTCCTTCTTAATTGTCCCTTATAAAATCCTCTCAAACATTTCCATGTCTCAGAACTATCTAAACCCAAATGCCACTTTGCAGAGGCTCCAAGATGAGTCAGCACATTGTTTTATGATCGCAGATGGGCAAATGGAAAAACTGAGGCTTTGCACACTCCCATAAAGATCAGAAGATGCCCTCAGTCTGTCTTTGCTCACAAGGGAAAACATTGACCCTCTCAGATTACTGGTAACTCCTTACCCACAGGCATTGAAAAAAAAAACTAAGAAGAAAAGAGGGTTGGGGATGTAGTTGAATAGCTGTGCGCTTGCCTAGCATGCATGAGGCTCTGGGTTCTATCTCAGTACTGGACAGCTTTATTTTCTTTTCTAGTGACCTGGAACCCCAAACCTCAAGAGTCATCCTGACAATGGCAATGTGAGATGCAGCAGTGACTGAAAGCCAGAGTTTCCTCTAGTCTCTACAAAGAAAACCCTTGATAAACTGATCTGCTGGGGAAAGGCACTACGAAACAGTTTCAGCATTAGCTAGATTGTTTTCTGAACTCATCACATATCCCTAGACAGCTACAAAGCCACTCTAAATATTAAGTCCAGCCAGCCAAAGTTTTTGTCATAACTAATTGTGAGTATTTTACTCCCTGAATATGAAAGTAGCAAGTAAAAGATGCCTTAAAAATGATCTTTGGTGCACACCTTTAATCTCAGCACTTGGGAGGCAGAGGCAGGCGAATCTCTGTGAGTTCCAGGCCAGTCTGGTCTCCATAGCGAACCCAGGCCAGCTGAGACTACAGGGAGACCCTGTCTCAAAAAGATCAAAAGAAAAAAAAAAAGAACTTTTAGGGGCTATGATACAGATCAATGGCAGAGTGCTTGCCTAGAAGGAGCAAGGCCATATGTTCAATCCTAGCACTGCAAGAAGCAACCAGAAAACCTTTGGGGCTGGGTATGGTGGCACAAGCCCATAAACCCAATATTTGGGAGCGTGAGGCAGGAGGATTGTTACATTTTTAAGGCCAGACTGGGCTACAAAGTCAAACGCTATGCAAAAATAATAATAAAATTTTATTTATTTATTTTTAGAACAAGTTCTCATGTAGCCCAGACTGGTCTCAAACCTGGTACATAGCTAAGGAAGAGCTCTGAACTTCTGATCCTCCTACTTCTAATTCCCTGAGTGCTAGAATCACAGGAGTTTACCACCACACATGGTTTACATGGTGCTAGGGATTGAACCCAAGGCTTCACATATGCTAAGCAAATACTCAACCACTGTGCACTCTCCCCAACTCCCCAAAATGCCTAAATTTTTAAAGAAAAGTATAAAATCTACTATAATCAAATGAAGCAAGTAAATATAAAACAGGCCCCAAGGAATTCATATGTTTTTACAACATATGAAAAACATTTTTCTATTTTAAAAATCATTTGTTATCTAATAAATTCAACAGGTTGCAGAACACACAAATAATGTACAAAAATTATTTGTGAGCCAGGTATGGTGGCACACGCCTTTAATGCCAGCACTCAAGAAGCAGAGGCAGGCAGATTGCTGTGAGATAGAAGCCAGCCTGTTCTACATAGCAAGTTCCAAACGCTATCCCTCCTGGAAAAAAAAAAAAACCCTAAAAAATTTAAAAATAAACAATCAAAAATTACTTGTATTTCTATACATTAGCTATGAATAACTGGAAAATAAAATTAATAAAGGAATTCTATTTACTGTGATATAAAAAACAAAGTAAATACCTTAAGAATAAATTTAACAAAATTATTGCAAATACAATGAAAACTACAAAACAATGTGTCGAAGGAAAATGGGAAGACTCCACTTATTTCCGAATGAAAGATTTAGTATTATTAATATTACAACCCTCTCCAAACTGATCTATATTTTCAATATAATACCTACCCAAATTCTAACTTTTGTTGCAGAAATGACCAAGTTGATCCACAAAAACAATCCATAATTAATTGTAAGGTATCCTGATGGCCAAAAAAAACCTTGAAAGAGAACGAAGACTGGAAGGCACATACTTCCCAACTTAAAAACTTTTTACAATGCTACATGAACAACAACAACAAAAAAGTATGGTATCAGCATAAGAATATCAGTGGAAGAATTTAAGGTCCAGAAATAAGCCTTTATATTTACAGCCAACTCATTTTTTTTTTACAAGGATGTCAAGATACTTCATGGAGAAAGAATAGTCTTTCTCAATAAATGTGCCACAACTGAATATCACAATTAAAGAGTGAAATTGGACCCCTACCTCACATCATCTATGCTAACTCAGAATGGATCAAAGATCTGAATGTATGAGCTAAAACTGTAAAAACTCATAGAAGAAAACAGAACCATAACTCTTTATGACTGTGGATTAGGCAATTATGTTTTAGATGTGACACAAAACCATAAACAACAAAAGAAAAATAGACAAATCAGCTTTATCACCATTAAAAACTTCTCTGTTTCAAAGCAAAAAGATACCTCACAGTGAGAGACTATTTACACATTTTTATAATCTGATAACTGACTAACATATAAAAACTCTTAAAATTCAAAAGGAGGGTCTAGAGAGAAGGTTAAGGGGTTAAGAATACATACTGCTCTTGCAGAGGACCTGAGTTAGGTTCCCAGCACCCACAACACCTCTAACTCCAGCTCCAGAGGACTTGATGCCTTCTTCCAGCCTTCGAAGGCACCTGCACCCATAGGCACCTGCACTCATGTCCACATAACCACACAGAAACACATACACATACATGGAATTAAAAATAAATAAAATCTTTATAAGCTCCAAGAGAAAAAGACAACCTAATTTTAAAATGGGCAAAGAAACCACACAGACATTCCTCCACTGATATAGTAGTAGCCAGTAAGGACAAGAAGAGATGTTCAACATTGTTAACCACTGGGGAGATGCAAATCAAAGCCACAGGAAATAGTATACCACACTGCCTAGGATGTCCAAAAAGGGGGAGGGGTGGACAATAACAATTCTGAGACTATGAAGAAAATGAAACCCTCTACATTGTTGGCAGGGATGTAAAATGGTATAGCTACTTGGGGAAAGAGTTTGGCAGTTTCTCAGAAAGTTCACAGTCACGTGTGACTCCCACACTGGCACCCAAGAGAACTGAAAACATATGTCCACACAAAAACCTGCGTACCAATGTTCATAAGCAGCATTATTCATAAGACCAAAACCACAATATAAATGTCTACCCATGGATAAATTAATAAACAAAATGTGGTATATCCATAAAAATGGATACTTCATTTGATGTATTTGGCCATAAAAATGAATGAGGTGCTGATTCACACTACAACGTGAACAAACCATGAAAATATGATGCTGAGTAAAAGAAGCCAGTCATGAAGGGCTGCATTTCAGTTGGATGCAATGTCCAGAATAGGGCAACCCAAGAGAGAGGATGCAGAGAGTGGTGGTCATGGACTGTGGGAATGACTGCTTCCAGGACGGGGATTCGTTGGGACTGGAGGGCAGGATGGAAATGTTTGGGAAGGAAACAGTATAAATGGTTACATGATTTTGGGAATACACTAAAAAACCACCAAATCACACACTTGAAAGGAGTGAATGCCATCTCAGTTTTAAAGTCATTTGTTTCAGCACGAGAATGTTCCAATGTTCCAAAGAGAAACGGCATAATACAAGGCCTTAATCACGAGCAAAGGTTAGTTTTCTCAAGATCAGGACACGTTCTCAGCAGATTTGAATTTTTTCCAGGTATATCATTGTACAAAGTTAACAAGGAGACTTGCAAGGATCAGCTACGATTACCCCACCCTACTCCATCACCAGTTTCTACTTTTTTCCCATTCCTTTTGAGTCTATGCACATGTCTATTTTTACAAATCATAATCCTTACAAATAATCAGTGTAAATTTCCCACACAGCCTTCAAAGCAATCATGAAATGATTGTTAATTAATTGACATTTATAATTTCCTTAATTCTTCCCTCTGGGCCCTGTCTTGAGGTGATATTTTATCATTCACAATTCATGTTGCAATATATATATGCGATATGAATGCCAACATGGCTCTTTTCTTCTCTTGGATCATTGAATAAAGATTTCCAGAGAACAAATTATTAAACCAAAGGGCAGGACATTTTTATGACTCCTGTCTGCCTCCCCAAACTGTCACAAACTTATGCTGCTCAAAACAATACCAACTTGCTATATCACTATTTTTATACTTTTGATGTAATCAATGCTAAAAACATTTTATCAAAATAATCTAAGCACTTCCTTTTGTATTAAAAGTTTGAGTTGGCTGTCGTTAGCGTATACCTTTAGTCCCAGCACTTGGGAGGCAGGCGGATCTCTGTGAGTTCAAGGCCAACCTGGTCTACATAGTGAGTTCCAGGACAGCTGGGGCAACAGGGGGACCCTGTCTCAAAAAGACGAAAAAAAAAAAAAAAAAAAAGTTTGGTCATTCAAGGGCTCAGACTTCATTAGGATTTTACTTGCTTTAGGTCTTTTATTTTAATCTTTGCTGCCTTTTTCCACTATCTATAGTTAAAAAGAATGAAGAATTATTTTAATCTTGGTATTTGTACTTTAAAGAAGTTAAAACATGTAATAAATTGTCCTGTTTTTCTTAAAAATGTTTATGCATGTAGCTAGCTTGTCAAGTTAACAATAGCCTGAAAAGTAAGATCATAGAATTCAATCACAATTTAAAAAGGGAGGCTTGCAGGATGGCTCAGCAGGTAAAGGTACTTGCTACCAAACCTGACAACCTGAGTTCGAGTCCTACTACTCACATGGTAGAAAGAGAAAATCAATTTCTCTGACCTCCATATGCACACCATGGCACATATACATACACAAAAATAATAATAAATAAAATACAATAAAAACATTTTAAAACTTCTTTATAAAAGAGGGGCTGGAGAGATGGCTCAGCGGTTAAGAGCACTGACTGCTCTTGCAGAGGACCCGGGTTTGATTCCCAGCACCCACATGGTGGCTATGAACCATCTTTAACTCCAGTTCCAGGGGAATCCGAAGCCCTCTTCTGACCTCTGCGGCATTGCATGACACGTGTGCACTCACATACATGCAGGCAATATACTCATACACATAAAATAAAAATAATAAAATATTTTTTCAAGAAAGAGAAAAAACAAAACAAAACACTAGTTAGTCACTTTTAAGATTTCAACACTTAATGTTTTAAAGACATCAACATTTGTAACCACTAGAAGCTCACATGCTCTGGTGTCACCCTTGACTGTCGATCTCTAGTCTGAACTAAGAATTGCTATGGTTTGAACCCATCTAATCCGAAATTCATATTAACTTAATCCCCACCTTGGGGTTCTAAGAACTGGGCCGTTGGGGCAGTGACTGGGTCATGAGGGCACCCTCAAGAAAAGCTCAGTCCTTTATCATCAGGCTAGAGCCTAAGGCCCTTTTTTGCCCTGTCACTTTTCTGTCATATGAGGACAACGGAAGAAAACCCTTATCAGGGGGCTGGAGAGATGGCTCAGTGGTTAAGAACACTGGTTGTTCTTGTAGAAGACCCGGATTCAAATCCCATCACCCACATGGCAGCTAACAACTCTCCATAACTCCAGTCCCAGGGGATCCGACAGCCTCTTCTGACCTCCGAGGGCATTGCACAACACGGGTGCACTTACCTACATGCAGGCAATACACTCATACACAAAATAAAATAAATAAAATAAAATAAAGAAAACCCTTATCACCAAATGCCTTGATCTTAGATTTCCCAGTCTCAGAACTGGGAGA
Organism: Nannospalax galili; assembly: GCF_000622305.1. Lineage (NCBI taxonomy): Eukaryota > Metazoa > Chordata > Mammalia > Rodentia > Spalacidae > Nannospalax > Nannospalax galili. The sequence goes on along the minus strand of NW_008348586.1, from coordinate 3,284,255 downwards.
AGCAGATTTCTATTATTTATGAATTACTCAGTTTGTGAAATTTTGTTATAGCAGCATAAACATATTAAGAAAGTAACCAAGAAGTTACAGAGACAATTGTTATAAATAATAGCTAAGTAGACATTACCTCTCTGGTCCTGTTAGCAACATTTTTACCTCTATTATTCCTTTTGTTTCCCCCAAGATAGAGCTTGCTATATAGCCCAGGCTAGCCCTGAATTCACTATCCTCCTGCCTTAGCTTCCCAAATGCTAGGATTGCAGGTGTGTACCACCATGTCTGGCTCAATTTAGTTCTTATTCATACCATATGAGTTAGAAAATGTCTCCGTTTTCTATAAGGGTCAAGAGGTAAGTTATTTATACAAAGCAGATCCAAGAGGAGCCCATTGTTCTTAACCTGGTGTTAATAACAGGTGGCACCCTTCCTGCAGCAAGCAAATTTTTTAAAAAAGCAATCCCAGCTAGGCCTGACAGCAAATCGGTACGAAGATATTTAATATGAAGCTCTGAAGACCCCAGCATCAGCGCAGCACTGACTGACATTAAACAGGGCAAGGCTGCAGTCAGTTAAGTGACCAGGTTCCTTTCTTCATGGGGGCCTGGTGTGTAATGGCTACAAGCAGCAGCATCTTTGGTAGTATATGTTTGTATGGGCTGCCCTAAGGTATCTTGGAGACAGTTTTCTGATGGATATTCATGTCTCTTCTCTCAATGCTGTTCCCAGCCTAGGCTCCACAAAGGTATATGTGGTGTCTCTGGGAAGCCCCAGGGCAAAGTGGACAGGGTTCACATTGACCTGGTCTTCACACTATGCACCAAGCTGCAGAATAAGGAATATGTAACTGAGGCCAAACTCAAGTTCCCTGGCCACCTGAAGATCCACATCTCAAGTAAGTGGGCATCACTAAATTTAATGTAGGTGAATTTGAAGACATACTAGCTGAGAAGGGGTTCATCCCTGATGACTGTGGGGTCAAATATATTCCCAGCTGTGATCCCCTGGACAAGTGTCCTGAAGGTTCCCACTGTGCTGAGTCCCACACCTTATCAATCATACTCACTAATAAATCTCACATCCGGTCTGAAATAAATGAATGACAGGGGAAGGGTTTGCCACCCCAATTGCTCATCAACACCTAACCTAGCTGAGCAAATGTGCTCCCTAGATCCCCCTTCCAAAGTCTGCCACACCTGTTTTCCCTCAGTAGCAGGAAATTTCTAGAACTGTCAATACATGCAATGTCAAATGAAAGAATTTCTTAATGTGGCTCTCTTTCTCAGTGATCATAGGATTGGTGCTTCTTGTGTATGTGTTCTAAGCAAAAGAAGATGAAAACACAATACTAAAATGAATTGTATACAGCTAGACATGGTGGCACACACCTAAAATTCCAGCATTCAGGAGGCTGAGCAGAGGGATCTCAAGTTCAAGAACAGCCTGGGCTACATAGCCAAACTCAATCACAACAAAATAAAAAATAAAAATGTAGGAGTCTATCTTTTTTTTTAATTTTTTTAAGCAAAAGAAGATGAAAACACAATACTAAAATGAATTGTATACAGCTAGACATGGTGGCACACACCTAAAATTCCAGCATTCAGGAGGCTGAGCAGAGGGATCTCAAGTTCAAGAACAGCCTGGGCTACATAGCCAAACTCAATCACAACAAAATAAAAAATAAAAATGTAGGAGTCTATCTTTTTTTTTAATTTTTTTAAAATTTTTAA
>NW_008348586.1:3248871-3282197 GCF_000622305.1 Nannospalax galili | reverse complement strand
TGCCATTTAACATAACCCTAATAAACATCTAATTAGAGTACAAGGGTTTGTTCTTAAAAGTTTAAAGCAGTTCAGCAGAAAAGCCAATAAAAACATGACGTTGCCTTGGTGTACTTTGTGGGGTTTCTTGGTTAATGATATTTTAATTGTGTTTAAATTTTTGAAAACATTAAAATTAATTTGTTCTCACAAGAGTATGGAATGTTACAGAATCTAAATAATTCTGAGGCATCTGGGGAAAGGGGGGGTGTATATGTAATCCCCATAAAACCCAAGGGGAAAAGCCAAACAAAGTCCACTTCTGATTCCTCCAGCCAGTACCCAGCCACTGTCCAACTCTGGTCTCTCTTGACCTACACAGTTCTGGGCCGGGGTTTCAGTGACACCACTTACACAAAAACTTCTAAACATCAAGCACAATTCTCTATTATATTTTAGCTTATATGTAATCTATACCTATCTATATCTATATATGTAAACTAGAAGGAACATGCACACAACTATAAAGAGGACACAAACCTCAAAGCTCATGGAGGAGCATCGGCCTGGGCACTGCACTCCAGCCCTGACAACATCTCAAGGAAAATGTACAGACAGACCTGCACTGTGAGTGAAAATGAATTTACCCCGCCCCCCGCCCCAGTCCCAAATCCAGCCTTCATTACTCTCAGGGGACAAACAACCAATGAAAAAAGGTGTCACTAGATCAAAAGGAATATCTTGTATCTAACAACCTGAGGCTTTGAGGAATCTGCACAGCAATATCCATGTCTTCCAAAACCCTCCTACTTACCTGTAGCAGAATAAAAAAAAACTCAGCTGTCAACCAAACTAAAGTAAAACAGAAAATAATCAGATTATGTTCTATGCCACAAAAAGCCTGTTGAAGATAGTGAAGGATATTTAAAATACAAACATCAAAGTCACAAGATAAAATCCAATGGCAAACCTGATAACTTGACTCTTAGAGGTAGCTGACCTTAACTCTGCATAAGGGACTGGCCTATCAGAGTGGAAAGAACCACAAACCTGACTAGGTTCTAGTCCAGGATGCTCCTAGGTAGGCAGGTGGTGGCCCCAAGCACGTCTCTCCTCCTCAGGTTACTTTCCTTATTCAAGGGTTTGAGGGACCATGTTTCCCACCTTGACCTAACCATATGACTGACCTCAGGATAATTTAACAGTGGTGGATTCTATAGCCCCTTCCCCAGAGCCTACAGTCCACAAGATCTCTGAGTGAGGTCTAGATCCTTACTCTTTTGTTTGTCTTTGGTTAGTTGGTTGGTTGGTTGGTTGGTTGGTTGGTTGGTTGGTTTTTCACCTGTTTGAGATAGAATCTCTCTCTGTAGCTGGCCTAGAACTGACTATGAAGACCACAAAGGCCTCCATCTCACAGAGATCCACCTGCCTCTGTCTCCTGAGTGCTGGGATTAAAAGTGGGTGCCACCAGGCCCAGCCCTAGGACCTTATTCTTAATAAATGATCCCAAATAAATCTTATTGTCTGGTAAAAACATTGGCAAACACTGAACTAGAAAAATCTCCAAGCTGCCCACTTTCTTACTCTAATTCTATATTACCTGGATGTCTTAAAGTTATGTTCTAAAAGCATGCAAAATTATGATAGTTCACTATTTTACTACACACACAAATACAAGATCATAAAAATATATAGATCCACTCCCTATGACAGCATTCACACATTTAAACACCAATAAAAAAAATCCTCCTAAATTCTAAACAAGTGGAACACTGAATTTGATGAGGTAAAAAAGAACTTCATATTAATCACTGAACGTATTAATATGGAGACACTGAATTACAGAAACAGACACTTCTATAATGGGTTTGTTAATGGGTCTCCCATAGCCTAGGCTGGCCTCCAAGGATTGACCTTGAACTCCTAATTCTCCTTGCCTTCCAAGTGCTGGGATTACAGGTGTGTACTGTCATGCCCAGTTTATACTGGCATGAATCCAGGGCTTTCTGCATGCTAGATATGCACTCTGCCTACAAAGCTACATTACTAGTTCATCCCTAATGTTAAATGGAAATTATACATTGCAGTCTTGCTTTGAAGAACATTAGCTAGTGATCCCACCTGCTCTTAGCTAAGAAATAGCAGCTGTTAATGAGACCTACAATACTGGAATGTAATTGTTACAAAGAAAAAAAGGAAAAGAAAGAAACAATGACTGATTACTAACTCTTCAAAGTCACCTCTGTGTAGATAACAAAGCAGTTAGAGTCCACAATCTTTTGATAAGGCGATGTCAGGTAAAAGAGGCACCTGACGTGATTTCTACACAGAAAAGAAAAAACTAGGTGCAAGAAAGTTTCAACAGAGACCTGCTTAATTATGATGGAAATTTTCAGTGAGCCTTGAAGTAATGATCCAACCAAGTAGTTGGGGATTAGTTATTAGGATTGTCAAGGGTATCTGTTTTGTTCTCTCTCTCTCTCTCTCTTTTTGAAATGGGAGATGATAGGAGAAAATGAAGAGGAAGAAAGTTTTTGGAGCACCACACACACCATATCATTCATTATTTAACACAAATACATAGAAAATTGACTGTTGGGGCTTGAGAGATGGCTCAGAGGTTAAGAGTACTGGCTGCTCTTGCAGAGGCCCTGGGTTGAATTCCCAGCACCACAAGGTGGCTAACAACCGTTCATAACTCCAGTTCCAGGGGATCTGATGCTCTCTTCTTACCTCCGCAGGCATTGCACAACATGGGTACACTTACATACATGTAAGCAATGCACATAAAATAAAAATAATAAACAAAATATCTTTTTAAAAAAATTGACTGTTATAAATTATGTCACTGGGGCCAGCCAAATGGTTCAAATGATAAAGGGGTTTATTGCCAGGTCTGAGTCTGACCACCTGAGTTCAATCCCCGGTATCCACGTTATAGAAGGAGAGAATTGACTCCCACAAGTTATCCTCTGACCTCTGCATGCATGCACACTATGTACACACACACACACACACACACACACACACGCAAAATAAAGAAATACATAAATAAACTTTAAAAAAAATAATGTCACATGGTTGGGAGTGTCGTCCATTGGTAAAGGGCTTGCTTAGCATGTGTGAGGTCATGGGTTCAATCCCCAGTATCACATTAGGAAAAAGTCACAACTGAATTGGAAAATTACGAAGAAAAAAAATCAGGTGAACTGTTTTGACTCAACATTTAAAAAAAAAACCTAATATCCTGGACAACATATTAATACCTGTTTAAAAAAATAAATTTAATTACTTTGTGATACTGTATCAAATATAGCATCATTTATAGTATGTGGAATGTACATCTTACCCTACAGTGTGAAGATTAGTGTGAAGATTGTTGGCATAACCAATCCAAAATATTTTCTGAATTTACTATCAAAATATAAATGTCATTATTTCAATTGATTCCAATTATTTCACAGATTTTAAGGTTAAATTCATTTTTGTAAAAAATCAAAGGGAAAGTGAAAACTCAGTTATTCCTATAGCTGAAGTGGCAAACAGCCATTCTGTCCTTTAAAGAACACACCTTAAATTTCCAGCTTGCCACCAACTGTCTTTCTCTGTTTTTCAGAATGTTTCTAAACTGAATATATCTTCAATTTGTTCTATTTTCTTAACCAAATAATGTACATGCTTTTGAATAAGAACAAAAACTAAGTCTTGTACATTATTATTATTCTAGAATTCATGGGAAAATATCAGTAATTTAATCATCTAAATAACATGTTTTGAAAAGTACTGTGAGGCAGGTAGGGTGGCACACACCTGCAACCCCAGCATTTTCCGGGCTGAAGCAGGAGTTCAGGAGTTCAGGAGTTCCAGGCCACGCTCGGTTACTTAGCAACTTCTAGGGCCAGCCTGGACTATATAACAAGACCCTAAAGAGAGAGGCAGAGGAGGCTAGCATAAGAGGTGATGGGTGGGGGAGAAAAGCTCTTCTTAAAACTATATCAGTGACAGGAGACTGCTTTAAGCACCATCAAAAACAAATTTCAAAATAATGCAAAATTTTTTTTTTTTCACAAATACAATGGAGTTTTATTCCAGCATATAAAAGAAGAAAATTATGGGGCTGAAGAGATGGCTCAGCAATTAAGAGCACTGGCTGCTCTTGCAGAAGACACAGGTTCGATTCCCAGCACCCTCATGGTGGCTAACAACTGTGTAAAATTTCTTAAACTGAGTAAAAGTAGGATTCAAGGGCTTTTCAGGTAAATAACTGAATTCTTAAAGAAAAAAAAGATATTCTGTATTTATTTATTTATTTATTTATTTTTGGTATCTCTGTATCTGTAAAGACAAGACTAGCACCAGTACAAACTAGTGGTTTTGTTTTGAGGTACGCTCTTGCTATGTGGACTAGGCCTAGCTCAAACTCATGGTCCAAGCAATCCTCTTGCCTCAGTGTCCCAACTAGCTAAAAGCACAGGTACGTACCATCTTGACTGGCTTAAATTAGTGTTAGTAATTCATGAAGTGAGGTGCAAAACTTCTGAACAACAAAAAAGCACATGATAAACTGTATTAGTACTGGGAAATTCAGAAGCATTTGAGCATTTCAAGACACTTTTCTGTACTGCAGATATTACTGTAGATACTGGTTAAAAACTCTAATAAACAGCAGTTAAAGAATGACACCCCCAAAAGAAGCTCAGCCACTTGAGATACTGGGCATTTTCTTTTTTTCCTCCTGCTTTTAAATGCAAATTGCTAAGCCCTGAGGCACATTCTGCTCTATTTTTTTTATATGAAAATTACTGCATTGTGGTCCTGTTCTAGAGAGGACACCATTCAGCCAAGAAAAGGAAATGAGGACACACACACACACATTGTATGTTAGATGATCCCATCCAGTGAGCTGTCACCAGGTACACATGGCCTCTGTCAGCAGAGCCACCCCGTGAGTGATCAAAATTCTGTGTGAAGAAGGAAAACTTAGTTTTCAGGTCATGCAAGGTTACACAGACATTTTCAATTCGGGTGCATGCCAGGCATCAATAACAAAACTCAGCATCCCTTGGTTTTCAATAACATAGCTAGTTACTGGAAACTTTCAAAGTCTCAATAATAATAATATGAGTTGCTAGTCATCTATTCATGACAAGGTAAAACAAACAATAACACAATGCAAAAAATTATGTGCTGTACATACACACACACACACACACACACACACACACACACACACAAGATACAAGATGCTGTGCATGTTCATCTTCCCAGTCAAACACCCTACAACCCCAGGAGTTGGCTTGGAGACATATTTCAATTTAATGTGTCAAGGGATCATGGTTTAAAGAAAGAACACTTTTAAACTGAAAAAAGTCAAGAAATAAACCATAATTAACTGAGGTATTTATCCCATTGTCAAAGGTTCAGCACTTCTGCCAAAACCACATTTGATTTAGGAAATTTCACTTGATGTCAGGTAAATGTAAACAGTAAAGAAAGCAAGAGAGATATAACCTCATAAAAGGCTACTTACCTCTAGTCTTTCCAAGTTATGTATTAATTAACTTTGATTTTAAAAAAAAGAAATAACTTCTCTAGCTGAGGCAGTCCCATTCTAAAAGAGTGAACCTGGGGTGGTACTTGCCTTATCCCCTGCTCCACCCTTAAAGGCAGACCTCCGTCTACCCTCAGGTCACCAAGAACAAAAGCTATAAAATAATGTCCTTCCAATCTCTGAAATGTCAATGTGGATATTTAAGGAAGAGGAAAAGGATTGCACTGGGTTTCAAAACACTATTTAAAGGCCCAGCGTGGTGGTGCACGCTTTTAATCCCAGCACTGGGGAGGCAGAGGCAGGCAGATCTCTGTGAGTTCAAGGCCAGCCTGGTTTACATAGTGAGTTCCAGGCCAGCTGGAGCTACAGGGAGACCCTGTCTCAAAAAGACAAAAAACAAAAAAAAACCCACTATTTAAATATTTTCCAAATGCCTGTGATCAGATGTCAAGTCTGCCTACTCACAACCCAGAAAATGAATGAAGGCAGATTCCTCAAGACCAGAGATCCCAAAGGGGAAAGACTTTCAAGCACTGAAATTACAAAACCTACTTTTGGATGATTGGGAAAAGTAATGACAGCCTTGTCCTTTTAAAGAACCTAGAAGCCCTTACTAGTTCAATCTGTCCCCAAATCTATGCCACTCTTTCAACTTTGCAATTGAGAAAGAGAAGGATAAATTCCGGTCAACTCGCCTTGTGGGGTTGATCTGGGGGTAGAGGGCTCTAGAACAGAGGAGGTGGAAGAGAAAAAGAGCAAGCCAATGAAAACTAGCAAAAATTTCCCACCTTTCTTAAATTCTTCCAGCATAGCGTCCAACTTAGTGTCATTGAAAACAAAGTGCAAGGGGTGGTTATAAAACTTGGTGATGGTTTTCAAGGGAGTACAGTCATCTGGATCCACGAAGGCCAAGTCTTTGACAAAGAGCAGGTCCACGATGTTGGAACGCTCTCCCTCAAACACCGGGATGCGAGTGTAGCCGCTCTCCATGATCTCCGACATGGTGTTGAAGTCCAGGATGGCCTCGCCTGTGATCATGAAACAGTCCCGGAGGGGAGTCATCACGTCCTCTACTGTCTTGGTGCGGAGCTCCAGCGCCCCTTGGATGATGTTCAGCTCCTCCTTAACAAGGTCATTGTAGGGGTCAGTGACCCGGAGCATCTCCAGCAGTTTTTCCCGATTATACACAGTGCCTATCTCCTGGCCCAGGACGCAGTCCAGCAGTTTGCTGACCGGGTAAGAAGCAGGAAAGGTCATCATCATGAAAAACTTGGTGAGGAAGATTGTGTTGGCCCCTACGGCCAGTCCATGTCGGGAGCAGATGGCTTGGGGCACGATTTCCCCGAAGATGACGATGCCGATGGTGGAGACCACCACGGCCACAAGGCCTGAGCCCGCGATGTCGTCGAGCAGGATGGTGAGCGTGGTGTTGACCAGCACGTTGCCCAGCAGCAGCGAGCACAGCAGGTAGTTGCCCTGCCTGCGCACCGGCTCGATGCGCTTGGCATAATTCTTCTCCTTCTCGGTGCCGCAGTTTTGCACGATGCGCAGCTCCATCGGGTCCAGAGCCATGAGCCCTAGGTTGAGGCCGCTGAACATGCCCGACAGGCACAGCAGCAGCGAAATGAAGATCACCTGCAGCCAGAAGGGCAGCAGGAACTTCTTCTCCTCGCCCACGATCATCTTGGTGTCCTCACCGTCGTGGTAAATCCAGGTGGTCTCAGCCCAGGGAGGAGGCGGAAGCCCGGCCACCCCCGCGCCACCCTTGCCCCCGACGGCGCCACTCGCGGACCCGGAGCCGCCCGCGCCCAGGGCCGGCGTGGAGAGCGACGTGCACAGGTAATAGGACTTGCTCTTCTCCATCTTGCGCAGCGGCTTGATCTCAATCTCGATGATGCCCGAGGTGCGGCGATTGAGAATGATGTGGGGCAAGATGATGATGTCTGAGGTGCGGATGCCGCAGCGCTGGGGGCCGCTGTCCGGCTCCGGAGGCGCGGGCCCCCCCAGCCCGCGCTCGCCGGGTGTGTGCCGGCGCCGCTCGTGCTCGGTGAAGGCGATGCGGGACCACGTCTCGTTGTTGATGTTCTGCCCGTACACCCGCAGCTTGACCCGGGTCCGCTCGCTCACCCGCAGCGCACCCCCTTCCATGAACGACACGTCGTTCGTGTCCTCCAGCCGCAGCCCGATGATCACCGTTTCCTCGTTCTCGCCGGCCGCTGCGCAGCCGCCCGCACTGCAGCAGCAGCTCAGCAGGAGCAGCGGCAGCAGCCGGCCGGCGGCAGCTTGCAAGACCCCCCGGCCGCGGGCGCTGAGGCTGCGGCGCGCCGCCATCTTCCAAGTGGGCAGTGCGGCGGCTGCCTGCCCGCCCGCCATCTTTACTTCGGGCTCACAAGCGCCACAGCCAATCATACGGTGGCTGCTCCAGCTGCGGCTTCATCCTTCCTACCCGGCGTCGCGAGGCGCAGGCACCGGCCCCTGAGCAGGACAGCGCCCGAGTGTCTGCCGGCCTGAATGACACTGACTCGCTCCGGGCCAGCTGAGGAACCCACGGCTCGCGGGAGGAGAGAGGGGAAGGAGGGGAACGCTAGCCCTAGCGCCTGCGAGAGGCAGGTCGGCCAGCCAATCAAGAGCGGGCGCCCGCCTTCCCAGCCAGGGGGCCGGAATGGGGGCGTGGTTGTGCTCGGTGTCCCCGACCAATGGCAAGGCAAGTGGGAGGGGAGCTGCGGGCCACTGTCCTCCACAGCACGCCAAGTTTCCAACTGAAAGGCGCGTGACTCTTGTGTATGTGCGAGCGGAGGGGGCGTGGCCATCCCAGACCCAAGAGCCAGTCAAAGAAGAGCGCTGTAGGGAAGGGGGCATGGCCTTCCTCTAGCCTGCCAATGAAAAGGAGCGGTCCGCGGGTGCGGCGCTCCCAAAGGGGGCTCTGTAGTAGATCCCCGCAGCCCACTTGGCCGGGTTGGAATTCTGCCCTGAAGCGCGGGGCTGCGAGTTCTCGCAGCACCGCCTTCTGGGCTCCTCAGGGTTCAATGTTGGTGCAAAAACGGCTGCACCCTTCAGCCCTGGGAGCTCCAGAGCCCACTAGAGGCTTCTTAGGATGCACATAGCCTAAAATCAAGTCAGGATTCTGTCATGCGCCAGCACACTAGTGCACACCACTCCTCGGGAATGAGCGGTGACAGGGTGGCCCCAGCTCAGGATTCTGTCATGCGCCAGCGCACTAGTGCACACCACTCCTCGGGAATGAGCGGTGACAGGGTGGCCCCAGCTATGAACCTGTCTCCTCATCTCTGGATTTTTGCTGGCGGCTGTGCGCCCTCAGCTGCTCATGATCACATGGCGCCATCTGCCGGCGCGATAATGCTTTCTCGATCCTCAACAAATCCCCCAAAGAAGTTATCTGGACAGCTTCCCAAACTTTGTAGTCATAGGAATTCTCAGTCTTGCTGAAAGTACTGTATCCTTTCCCTGGATTCCGTCCCATATTCACGGAATGAGAAGAGCCCAGAATCTTCATTTCTAACGGGCACCCAGGCAAGTTTGGAAGAAAGGAGCAAACATCCCATGAAAGTTTGTTCTTAAGCACACTGACAAAATTGCTGCCAGGTTTACAGGCCCTTGCAGAGAAAATAGAGTCTGCAGCAGAGGTCACCAGGATCTCAGTTCATTGCATCTGGAGTAGACGTGGTAGAGAGTGACTGCCAAGTTGATCTCTTTCTCGATTTAGTATTTGTTAAATGCTTCCCACTCTTTCTTTGCATTCCATAACCACATTGCCCTTCCTTCTGTCAATCATTTGTGATGAATTGCTGGGACATTAATTCCTGAGCTGATTCGGTGGTCTCCTAACTAGTCGCTCCTCTTTTACTCCTGTCCTCTTACCTTGCCCCTGGCTTTGCAGCCAGTGATTTCTTCAAATCAAGGCCTGTTTATGTCCTGTGTGAACCCTTGCAGAATACTTCTGTCCCACCCAGGCTTTCTCCTCACTGTTTCTCTGCCACTGTAGGAAGGTCCTCCTGGGAGCCTTTGCACTTGCTGTTTGTTTCCTGTGAACAGAACTCGTTCCTTCCAGATACCAGCATAGCACTCTTTCAAGGCTTTGCTCAAAGGCCACCATGCTCCATCTCTACTATTCTTCAAAGCAAAGATCACTTACTAATAGTCTATGTAAATTATTCATTTGATTGGTAATCTGTCTTCTCTCAAGAATTTTTTTCTGTATTGTTTACTGCTGTATCACCAGGGAACAATGTAGATATTCAAAACAGCATATGTAAGGTGTTAAAGAAATAAAAGAATGTTAATTCTGATTTTTTTTTGTCTTTTTGACACAGGGTCTCCCTGTAGCCCCAGCTGTCCTGGAACTCACTATGTAGACCAGACTGGCCTTGAATTCACAGAGATCCCCCTGCCTCTGCCTCCTGAGTGTAGGGATTAAAGGCATGCACCACCACTCCCGGCTCTATTCTGATTATTTTAAATAATGTCCAACTCTGGTTCCAGCCCTCTGTTTTCTGATTTTTTTCTCCCCCCCCATACTGCTACATTGGAAAAATTAGTTCAGATAAAGAAAACTTGACTCTCAAATTTCTTACATGTTTATAAGAATGGCATTTATAGATGTTTAGAAAAAGTTGGAATTTTAAGAGATATCTGACAGTCATTCAAAGCTAGCTGATTGAAAATGGAATCACTTTAATTTAATAGAAAGTGTGACTACAAGTATGTTTTGGGCTCAGAGGGAATATGGTTAAAGGCTCTCCAATGCTGAATATACAGTTTGGAATAGGAGTGTGGAGAAAGGGAAGAAGTGCTTGCCAAACCTACAGACATTTCCTGTGCATTTCAGAGAAAGCAACAACAGTCAGGAAAAGTGTGGTGTTCAGCAATTTAGAAGCAAGTTAAAAATTCAAGACTTCAGAGAAAAATATATCAGAAAAGCATCTCCCCAAAGGACAATATAAAATAAACCAATTTCAAATTTACACAGTGGAGCTGCTGATGATCCTCATCCTGAATAGTAGATGTGCGCTTATGTGCACCTAAGCCACACAAACTCACCTAGCTGCCTAAGCCAAGGATCTTTTCCTCAGAAGGAGGATTGTCCTTCAGACTCAGGGGGACCTTTTAGCCCAAAGAGGTGCTCATTCCTTAGGGAGGAGCTGCTGATGCTGGCTAGTGGTAACTTCTGTTGATCTGTAGGAAGAGAAGACAAGGTCAAATGATGGGTCTAAGGATCTTCTGAAGTCTGGGAGGGGAAAAAAAAAACACAAAACACTGATTTCTGACCATATTTCACCTCCATAAAAGGCAATAAAAGGCCGCAATTGTTAAAGAGTTGCTTACCAGTATCTAATCCGAACTTCATTCTGACTTTGTCTGACCTTGAACAAGTCATTTAAACTAAGCCAAAACCTCCCTGCAAATACCTTCCCTAACTAAACCTCTCTTCCCGTAATCCTTCACTGGAAACTAAGGAAAAAAGAATCACTACTCAATTTTCTTACCTGTAAAAGAGACTCCCGAGTTTGCAGGTTCAGGGATTAGGTCTTCAGCCAGACCTAAAAGTCTTTTCAAGTTCAATGCATTTGATTTTCTAGGATTGCAAATAAATCCCCAAATGACTCTACACGTTTTGTTAACATGAAGTCTAATTTGTAGAGTTTTTTGTTCTGAAATTTTCCTAGTTGTAGAAAAATATTCAAAGTTATGATTCCAAGTGTGATGTTTTGTAGGGAGGTGGGACTGGAACACAAGACCTTGAACATGCTAAGCACATATTCTCCTGTTGAGCTACACCCTGATCAACAGTGACATTTTAATTGTACAGAACACAAAGTCTTCAGAGAAAAACCAGGACCTAGAGAAATACTAGAGTTACACAAAATTGCCCTAGAATCCATCTGTTCATCCACAGAGGAATTTATCAGAAATACTGTCCATATGTTTAAATCCATAGAACTCTTCAAGACAAAATGAGATTTTTTTACAACAGCTAACAAGAATACTCAATGAAATAAAACCCAGCTTATTATCTGGGTTTGTTTAGAACTTTTCCATTCCCCTAGTATTTCTAGATATTCTCTGGACATTGTTACTGAGAAAAGAAAGAAAAATGTGGTTTTAAATTTTTTTGTGTGTATGAATAGTTTGCGTGTATGTAAATGAATCCATATCATGCAATGCCTAAGGAGGCCCAAAGAGGGCATCGGATCCCCTAGAACTGGAAAAAGAAAGAAAAATGTGGCTTTAATTTTTTTTTTTTTTTTACTTTATGTGTATGAATGTTTTGCCTACATGTGTGTAAGTGTACCATAAGCATGCAGTGTTGGCAGAGGCCAAAGGAGGGAATCAGATCCCCTGGAACTGGAGTTAAAAACGGTTGTTAGCTGTCATATGGGTGTTGGAAACTGGACACAGGTCCTCTGTGAGAACAGACAGTGCTCTGAAACACTGAGCCATCTCTCCAGCCCTAGCTTCATTATAATCTAATAGGACCACCATTACATGTATAATCCAGCCTTGACCAATTTGTCACTTTATGGTACAGAGCTTTGTCTTAAACTGACCCTCTCAGTTTGAACTAAAGATATGCCACTTCTTCAGCAACAGATAGGATAATGAACAAAGATAAATATCACATGCCATGGGCTGGAGAGCTGACTCAGCAGTTAAGAGAACTGGCTGCTCCTGCAGAGGACTGAGGTTCAATTCCCAGCACTCACATGGTGGTTAACAATCACCCATAACTCCAGTTCCAGGGGATCCAACACTCTCTTCTGATCTCCATGGGCACTGCACAACGTAAGTGGGCATATACACATGCAGGCAGTACATTCGTACACATAAATAAAAATTAAAAATATCACATGCCACAAGAATTCTCCCATTCCTCCCCCCAAAACTAAGATGGGACACCATAGCCTCCATTCAGAAAGTCCCTATGTGAATCACAAGCTACTGTCCTCAAGGTCTCTGTGGGAATTAGGGATCTTAGAACAAGCTTGCAGTTTCCCAGGTTGGCCTGGCTTCCTGATCACAAGTCAGACTTCCTGATATAGTCTTTCTTTTTAAGATTTATTTATGTGGATGTGTGTATGCCTGAATGTACATATATGTATGTATATATATATGCACCACATATCTGCAAGTGCCCATAGAGACCAGAAGAAGTTGTTGGATCCCCCAAAACTGGAGTTGCATTGTAGCGGGTTGTGAGCCCTGATATGGGTGCTGGGAACCAAACCCAAGTCCTTCACCAAAGCAGCAAGTGCTCCTAACCACTGAGTCATCTCTCCAGCCTCCTGAAAATAGTCTTGTTAAGCTCTAAAAAAAACTTTAAGCCAGGCATGGAGCCATGCACTAGGGAGTCTGAGACAGGAGGATCGCCACATAGCAAAATCCTATCTTAAAAAAAAAAAAAAGCCAACTCATTTCTTCTCATATAATACACAAATGTGCAAACACCATACAACATAAATGTATAGCTGGCCATATAATTTTTCCCTGAAGCTGGGCGTAGTGGCACATGCCTGTAATCCTAGCACTTGGGAGGTAGAAGCAGGATCTCTGCAAGTTCAAGGCTAGTGTGATGGTTTGAATGAGAATGTCCTCCATAGGCTCCAAGTATTTGGACATTTTGTCCCCAGTTAGTTGGCACTGTTATGGGAGGTCTTAGAAGGTGTGGCCTTGCTAGAGGAAGCACGTCACTGGGGGTGGGCTTAGAGAGTTCTTAAGCCTTGCCAGCTTTCCAGTCGCCCTCTACCTTCTGTGCCCACTTGAAGATGTGAGCACTTAGCTTTCTGCTCCTGCTCCAGTCACCTCACCATACCTCTCCACCATGATGGACTCTAATCCCTCTGGAACCTGGAACCCTAAGCTCAAATAAACTCTTCTTCCTAGGAGTTCCCTTGGTCATGGTGTTTTATCACAGCAACAGAAAAATAACTGATAACCAGTCTGGTCTATTTAGCAAGTTCCAGACTGAGTAGGGTTATATAGTGAAAACTTGTCGTTAAAAAACTGTTGGGGGAGAGGGTGAAATAAGATGGCTCAGAGGGTAAAGGCACTTGCAGTGCAAGCCTGGCAACCTGAATTTGATCGCCAAAACCCACATAAAGGTGGAAAGAGTGAACCAACTCCATAAAGTTGTCCTCTAACTTCCAAACCCACATTGTGGCCAGAGTGTACACACACACAAATATAAATGATTTTTAAAATTCTTTTTAAAATTTATTTTTTTAAATATTTTATTATTTTTATTTTATATGCATGTATATTGCCTGCATGTATATAAGTGTGCCCATGTGTGCAATGCCCATGGAGGTCAGAAAAGAGTGTTGGATTCCCTGGAACTGGAGTTACCAACAGTTGTTAGTTGTCATGTGGGTGCTGGGAATCAAACCCAGGTCCTCTAAAAGAGTAGCCAGTGCTCTGACCATTAAGTCATCTCTCCAGCCTCTTATTACTATTATCATTGTGTATGTGTGATGTGTGTATGTGTATGTGTGTACGTGTGATGTGGGGGGGTATATATGTCACAATGTGCATATGAAGGTCAGAGGACAACTTGCAGAAGTTGGTTCTCTCTTTCCAACGTTTGGGTGCCAGGAATCAAACTCAGGTGTTCAGGTTTTCACAGGAAGGGTTTCTCCTGCTGAACCATCTTGCTGGCCCTTAAAAATTATTTCTAAAATAAAAAAAAATCACCAAAACAAGAACTCTTTTAAAAGAAAGAATACTGTTAATAATTAGTCCAATTTGAAGTTTAAAGTGAAACAGTTCCAGACAAAGGCAAACATGTTCACATTATAGTCATGGAGGTGTGTGTGTGTGTGCGTGTATGGACAAGAGGTCAACTTTGGTTTATGTGTATGTGTGTATTGCCTGCATGTAGATAAGTGCACCCATGTTGTGCAATGCCCACGGAAAACAAAAGAGGTTGTCAGATCCCCTGGAAATGGAGTTACGGACAGTTGTTAGCTGCCGTGTGGGGGCTGGGATTCAAACCCCGGTCTTCTGCAAGAACAGTCGGTGTCCTTAACTGCTGAGCCATCTTTCTGTTTCCTCAATCATTTTACCTTACTTTTTGAAGCAGGGTCTCTCACTGAACCTGGAGCTCACTGATTGGCTGGACTGGCTAGCCAGCAAGCCCCACAGATCCACCTGTCTTTGCCTCCATAGTGCAGAGATTAGACATGCACATTGCTATGCCTGGATTTTTACATGAGTACTGAGCATCCAAAGTGAGATCCTCTGGCAAGCACTTTACCAACTGAGCCATCTCCCCAACCCTATCTTATAGTAATTTATAATGGCAAAAGTTGCTGCCACCACCCCAAGCCAAGAAACTCTCTATATATCCTTTCTAGATCCCCTTCCATCCTGGCTGTAACCACTGCTCTTGCTTTTTATAGAAATCTTGTCCTCATGAATATTATACAAGCACTCTACACTGAACTACACCCCAGCTCTCTTTTGGCTTTTTTCTTTTCAGATGGGGTCTCCCAAGCTGCTTTTGAACTCAACTCTGTAGGCTAGGCAGGCCTTAAACTTTCAATCCTCTTGCTTCATCCTCCTAACTGGCTGGGATTAGAGGCCTCAGCCACCAGGCCTAACAGTTGCTATGTTTTTTAAAATTAGGAACTCCCTTAAGGAAACGAAAGACAAACCATATGATGTAATGGCCTAGGAGTCCAGATACCTGGCTCTGGTCTTGCTGCTGACACATTAGACTGCAATCCCAGCAAGCAAATCATGACCATATACATGGCCTCAGTTTTCTCTTCTATGAAATTGGAAAAAGCCCTTGGGAGGGAAGTATAAGGAAGCTGTTTCTAGTAAAGAAACACCTTGGGGGACTGGAGAGATGGCTCAGCGGTTAGAGCACTGACTGCTCTTGCAGAGGACCAGGGTTCAAGTCCCAGCACCCACATGATGGCTACGAACCGTGCTTAACTCCAGTTCCAGGTGGAATCTGAAGCCTTCTTCTGAACTCTGCAGCATTGCATGACACGGGTGCACTCACATACATGCAGGCAATACACTCATACACATAAAATAATAAAAATAATATTTTTTTAAAAAAAAACACCTTGGGTTATGGTGCATGGTCAGATTCACAC
Organism: Nannospalax galili; assembly: GCF_000622305.1. Classification (NCBI taxonomy): domain Eukaryota; kingdom Metazoa; phylum Chordata; class Mammalia; order Rodentia; family Spalacidae; genus Nannospalax; species Nannospalax galili. The sequence goes on along the minus strand of NW_008348586.1, from coordinate 3,266,546 downwards.
GGAGATGAATATTCTCCTTTGCCATGTGAAATCACCATTTTTAAAGGGTAGCATTGACTTCATGAGCTTCCACTACATTATTTAAAAGGAAAAATAAAAATTCCCCCTTCACACTGTTTCCTTAGGTAGATCCAGTTGAAAGGAATAATAAGGTTAATTAAATAAAATAGGACAGTTAATAAAAGATGAATTGATAGGCCTAGACCAGACATTCTGACCTTGCTGTGAAAACCTTTCCTCTGCAACACTTGACATTTGGGTATTGTGTTCCAAAGGAAGCTCATCTAATATTCACAAAGGAAGGTATGTGGTGGAAGCTTGTTAACTCTGGGACCAGAGGCTAAACTATCCAGGCCACTTCACCTGACACAATTAGGCTCTGAGTTATATGTCAAATTACCATAAGCAGCCTGAGCCCTCTGGTTCCCTCCTGTGAATCTCCCTGCAAAGCTCCACAAGCCCATTTGGCTGCTGCTTATAATGAATTAAAGATATGTCACAGGTTATTATTAGGATATTATACTTCCAGCTTCTTATTTGCAAAGAATTCAGTTTGGGGGCTGGGGAGATGGCTCAGTCAGCAGAGTGCTTGCCACACAACCACGAGAACTGGGTCGGATTCCCAGGGACACTTTTTTAAAGAGCTGAGCATGGTGGCACACATTTGCAATCCCAGCACTAGGGAGGTGGAGGTAGGCAGATCCCTGGAGCTTGCTCCCCAGTCATCCTAGCTCCAGACCAATTAGAGACCCTGTCTCAAAACACAAGGTTAATGGTGCCTGAGGAACTACACCCAAGGTTGACCTCTGACCTGCACACCACAGTTCAGTGAAAGCTCTTTCTACTGGATCCTAGGGCAAAGTGTACAAAAGAACTTTTTTAAATTTTTATTTTATGTGTATGCATGTATTTCCTGCATGTAGGTAAGAGCACTTGTGTCATGTGATGCCTGCAGAGGACAGAAGAGTCTGTTGGATCCCCTGGAACTGGAGTTATGGACAGTTGTTAGCTGCCATGTGGGTGCTGGGATTCGAACCCAGGTCTTCTGCAGGAACAGTCAGCATTCTTAACCATTGAGCCATCTCTCCAGCCCCCAAAACTTTTTTTTTTAAACCCAAATTGTAGTAGATGGTTGACGACATTTGATTACTCACTGAAGCTAGGACAGGTGTCAACCTGGTTTAGAATCACATGAATTTTTTTGACCTTCTTGGCCTACTGTTTCATAATATTCCATTTTAGTAACCAATGCTTATGACAATGCCTGGTACAGTATTTGATACAATACCTGGTGAAAAAGAAATTTTAAATTTATGTGTATGTGTGCCTGTATGTGCATCACGTGTATGCAGTGCTTGTAGAGGCCAGAAGGGGACATCAAAGTCCTTGGAACTGGTTCTACAGGCAGTTGTGAGCTGCCTCATATAAGTGCTGAAAATCAAAGTAGAGCCCTCTGTAAGAACAGGAAGGGCTTTTAACTGCTGAGCCATCTCTCCAGCCCCCACAATTGTTTATTACTGTTTCCTGACAAAACAAAACAGGTAAATAGTGGCACATCCCTTGCCTTATTTGTGGAACACAACTCCCATCCTAATGTGGCATTTGAGACTAGCTTGGTGGCTTCTTTGGAGCCATCCAAGGCAATAGGTACCAGCAGGAGCAGGTTTTGCTGTTGTAGTTTTTTGGTGTTTGAGACAGGGTCTCCCTGTACCCCCAGCTGACCTGGAATTCATTATGTAGACCAGGTTGGTCTCCACCTAACAGAGAGTCACCTGCCTCTGCCTCCAGACTACTGGGATTAAAGGTGTGTGCCCCATGCCTGGCTTTACTGTTGTTTTGGCACAAGGTCATGTCCTTTTCAGCTCTGTATGACTAGAATGGGGCAGGGTCTCTTCCAGTTGGGAAGCTGAATATATCTGTAAGTTCTGTGATTTTTAAATCATCCTCTATGATAATAAAGATGTCAAATACTGTATGTACAGGACTGGAGAGATGGTTAAGAGCACTTGTTGCTCTTACAGAGGACCTGGGTTCCATTCCCAGAACCCACATGGCAGCTCACAACTGTCTATAACTCCAGTTTCAGGGTATCTGGTGCCCTCTTCTGGCTTCCAAAGTCACCATGCACACATGCAGTGTACATGCAAACACTCATACACATAAAACAAAAATAATTTAAAAATGGTTGAGTGTGGTGGCACCCACCTTCAATTCGAGGCCTTGGGAGACAGAGGCAGATAAATCTCTATGAGATCAAGGTCAGCCTGGTCTACATAGCAAGTTCCAGGGTCAGCAGGGGCTACAGGAGATCCTGCTTCAAAAAACTAAAATAAAATAAAAATAATGTGTTTGGGGGATGGTGAGATAACTCAGAAGATAAAGGCCCTGATGTCCTGAGTTTGATTCCTAGAATCCACATGGTGGAAGAAGATAACTGACTCCTACAAGTTGTTCTTTTCACACACATACACACACACTAAACAAAAACTCTGTATTCTTTGGGGGGGGGCAGTGCTGGAGAGATGGCTCAGTGGTTAAGAACACTGACTGTTCTTGCAGAAGACCTGGGTTCGAATCCCAGTACCCACATGGCAGCTAACAACTGTCTGTAACTCCAGTACCAGGGGATCCAACGGCCTCTTCTGTCCTTGGGCATTGCACGACACGGGTACACTTACCTATATGCAGACAATACATGCATACACATTAAAAAAAAAAAAAAGAATGAGTCTCCCTGTAGCCCCAGCTGGCCTGGAACTTGCTATGTAGACCAGTCTGGTCTCAGACTCATGGAGATTCACCTGCCTCTGCCTCTGCCTCTGCCTCTGCCTTCCAAGTGCTAGGATTAAAGGCAAGGACTACCATACCCAGATATATATACATACATATATGTGTGTGTGTGTACATGTGTATATACACATATATGCAATAATTAAGAGAAAATTTGCTCCTTAAATCTGCTCAGTATTGTTTGAAAGGGTTCATGGTTAGGGAAGAATTAGACTCATTGCTTTGGCTCTGGTGTGACTATAACATCCAAATGTACATAAGGGACTGGAGAGATGGCTCAGCAGTTAAGAACACTTGCTGCTCTTGCAGAGGACCCATTATTGTTCCCAGCACCCATGTGGGAGTTAACAACCATGCTTAACTCCAGTTCCAGGAATCTTGTGCTCTCTTCTGGCCTCTGGTGTGCATTGTGCCACATGGTGGTACACTTACATGCAGGCAAAACACTCATACTCAAAATAAATAAATGAATAAATAATGTACAGAATTTTTTGGAGGGTATTTTTGAGGCAGGGTCTCCCTATAGCTCCACCTGGCCTGGAATTCGCTATATAGACCAGGCTGGCCTCAAACTCAGAGATCTGCCTGCCTCTGCCTCCCGAGTGCCGGGATTAAAGGTGTGCACCACCATGCCTGGCAATGTACAGAATTTTTAATGTATAGAATAATTGCAAAAGGTCAACAATGTGTCATTTGGGGGGCGGGTATATTGGAAGTTTCCTAGTTACTTTTCTATTGCTATACTACACACCATGGCCAGAATCAACTTGGGAAGGAAAGGGTTTAATTCATATTTCTCTTCAAAGTGTCAGTCCATAATGGAGGGAAGTCAGGGCAGGAAGTTATGCCAGAATCCTGAAGGCAAGAACTGAAATACAGACCATGCAGGTATATTGCTTACTGGCTTGCTCCTCTGGCCTATGCTCAGACTGATGTCTTATACAACCCGAGACCACCTGCCCAGAGGTGGCACACCACAGTAGGTTGGGCCTTCCCACATCCCTCAGTGATAAAGTGATTCACAGAGGAAATTCCCCAACTAAGGTTCCCTCTTCCCAGAGTGTCAAGTTGACAACTGAAGCTATCCAGCATAGGCAGTCACTATGATTATTTTCTGAATCTTTGAAAAATGTCATAACAAAATTTTAGAAAGTTGCCTCCTGTCCAAAGAGCTCCATGCAGCTTTCTTGAGACTTTCTGGCAGCAAAAGCAGCCCTGGTCCTGACATCACCTGCTGGAGCAACAGATAGATCTCAGCTGATATCAGTCACACTAAATATGCTAACCATGCCTCCAAAGTATTCCACACCAAGGAAGGCACAAAGGCATGGAGATGTTAAGTCACCTTCCCAAGCTAAAATGATAGTAAATGGTAGAATACCAACAACAACAAAAGTTTGGTATCATGATTTTGGTTTTTGTTTTTTAAGACAGTCTCATATAGCCCAGGCTGGCCACAAACTCGCTATGTAGCTGATTATGAACTTTAACTTCTGATTCTCCTGCCTCTACCTCCCAAGTGCTAGGATTACAGACTCATCCAGTGTATATTAGGTAAGCACTCTATCACTGAGCTACATCCCTAGCCTGAAGGTCATTTAGAAACTGAACTAGTGGGGCCGGAGAGTTGGCTCAGCATTAAGCCCACTGGCTGCTCTTCCAGAGGACTCAGGTTTGAGTCCCAGCATCCACATGGCAGTTAACGATAGTCCCTAACTCCACTTTAGGGGATTCAATGCCCTCTTCTGGCCTCTGTGGGCATTGCACAACAAACACTCAGGCAAAACACTCATACACATAGTAGCGAAAATAAATACATCAAAAAGTTGTTTTCAATTGAACTATCAGTACCTGATAAGAACTGTGACTTACTTACACACTTCTGTGTCTCCAAAGTCTTCAAGAACAGCTGGACTTCAATTTATTTAAGCAGCAATGGCCCTTTAATGTTCTTTTTTTTAAATTTTTTATTTATTTTTTATTTTATGTGTATGCGTGTATTGCCTGCACATAGGTAAGTGCACCTGTGTCGTGCAATGCCTGCAGGGGTCAGAAGAGGCTGTTGGATCCCCTGGGACTGGAGTTACAGACAGTTGTTAGCTGCCATGTGGATGCTGGGACTCGAACCCAGGTCTTCTGCAAGAACAACCAGTGTTCTTAACCACTGAGCCATCTCTCCATCCCCAGTGTCCTTAAACTCCTTCAATATGGGTTCTAGAAGTAGCACTGGCCTAAACATTTGACCAGGGTGCTTTATAAAGGAGGTGAAAAATGACCATATTTACATCTCTTATCAGTCCATTTTTCAAAAGTACCAAATTCTAGCCCTAATCCAGTTAGAATTTACCATAGTCACTGCATCACCAACCATTAGGCTGAACTGAGGCCAAAGAATTATTCGTTTTCTTCATTCAATTACAAAAAGAAAAAAATTATCTGAAGACAGTTACTTCAAGAGTATTCCGACCAAATTTGACTTGCTAATATTTTGTCACAATTCACCCGAATTCAGTAGAGACTTTGCTTAATGAGTAAACATGGAGAAAAGTCCAAAGAGTGCCGTGTGGCAGACCAGAGGGAAGATGTTCTTCCTTAGCATCTTCCTCCAATTTTGACGCTCTTTCCTGGCCCTTGATCAACCAAGCCTTAAACCGTTCAGTTCCACTTCTGACCACTAGGTGGCAGAAGAACTCTGAAATAGTGAAATAGAAAAAAAGGTTAACCAACAGGTAATTAGGTGATTGGGATGAACCTTTGATGCCTTCTAAAGTCATTCTTATACTTATTATCTATCTAAATATCTTATTCTTATTCTCATGAATGTGCCTTTGCCATTTATTGCCATGGTCTGTGCATTGGGGAAGAGCACGTTAAAAAGCCTGTGCGACCGATTCTTTAGCCTCCTTCCTGCCCACCCGGGGTGGGAGAGGCGGGGCTTCTTGGCTGTAGATCTAGCCGGATTTCTTTTTGCCACAGCAACCTCCAGCTGCATCAGATGCATGTTTGGGCTTCATCTTGTCAGACTCCTCCGCAAGCTTGAATGGATCTGTGATGACGTCCTGAAAAGGGCAAACCAGAATGAAAAGAGAAATTGGAGGGGTTTTGATGTACTCAAGCACTAATATTTGTAATTATTATAATCCCAGCAATGGGAAGATGGAGACAGGAGGATCAAACGTTCAAAGTTATCCTCAACCACATAGCAAGTTGAGGCCAGCCTAGGCTACATGAAACCGTGTCTCAACAACAACAACAACAAAAATGTCCTTTTTTTGGAAACTTCTAATCAGATTCTTACTTCTCCCAGGCTAAATTTCACTTAGAAGATTCTTAAAGGTAGAGGTGGAATTGTTTTTACTTTTGAGACAGAGTTTCATGTAGCCTGGGCTGGCCTCCAACTCATTATGTTAACAACGGAGTGCTGAGATTACATGTATGTGCTACCACTCTGTTCTAGTTTGTTTCTCCATTGCTGTGATAAAATACTCTGACCAATAACAACTTGGGGAGGAAAGGATTTATTTTGTCTTACATCTCCCAGGTTCATCAGGGAGCCCAAGGTAGGAACTCAGGGCAGGAGCCTGGAGGCCAGAGCTGGAGCACAGGCCAAGGAGGAATGCTGCTTACTGGCTTGCTCCCCTGGCCCATGCTCAGCCTTACAGAACAAAATGCCCAGGGGTGGTACTGCCCACAGACCACTCAACAACCAAGAAAATACCCCACAGACATGGCAATTCCCCAACTGAAGCTCCATGAACCCAGGTGTGTCAAGTTGACAACTAAAGCTAGCCAGCAAACACTACCAGTTTATACAGTGCTGGGGATTGAACCCAGGGCTTTGTGCATGCAAGACAAATGCTCTACCAACTGAGCTATATCCCCAGCCCAAACGTGGCTTTTGTGGTTGTTTTCAGACAAGATTTCATATTGTAACCCAGGTTGGCCTGGAACTCATTATGTAGCTCAGTCTGGCCTTGAACTGTTGGTGATCCTCTAGCCTCAGCCTGAGCCACCATACCCAGCTTAAAAGTGGTTTTTAGAGCCGGGTATGGTGGAACATGCCTTTGACCGCAGCACTTGGGAGGCAAAAGCAGGCGGATCTTTGTGAGTTCGAGGCCAGACTGGTCTACATATCGGATTCCAGGCCAGCTGGGGCTACAAGGAGACCCTGTCTCAAAAAGAAAAAAAAATGGTTTTTAGGGACTGGAGAGATGGTTCAGCAGTTAGGAGTAATTGCTGCACCTGAAGAGAACCTGGGTTTAATTCCCAGTACCTACAAGGCAGCTAATAACTGTATGTAACTCCAGTTCCAGGGGCTCTGACCACCTTTCTGACCTCCTCAGACATTACACACATGTGGCACACTTACATACATGCAGGCAAAACACTCACACACAGAAAATAAAAATGAATCAATCAGTGGGCATGGTGGTGCATATCTTTAATCCCAGCACTCAGGAGGCAGAAGCAGGTGGATCTCTGTGAGTTCAAGGTCAGCCTCATCTACATAGTGAGTTCCAGGACAGCTGGGGCTATAAGGAGACCCTGTCTCAAAAAGATTAAAAAAAAAAAAGAAAGAATAAAAAAAATTAACTGGTTTCTATTGAGCCAGGAGAGTTGATTTTGTTTTGTACGATTCCTATGAACATGTGCCTTTTACCTTTGGAACTGAAATTCTGAAATGCTAAAACTTCCTTTCTCCAGAAATATATATACAAGACAAGAATGTGAGTCTGAGCTTTCAGGACAGCTAGTGATGTCCAGATAAGAGATTATCATCAACGGCCACCTCAGGGCATGGAGAGAATAGAGTTTGCTAAAGAGAAGCAGCAATTTTATTTGTCCTCTCACATACAAATGCTTGTTATAGCAGCACCAATGGACCGGAGGAGAACCAAGTCCAATGACAAGAACTTAAGAGCATGAACAAGTCACCTTAAGTGATGAGTTCATTAAGTTTGCATCTTTACTGTTTGTTGCAAGAAGTTCCAACAGGACTATGTACAGGGCTGTCAAGAGCTTGACAGTCTTGTTTGAATGCTGGCCATGTCCTCTCTGGTTCTTAGTTTCCACCTTTCTAAAGTCAGTAGGTCACCCTGGACCTGGGCTCTCTCTCTCAGACAGACTAGCGCCCATCAGGGGAATGCCAACCAGCAGAGGGCCAGCCCTGCTGGTTGCTACCCTCATCTGTATTTCATCTTCTTGGGGCTCTGGAGCTCATGGTGAGAAGGGTTAGCCACTTTTCTCTCTGACCCATAAGAATAATTTTCCAGGGGCTGGGGAAATGGCTTCATGGGTAAAGTGTTCGCTGTACAAGCAGAAGGACCAAAGTTTGGATCCCAGAACCCACATAAAAAGCCAGGCATGGGGCTAGAGAGAAGGCTCAGCAGTTAAGAGTACTGACTGCTCTTGCAGAGGACCTGGGTTGACTTTCCAGCACCCACATGGCGGCTATGAACTATCCTTAACTCCAGTTCCAGAGGAATCCAAAGCCCTCTTCTGACCTCCGCAGCACTGCATGACACGGGTACATGCAGGTAATACACTTATATATATAAAATAAAAATAAATATTTTTTTTAAAAAGAAAAAGCCAAGCATGGTGGTACAAGCCTGTAACTCCAGCATGGGGGATGGCAGAGAAGGAGGGTTCCTGGACCTCACTGGTCATCCAGTTTAGCCAAAAGAGCAAATTCCAGGTTCAGTGAGTGACTCTCTCAAAGAATAACGTGGACAGTGATAGAGTTAGACAGCTGACATTGACCTCTGGCCTCTGCACATGTGCACACATACACCACACATACATAGACACACAGACACAGACAGACAGACAGACAGACACACACACACACACACACACATACACTTTTCTTTCTACTCACTCTTATCTATCTACCAGTAAGAGGTAATGATATCAACCTCACCTCCAAATGCATCTCCTTGGTCCTGAAAGACTAGGAGGAAATAAAAGTCGAGGCACCTATCCAAGCAGCCCTTTGCAGCACAGCTACCAACAGTTCTGTGAAGTTTGCATGTGGAGAGGTAGGGCAGCACACTGGTTAAAAGTGTCCTTTGTCACTGGGCGTGGTGGTGCATACCTTTAATCCCAGCACTTGGGAGGCAGGGGCAGGTGGATCTTTGTGAGTTTGAGGCCAGCCTGGTCTACATAGTGAGTTCCAGGCCAGCTGAGGCTACAGGTAGACCCTGTATCAAAAAGACCAAAAAAAAAAAAAAGTGCCCTCTGTAGAAGCAGATGTAGGTTCTAAATCACTTTCTAATTGTGTGATCTTGGATTAGCAAATTCATCTTTCTGAACCTCAGATTCTTCAACCCTAGAATGAGGATATCAAAGGTCATGAGGACTCCATGGTACCTTGAACACATGAACTGTTCTGTAAAAGTTAGTGCTTCCTGTTTCTCATGAGATCATCACCATTACTGTTACCTGAAGCAAGATGCTCCAGAGCAAGAATCCTGTTTGAATCATTTCAAAGGCTATATCCCAGGCTGGCCTTGAACTTGATATGTAGCTAAGAATGGCCACGAACGCCTGATCCTCCTGCCTCCACCTCTCATTCCAATCATATGCTATCACTAATGGAACTTTTACAATGGCATTTTTTAAAAAAGCCCACTTTGTTTATCAGGATTAAAAAGGAAAAGAGGGCTAGAGATATAGCTCAATGGTAGTGTGCTTGCCTAGAATGTACAAGACCTTGAGTTCAATCCTCAGCACTGCAGAAAAGAAGCAAGCAAACAGAGAGGAAGAGGGGCTGACAGAGGAGGAAGAGGAGAAAAAGGAGGAGGGAGAGGATGGAAAGGAAGGATAAGAGGAGGAAGAGAAGGGAAAAGAGGGAGAGGAGGGAGAAGAGAAAGAGGAAGAGGAGGAAGAAGAAAAAGAGAAGGAGTAAGGGGAAGCGCCCTCAAAAAGTCTTCTGTAGGGACTGGAGAGATGATGACTCAGCGGGTTGGAGTGTTTGTTGATCTGCCAGAGAGCATGGGTTCAGTTCCCAGCATCCACATGGTGGCTTACAACTACTTGTAACTCCAGTTCCAGGGGACCCGATGCCCTCTTCTTGCTTCTGTGGGCATTACACAACATGTGTACACTTACATACTGTTCTAGTTTGCTTTCCATTGTTGTGACAAAACACTAATACCAATATCCTGGGTCACAGTTCGTCAGGGAGACCAAGGTAGGAACTCAAGGCAGGAGCTGAAGCACAGACCATGGTGGAACGCTGCTTACTGACTTGCTCCCCTGGCCCAAGCTCAGCCTGCTTTCTTATACAATACAGAATGACCTTCCCAGGGGTGGCACCACCCACAGTGGGCTGGATCCTCAAAAATCAAGAAAATATCCAAGAGACATGGCCTCAGACCTGACCAATGGAGGCAATTCCCCAGTTGAGGCTCCCTCTACCCAGGTGTGTCAAGTTGACAACTAAACTATCCAGCACACATACATGCAGGCAAGACACTGATACACATAAAATAAAAATAAATTTAAAAGTCAACCAGGCATGGTGGTGCATGCCTTTAATCCCAGCACTCAGGAGGTAGAGGCAGGCAGATCTCTATGAGTTCAAGGCCTGATCTACATAGTGAGTCCTAGGATAGCTGGGTCTACAGGGAAACCCTGTCTCAAAAAGACCAAAAAAATTAAAAATAAAAACAAAAAAAATTTTAAAGTCTTCCTCAGTCCACAATAAGAAGCAGCACACCTCACACCTCCATTGCAGTGACTGGTGGATGCCCAAATACACATAATTGCCTGTACTCTCTGAACACTATGGTTTATCATAAAAAGTCTCCCATAAAAATGATAAGAATGCCATCCTAAGAGCACAAGGTTGAATTTCTAGGTCACGCAGCTGTTGCATTTTGATGCCCAGCTGGCTGCAAACAAAAAAGATGTACAAGTTAAAAAAGATAATCCATGTCTCTACCTCTCTTAGCCTCTAACCTAACTGGGAAAGTAGGAAAACAAGATGCCAAGTTTGAGACCCTAGTTTGTTGCTTAGAGGGCTAGAGGGAACGAGCAGGAAGGAGAAACAGGTACGAGATGTTATCTTTTTTTATTATTTTTATTTTATGTGTATGAGTGTTACGCTTGCATGTAAGTAAGTGCACCTGGGTAGTGCAATGCCTGAGGAGGACAGATGAGGCTGTCGGATCCCCTGGAACTGGAGTTACAGACAGTTGTTAGCTGCCATGTGGGTGGTAGGATTCAAACCCGGGTCTTCTGCAAGAACAGTCAGTGTTCTTTAACCACTGAGCCATCTCTCTAGCCCTGCAAGATGTTATCTTGAGATGAGAGGGTGATGCAAAGGATTAGAATCCCCAGGAAGAGAGGATTGAAGCAGAGACTGGGATTGATGATAAAGCTGGGTCTCTCCACCCTTGAGCCTTGCTTTTCTGCTTGACTGTAATGGGAGCTAAGACGCACAGCAGAAAGGCACACCATGTGCAAATGTAGGGGGGACCTTTCCCTCAAGAAATGGCCAAATGGGGACTGTATTGCTGCAGAACTGCTGAATCCTGCAGACACTGCTGTGTAGAGACGGCCTAAAAAGTGAGCCTGGGATGCAGGCCGGTGTTGGCATTTCTCTAGTAAGAAACAGAGAAAATGATCAATAGCACCACTCATCTGGAGCTTAGGAAGCACCTATACAATGCCCATCACATCCAAGGAAATCATCCCACTGTAGATTGGATCATCTTGGGTGTGAGAGAGGTGTGGCTAAATCAGGGGCACCTGCCAGGACAAGGATCCCCACGAAAAAACATGGAGGAAACCCAGGGTGTCGCATGCCCAGGAACCAGCATGCAACAAGACACGCCCAGGTATTTCAGTATCCAATGAAGATGTTTTTACAGCCAGAGTGGAACAAGCTGTGGAAAAATACTCCTTGGCAATGGCACAGACCTTTTCTTTCTCTCCTCAGTTGACTAAGGCACTTGATTCCTCCTGTTTGCTTTGTCAAAGGCTACAACATGTTTTTTTTCCCCCTCTGACCATAACAGGTTAGCATCCAACAGGATAACAGCTCCGTAGAGGCTGTCTTAGACTTAGCTAATGCCTTCTCTGCAATCTTTTGACACTAGACTCACAAGACTTGTACTTTGCCTTTCCTTGAAAGGGAAAACAGTGGATTCCTCAGGTTCTGCCTTAGGAACATCTGCTTGGTCCCTACCTGTCACAGCATGGTGACTTGGGACCCCATTCTCTGCTATTATCTGTTTAATTGTATTAATGCTACCCTAGTAACTGGGGAAAATTATAATCTCTTGTAGGACACAGGAGGATGAACATGTTCTCTCTGATGCATGAGGGGATGGGCCATCAACCCCAAGATCCAAGGCCCTGGACCACTCACAAAGTTCCTACAGGGAGCCTGGTCAGGGAAGGTCTATTTGTTGTCAGGCCCAGTAGCATATAAAGCATAAGCCTCTCACATCTCCTGTATGGGAGGATATACAGGCTTGTGTAGGGTTGTCCAGATACAGACCCTAGGCCTCCCTCTACCAGGCTTGCCAAGGCAGCTAGAAGGCATGTGTACAATAGACAGCACAAGCTGGGCCTTCTGGCAAGAACAGGAATGACAGGTACTTCAAGGTTTTGGGTCTCAGCTCTAGAGGGAGTTGAAACTAGACAGACCTCTTCAGACAGCAGCTTCTGGCAGTATACAGTGTTCTAGTATAGATGGAGGGCAGGCTGAGTCCTTGCAGGTCACCATGCTAACTGGTCTCCTATAATGTCACTGTAGGGTAGACCCCCACTACTTCTGAACAGCAGAAGGTATGCAAGCTAATTACCTATGAAACTGACTTACCACCTCAGGGCATTGAATTTCACAAGTGCTGGCTGGGGTTAAAGCTTATACTTGAAAATGTGGGGTATCCAGATGAGTCTAGCAGGGAACCAAGGTGCCTAGATTTTGGCTATAACACAGCCTACCACTGACACCATCTGGCTTCAGACAAGAGAAAAATCAAGGGAACCAACAGGAGGAATTTTGGATGGTATGGCTGCTAGCACATGAGCCCTGGCTGCTAGTCACATGTACTGATAATTGGGCAGTGTCCGGGGGACACATATTGTAGGTGGTACAATAACAGGTGAAACAATGGTCTACTAGTCTTAGCAAGCCTTTCCTCCAGGAGAAACTATCAAGGTCCTGAGAACCTGTGCCAGATTGACAGTGCCCAGAGCACCCATTTCAAAGGACATGCTGTTAGGGCTGACACCCAAACATTTCATGGCCATATAACCCTTAGGTAGCTGGGTTGGTAGAGAGAAAGAACAGCTTATTAAAGCAACAGATACAGGACCTATGAGGCTCACCCACCTTGGGTGGCTAGGATGAAGTCCTTGAAGAACATTAATAATTTTTAAAACCTATATAGCAGGCATTTCTGGTCCTTATGAATACCTGGGGGCTCTGAGTGCTATCCCTCAAACCATCAATGTCCAAACTGTGCATACAGGTTTTTCAGGATTGATGCTAGGACAGATAGCCCTGCTATTTCACATACTGTAAACATTAAGTCCAGGGTAGGAAGCTGGGTATGGTAGCTCATGCCTGTAATCTCAGCCCTTGGTAAATGGAAGCAGGAAAGCAGGAGGATGGTGAGTTCAAGGCTAGATTGAGCTACATGGCAAGAATCTGTCTCAAACTATCAACATATATAATATATATTATATATATTACATATGTTTAGAGCAATTCAGCAAGATTTCAAGTGGCTTGTATTCCCTGGTGAGCTAGGAATTTCTTGCAACAGTATGAGGCATCTCTAGATTCCCCAACTTGGTTATGTTAATCCTATTACACTTTCGACCTGTGGCCACACCTTGTTTCCCCGAGTGATGACATTCTATTTTACCAGTATTTTTAGGAATTGCTCATGGACCCTGTCCTGTAGGCCAACAAATGTCCTACCTACTTGTCCATATCTGCTGCTGCCATACCATATAAAAGAGATGGCACCACCAGAACATCTTGTTGAATGGTGCAAATTCCTACTAAACATATAGTTTTCTATTCATTGCTGTGATCTTTTGCTGGTTTTGCCAGTCTGGTTTGTTTTCTTTTTTCCTGGAAACTGGGCTATTATACAAATTAATGCCTACTCAATTTCTGAGCCTTTTTGTGGGAGATAGACTAAGTTGTCAGTTCAGTTCCTGGGACTCCTGGTAGAAAAAGGTATCATTATTATCATTTGCATAACATTTGCATAGCTGTTCCGTCTCTCCTCATGCATGGTGCCTCTGCTGTTGCTGTGGACTCTCATTACCAGTTGAACAAATGGCCTCACAGCACATTGCCTGCACAATGCTAAAACCCTCTGGAGGATCAGGGTGTGCTGTGGCAGAGGAGGGCACATGAGATTGCAAGAACCATTTTCAGGGAATGCTGTGTAAAGTTCGATCTTGATATGATTGCTGCTATCTTCAGCCATAACTACTACCATTATCCCAAAGTACCTAAGGAACAGTATTTCCTGAAGTTTCCCAACAAATGATAATAGATAAAAATCATTAGAGTGATAGAGAGAGTGTTACAACAGAGGACACCAGAAATGTACCTGACTCTTAGATAGAGCCTTAAGATAAACAGATACATTCCAGCTAGAATAAAGTCACTGGTATCTTAATCCACATATATGCTCCTCTTTCTGGCTCAAATTTTGGGGATCTAACTAGTATTACTGCTGCCTACAACCACACTTTCCTTCATAAGTTCACCAATCAATGGTTCCAATTGTTCTGTGTACAAATCTGGATTTGTTTGCCTTTCCCTCAGCACCTAGTATTGCTATCTTCAGGCCCTAGCACTAGATCATTTCAGAAGGTCTCTAATAGACTTTACTCACTACTCTCTTTTTAAGTGTGTATGTGTGTGTGTGTGTGTGTGTGTGTGTGTGTGTACCCAAAAGAAACCAGAAGAGGGTGTCAAATTCCCTGGAGCTGGAGTTTCAGGTGGTGATGAGCCCACTATTGTGGATGCTGGGAATCAAACTTGAGTTATCTGAAAAAGCATGAAGTGTTCTTAACCACTGAGCCATCACTCCAGCCCCATAAACTTTATTCTTTTTTTAAAATTTGTTTTTGTTTTATGTGTATGAGTGTTTTATCTGCATATATGTAAGTGCACCATATGCGTGCAATGCCTGCCAGAGGCCAGAAGAGGATGCTGGGTCCCCTAGAACTGGAGTTAAGAATGGGCATAAGCCGTCATGTGGGTGCTAGGAACTGAACCCAGGTCCTCTGCAAGAGCAGCCAGCGCTCTTAATCACTGGGTCATCTCTCCAAACCCATGAACTTTATTCTCGAAGACTGTTTCTGAAGTTACAAACAAAGGGGGAAAAAAAATCACAAGAGTTACCTGTATATTGATATATACTCACTATATAAATGACTCTAAAACACAAGCAAAAGCTTTTGGGGAAAGATGATATCTGAGATGAGACTAACGAACATGTGGGAGAATAGTTATAGAGTCCTGCAAGGAATCCCGTCAGGACTCAAATATTTAGAACAAACACATCCAAGCAACCACCAGTCTCATAACACCAATCCATATAGCCTTGCTCTGTCTCTTGGGTGATACACTGGACTAGGTACTTAACACATGTCCCTTTATCCCCCTCATCAGACCTCCACAAGGAAGTCATTATTATCCACTCATTCCACAGAAGGGTTCAAGGTTAGGTCTCACTTTGTGCTGCCACCCTGCCAACATCACAATCTCTTTTCTTTGAGTTTTCAACACTCAGTTCCCTCGTGTGAATCACTCTTGAGTGGTGAACATTGGAAGCTCTGTCATCCAAAAACAGGCTTAAAATCTATCACTAAACCTGTTCAAAACAATAAAATCCTAGACAAGACTGAAGGGATTCAGAAAATAATTCTGGGGCTACAGATGCACTCCAGTTAGTAGAGTGCTTGCCCAGCATGTGGAAAGTCCTGGATTCACTCCCCAGCCCTGTATAACTGGGTATAGTGGGGTACACCTATAATTCCAGCACTCAGGTGGTGGAAATAGGGGGATCGAAAGTTCACAGTTATCCTCAGCTACAGAGTTCAAGACAGGCCTGGGATATATCAGGAAGGGGGGACAGAGGGAGGGAAGAAGAAAAGATGAAATAAAATAATTATGATTGCACGAATAGGGAACAAGGTGAAACTCTACAGGAAGAAAAGGAAAAGAGAGACTAATCTACTATCTGTCATGGCTACCTATCTGCCTTCCTCATAAGATAGCTGTGAGAGATTACAAATGATAAATTGTGATAAAATGCTTCAGAAAAGCCAGGCATGGTGAAATAGCCCTGTAATCCCAGCACTCAGAAACTGAAGGCAAGAGGATTTCAAGATCTGGCTAGCCAGTCCTTCACAGTGAGGCCTTCAAAGCAAACAAAATAAAAACACACACACACAAAAAAAAACCGCTTTAGAAGATACTATTTTAGTTAATGGGATAATTTTAAATATGTATCTAGAATATTTTAGAATATAGTGAAATACTGAACCAAATATACATTTAAGACATGGGATGAGGGGGTGGCTTAGGGGGTATGAGTGCTTGCTCTGAAAAGAGTACAAGAAGTTATTGGAAAAAAGTGACGGGGAGATATGGGAGGAGTTGGAGGAGAGGGAGTGGGCATGGATTTGATCAAAACACCTTATATGCTTGTATGCCTGTATGAAATTCTCAATAAATTATTTTCTAAAAAAAAATAAAAAGTATAGCCGGACACGGTGGTGCATGCCTTTAATCCCAGCACTCGGGAGGCACAGGCAGGTGAATCTCTGTGAGTTCAAGGCCAGCCAGGTCTACATAATGAGTTCCAGGCCAGCAGGGGCTACAGGGAGACCCTGTCTCAAAAATAAATAAAATAAAAATAAAATGTGAAAATAAAAAGAGTGCTTGCTCTGTGAGTGTGAGTGTGAACCCAGGTTCAAATCCCCAGCACTGACATAAAAAGCCAGGCATGACTGGGCATGCTTGTAATCTAGCATTGCAGGCTGGAGACAGGGAGATCCTGACAGCTCAAAGACCAGACAGCCAGACTAGCTGAAAAGTTCCCAAGGCAGTAAGGCAGAGCAAAAGAGGAAGACATCTGATGGCCTGCTCTAGCCTCTGCATACACTCACATGGGCTCACATTCTCCCACACTCATGTATGTACCCCATACTCATACACCACACACAACGAGGGTGGGGGGGCATTAGAATCTCAAAGTAAAAATATCAAAATAGAGAAACTATGATTAATATAAGAAAACTTGGGAGCTGGAGAAATGGTTCAGTAGTTAAGAGCACTGGCTGCTCTTGCAGAGGACCCAGGTTTGATTCCCAGCACCCACATGGCAGCTAACAACCTTCCTTAACTTCAGTTCCAGGGGAATCCAACACCCTCTTCTGACCTCCACAGGTACTACATGACAAGGATGCACTTACACACATGCAGGCAATACACTCATACACACAAAAAAAAAACAATAAATAAAAAAATAATATAAGAAAACTTGCACTAGTTGGTATTTAGAAACAATAGTCACACTTGGAGCATGGTTTGTGGTGCAGGCCTGCTCTCCCAGCACTGGGGAAGTAGAGGCGGGAAGATTGTAAGTTCAAGGTCAGCCTCAGTTACATAGTGTGTGTGAGGACAGCCTGGACCACATGAGATCTTGTCTCAAAAAAAAAAAAAAAAAAAAAGGCTGGGGAGATGGGTCTGCAGTTAAGAGCACAGGCTGCTCTTCCAGAGGACACAGGTTCAATTCCCAGTACCCATGTGGTGGCTAACAATCATCTGTAACTCCAGTTCCAGGGTATCCAACATCCTCCTCTTGCATCCACAGGCTTTGCATGACAAA
>NW_008348586.1:3234257-3248775 GCF_000622305.1 Nannospalax galili | reverse complement strand
ATATAACTTTTTTTAAGTGAAGGGCCTGCAAGATGGCTCATCAAGTGATGGTATCTGCCACTAAGTCGAAAGACCTGAGTTTGATCCCTGGGACCCACCTGATAGAGAGAAAGCTGACTTCAAGAAGTCATTCTCTGACTGTGACTCAGGCAGCATGGTATGTGCATGCATGACACACACATGTACACACACACACAAAAATAAATAGAAAGGTGATAAAATAGTGTTGCTTTAAAAAAACAAAAACAGAAAAGAAATTAGAATTTAATAAGTCATTATTTCAAAACAATGAAGAAATAATGGTTATTTAATAAACAAAAATTTAAAACTTAGTCTAGTTAATAATTAGAACAGTCATCACTCTGAGCCCAGCATGGTGATATGTATCTGTATTCTAGCACTTGAGAGATGGAGGCAGGATGATCAGAAGTTCATGCCAATTTGGGCTACATGAAACACTGTCTCAAAAAAAAAAAAAAAATCCAAAGGGTCAAGACATGGTGGCATATGCCTTTAATCCCAGCACTTGGGAGACAGAGGCAGAAGGATCTCTACAAAGCAAGTTGTAGGCCAGCTGGAGCTACCAGGAGACATAGTCTCAAAAAGAGGAGAGGTGAAGATGTCACACTTCTACCTCAGTTTTTTTCTGTGAGACAGGGTGTAGGATTTATTGGTAAGCATGATTAAGGAAGAGGCAGAACCGTGGAAGCCCTCATATGTGAAGGCTCCATACCTCATCTAGGAGACCATGACTGGGGACATATCTGACTCCACAAGCACTGGACATAAGCCACTGCTCAGGCATGGTGTCCTCAAATTCAATTCCATTAATCTTGTGAAAACCCCACTTCTTCAAGACCTGGATCTTCTGGTGCCCTGGGAACTTGAGTTTGGTCCTGCGTAGGGCCTCCATCATACTCTCCTTGCTCTACAGCTTGGTGCAGATTGAAGTGATAACCTGGCCATAGTGAACTCTAGCCACTGCACCCTGGGGCTTCCCAAAGGCACCCTGCCTGGAACCTAAACCCAGTTATCATAAGATCAAATATGAACAGCCCATAAAAAAGGCTGACTCTAGCCAGGCATGGTAGCCCACGCCTTTAATCCTAGCACTTGGGAGGCAGAGGCAGGCGGATCTCTGTGAGTTCAAGGCCAGCCTGGTCTACATAGTAAGTTCCAGGACAGCTGGGGCTACAGGGAGACCCTGTCTCAAAAATACCAAAAAAAAAAAACAAAACCCAAAAACAAAAAAAAGGCTGACTCTAAGGTCCCTTGGGGCAACCCATGCAAGCAACACACTGTACAGTACTGTCCTACCTCAGTTGTTATGTAAAATAAATTTCAAGACATGAAAGCAAAGCTATAAAAAGAATTAGAACAATATTCAAAACATTTGAAAATGGATTTTTAGACATGATACCAAAAGTACCAATAACTAAAGGAAAAACAAACTGGAGTTCTTCAAATTAAAACCAAGAGTAAATCAAAACCTGTTGTGTAATAAAGATATTATCAAGACAGTAAATAGATAGGTCAATGGACTAAGGATGTGGTTCAGTTGGTAGAGTGCTTGCCTACCATGCTGGAAGCCCTGAGTTCAATCTCTAGCCCCTCATAAGCTGGGTTTGGTAATCCCAGAACTTAGGTGGTAGAGACAGGAGAATCAAAAGTTCAAGGCCATCCTCAGCTACATACTGAATTCAAGGCCATTCTGGAATACATGAGACCCTGTCTCAAAAAAATAAATCACAGAATGGGAGACATTTTTGGAAAACATATATCTGATAAGGTCTAGTATTCAGAATATACATTTACATGCCTGGGTATAGATCAGGGGTTAGAGTGCTTGACTAAAATGTGCAAGGGCCTAGGTTCAACCCCCAGCACCACAAAAGCAATATAGGCAGAAAATATATATATCAACAGCAAAACAGCAAAAACAACCAACCCAGTTTAAAAATGGCCAAAAAGGGGCTGAAGAGATGGCTCAGCCATTAGGAATATACTGGCTCCTCTTCTAGAGGTCCCAGGTTTGGTTCCCAGCACCTATATGGCAGCTAACAACTATCCAGAACCCCAATTCCAAGGGATCTAATGCCCTCTTTTAGCCTTCATGGGCACTGCACACATGAACATACTTATATACATGCAGGCAAAACACTCATACAATAAAGTTTTTGATGAATTTAAAATTAAAAAAAAAATTTTTTTGGTCTTTTTGAGACAGGGTCTCCCTGTAGCCCCAGCTGTCCTGGAACTCACTCTGTAGACCAGGCTGGCCTCGAACTCACAGAGATTCTCCTGCCTCTGCCTCCCCAGTGCTGGGATTAAAGGCGTGTGCCACCACACCTGGCATTTTAAAATATTTTTAAATAATTTTTTTAATTTTAAAAAGAGAGGGGAGAATGCTGGGCGTGGTTGTGCATGCCTTTAATCCCAGCACTTGGGAGGCAGAGGCAGGCGGATCCTCTGTGAGTTCAAGGCCAGCCTGGTCTACAGAGTGAGTTCCAGGCAGCTGGAGCTACAGGGAGACCCTGTCTCAAAAAGACTTAAAAAAAAAAAAAAGGGAGAGTTCTTCAGTTTTGTCTTTTTTGTTGAGACAAGGTCTCATTATGTAGCCCTGGCTGGCACTGGAACTCACTACAAACCAGGCTAGCCTCGAACTCATAGACATCTGCTTACCTCTGAGTCCCGAGTGCTAGGATTAAAGGTGTGCACCATCACTCCTGGCAAGCTTCTTCAGATTTGATCTGTCTTTTCTTACCTACTGGATCATGAACCTCAGAGGCTCAGGGAAGCCTTCCCAGTTTTCCTTTTTTTAAAAAAAAATTATTTTTTATTTTATGTGTATGTGTGTATTGCCAGCATGTAGGTAAGTGCACCGTGTTGTGCAATGCCCGTGGAGGCCAGAAGAGACTGTTGGATCCCCTGGAACTGGAGTTATGAACAATTGTTAGCTGCCATGTGGGTGCTGGGACTCAAATCCAGGTCTTCTGCAAGAACAGTGTTCTTAACCATTGAGCCATTTCTCCAGCTTCCCTGTTTTCCTTTTAAAAAATCTTTTTTCAGCATAACTGATTGTGGCTGTGTAGGGTATGCTCTGGTATGCACAGCTTTATACTAGAAAATTCCCCTACTGATGAGAAGCCATACTAGGGGCTAGGGAGATGGCTCAGCAGTTAAGAGCATTGGCTGCCCTTGCAGAGGACCCAAGTTCACTGCCCAGCACCCACATGGCAGCTAACAACTGTCCATAATGCCAGTTCCAAGGGATTCAATGCCTCTTCTGACCTCTGAGGGCATTGCATGACACAGGTGCACTTACATGTATTCAGGCAATATGCTCATAAAATGCATGCACACATACAATAAAAATTAATAACTTTTTTTATAAAAAGAAGTCATACTAACAATCACCTGGATGGACAGCAGCACAGAGCTATCTTTGATCTGATACAGATCTTATGGGACTTGAACGTAGTATCGACAGTGGGGGACAGGAGAGACAGATGGGGCATTTTTTTTTTTTTTGGTCTTTTTGAAACAGGGTCTCTCTGTAGCCCCAGCTGTCCTGGAATTCATTATGTAGACCAGGCTGGCCTTGAACTCACAGATATCCACCTGCCTCTGCCTCCCGAGTGCTGGAATTAAAGGTATGCACCATCACACCCGGCCAGATAGGGGCATTTTTATATTTTATATTCTAAGGGCACATTTGTAGTTCATATTGTAAAAAGCAATCTTCATGTACATGTTCTTACTAGCTTAGCATACACACACTGTTAATGACTTGTTTGTTCTGAGTCACCTCCCTAACCCAGATGGCCCTGGAGGAGTATAAAAATGATGCAGGCAGAAACTAACTAGACTCAGCATCTCAAGAAGTTTCATCTCAGCCCAGATGGTCAGAGAATGAGGGAAGAGGGCAAGAGATAAGGAGAGGTGCTGACATCATCAATCTCAGGACAAGGCTGACCATCTGACCAGAGGAGCAGGGCTGACCTGTGGAATTACTGACTGCCTTTGTTCCCCCAAGCCTTGATGAAGCCTGCTGATCACAGATAAGGGAAGGCAGTTTTTAAAGCATTAACCCACAGTCTTCTCAGATAACGAGCTCTCTGGATGAAGCACAGCTGAACAGTTCAGTTCTGTCTAATCTCGTTGGTGTTTGTGATGACAGACTACGTGAGCTCCAGTACTCTTAAGTACGGTGCTGAGAATGCAAAATGATGCAGGCAGTGTGGAAAATGGCTTGGTGGTTCTTAAAAGTTAGAAATGTGGACAGAAGAATTCCAGTCTTAGGTAGAGATGCAAAAATCACCGAAGGAAGAAACTCAAACAAGCATGTTCCTATCAGTACTGTTCCTAACAGCCAAGGAGAACAATTGCCAATCAGCTGATAGACAGATAAACAAATGTGTTCTCACCACACACAATACTATCCAGTCACCAAGAGGAGTGAGGTACTGATGTGCAGTTCAAGGTGGAGAAGCTCTGAAAGCTTCAAAGAAATCAGATCCAAAAGGCTACATAGCCCATGAGTTCACTCATGTGAAATGTCTCCAAGAGGCAAAACCATAGACACAAAAGCAGATTAGTCACTGCCAGGACTAGTAAGAGGAAGGACTGGGGAATAACTACTTTGGGGAGTGATGAAAGTGTTCTGGAAGTAGTGAGTGAACAAATAGCCACTGAGTTACACATTTGTAAACTTAAAATAGGTGGGCCCGAGAGATGGCTCAGCAGGTAAAGGTGCTTGTTGTCAAGAAACCTGTGTTCAATCCCTGGAATCCATGTGGTGGAAGGAGAGAACTGACTCCTGAAAGTTGTCCTCTGACCTCTATACATGAACCATGGCCCACGCACGTGCACACACACAGACACACACACACACACACACACACACACACACACACACACCTTAAATGTAAAAAGCTTTAGATGATTAAAATGGTAAGCTTTATATTATATTAATTTTATCATAGTTTTGAAAATACCAGAAGGAAATATGGCCAATTTACCATGTTCACATGGGGTTAGGGCTTTTGTTTGTTTTTGTTTTATTTCTTTTCTGAGACAAGGTCTCACTTTATTACCCATGCTGGTCTTGAACTCTTGGGTTCAAGTGATGTTCGTCCTTTATCCCTAGTCATTAGAATTACAGATATGCGGTACCATGTCCAGGGCATCAGCTCTTAATCATTTTTGTACCTAGACACCTTTGAGAACTTGATAAAAATAACAGAAACTTTCCCAAGGAAATATGCATACACTCATATAATTAGATGGGGCTTATAAATACCCTGCAGTTCATTCATAGATATTCCAAAAAAAATAAAAGATTATTATTGACTTATCACTAGGATTTTTCTTAGCTATAATTTCAAAATATTTATAGACATAGATATTCTAGAAATAAGTTAGTCAACAGCAAAGAAAACTTTGTTTCTTGCTTTAGTAATAGCCTGCAAATTTAATTTAATTTAATTATTTATTTATTTATTTTTGAGACAGGATCTCACTCTGTAGCCTTGGCTGGCCTGGAACTTGCTATGTAGACCAAGTTGGCCTCGAACTCACAGAGATCCTCCTGCCTCTGACTCTTGACTGCTGGGATTAAAGGTATATGCCACCAGGCCTGGATGCCTATGTTTTTTAAAAATGAATCTGTTTGAGGTAGGGAACTGAAAGTCAAACAAACCTTTGATTCCACTGTGGAACAGCCTTTAGACCCTGGCAGCATTTCTCCAACTGGTCTGAAGAGAAAATCTTGAACAAAACGTGAATTCTTTAAGACAGCTGCGGTCTCTTCATCCACTTCAATTGCTTCACCTTCCTAAAGAGCAGCATAACACAAATATCAGAAGGGATCACTTTGATCTTTTTTGTTTTGGTGTATGTATGTGTGTGTGTGTGTGTGTGTGTGTGTGTGTGTGTGTGTGTGTGTGTATGTACAATCCACAGCATTCATGTAGATGCCAATTTTTCTCCTTAGAGAAAAATTTTCTCATAGAGCCAATTTTTCTCCTTCCTTGGGTGCCAGGAATTGAACTCAGGTCACCAAGCTCAAGTAGGCAAGCACCTTTACCCACTGAGTCATTTTGCACTTCAGTCCAGCACTTCAGTCTTACCAGAAAGGAAATACCCAGAAGTTTTGCTAATGAGTGGCATTTCAGGGTTAAAGTACCATACAGTACTCTCTCATTCTCAGACCCTGCCTCTGATTTCATGTGCATGAAGATGGACTCACTAGTGTCATGATCAATCTTTCATAGGTGATAGTGCTAAAAAGGACATTCACTGCCCCAGTGTTTAATGCATTTTCAGACATAGATGGAGAAACTGTCTCTTCCTGAGTTGTACCACTTCATTGCTTAAATGAAAACTTTGGACCTGTCTTAGTTTGTTTCTCCATTGCTGTGAAAAAATATTCTGACCAATACCAACTTGGGGAGGAAAGGGTTTATTCAGCTTACATCTCCCAGGTCACAGTTCATCAGGGAGCCCAAGGTAAGAACTCAGAGCAGGAACCTGGAGGCAGGAGCTGGAGCGCAGGCCATGGAGGAATGATGCTTACTGTCTTGCTCCCATGGCCCTTGCTCAGCTTACTCTCTTATTCAACACAGGCCCACCTGCCCAGGGATGGCACTACCCACAGTGGGCTGGGCCCTCCCACATCACTCAACAATCAGGAAGATGTCCCACAGACATGGCCAGTCCAATGGAGGCAATTCCCCAATTGAGGCGCCCTCAACCCAGGTGTGTCAAGTTAACACTAAAGCTATCCAGCACAATTGACCCCTCGTCAACTTGACACACAAACACATCACTATTAAACCATAAGCTTTCCAATTCTTGTCCCCAAGATATGATGTTAACATTAATATCACAACATAAGACAGTACAACCTTAAAAACCCCAGTCTTTTAAAAATCCACTTAAAAGTCCATAGTCTCTTTTAAAAGTCTCAACTGTGGGTAGGCTTCTGTAAAATCCAAAACAAGTACTGTCTTATTTCAAAGGGAAGAATCGGGCACACCTAAGCAAAACCAAAGTCCAGCAAAGTAGCTTGAGGCTGGACATTTGGGATTCCACTCATGATCCTCTGGGCTCCAAAGGGTACTGGCAGCTCCACTGCTCTGACTCTGCAGTCCACAGCACACTCAGCTCGTCTCAAAGACTCAGGCCAGCTTCATTCCACACTTACTGCTGTCCTTGGTGGTTGTCCCATGGTCCCGGCATCTCCAAATAGCTGGGGTTGCCACTGAAACTGAGGCTGCACCTTCACCAATGACCTATTCTGGCCTCTCGGGGTGCAAAGCCTCAGATTCTCTACATGACACCTTCAACCCTGGGGTCTTTGCTGCAACTGAAGCTACACTTTCACCTACAGCCTTTCCTGGCCTGTCTCAGAGTGCCAAGCCCCAGCTGCTCTCTGTGACCCCTTCACGCTTTCAACACCAGAACCATGCAGGAGACTCTTACATATTACCAAGTCCTGCTTCCAGCTTAAGATAGAGGTGCGGGTCCCTCTGTGTGCTGACCCTGCGGAAATACCTCCCGGAAGACTTCACCACAGTGATGCTGATATCTTGTTACTTACAGCTGATTTTTCAGCCCCAGCTAATCAGCATCAATTGTCCCAGTAAAGCAGGTCAGGTTCTGGTCTCTTCTTAATCACAGCTGATTCTTCAGCCCCGCCAACCAGAACCCACAGATTCTTAATTCAAAATCTCACATGAATAGCCCTGATAGTCTCCGCTTCCCTTTGAAGTTTCACAAACCAGGTCTCCATTGTCTACAACCTTTTCAGCATAACTGTTCCAAGCTCCACAGCAACAAACTCTGAGCACGCAATGGCTTTTCCAGCCCAAAGTTCCAAAGACTTCCACAGTCCTCCCCAAAACACCAAGGTCAGGTCCGTCACAGAAATATCCCACCCTCTGGTGCCAATTTCTGTCTTAGTTTGTGTCTTCATTCCTGTGACAAAACACTCTGACCACTACCAACTTGGGGAGGAAAGAGTTTATTTAGCTTACATCTCCCAGGTCACAGTTCATCAGGGAGCCCAAGGTAGGAACTCAGCACAGGAACCTGGAGGCAAGAGCTGGAGCACAGGCCATGGAGGAATGCTGCTTACTGTCTTGTTCCCATGGCCCCTTGCTCTCTTATCCAACACAGGCCCACCTGCCCAGGGATGGCACTACCCACAGTGGGATGGGCCCTTCCACATCACTCAACAATCAAGAAGATGCCCCAGAGACCTATGGCCACGGGCCAGTCCAATGGAAGCAATTCCCCAATTGAGGCTCCCTCAACCCAGGTGTGTCAAGTTGACACTAAAGCTATCCAGCACAGACCAGTTGTTTTAAAAATGTATTTCTTGCAGTCTTTCTGTAAGAAACAGTATATTTTAAAATGAAATGGAGATCTTTTTTAAAGGTTAAAAACTCATTCAGTTTTATGTCTTGCAGGGCTTATACGGAGTTCAATATTATATAACTGTATTAATTCAACAGCAAACCTAAAAATTTTATAGCCATTTTTGAAAGAGATGTATCTTTGCTCTGGAAACTTACTGAGTATGTTAAAACTGTAATGAAATGCTTCTTCTAAAAAAATAAATAAATAAGTCAAAAAAATGTATTTCTTTAAGTCCCAGGATGCCTGGAAAGTATGAGTTACATAAAGCAATACCTAATACACAATAACTATTTTATTTTACTTATTAATTTTTAAAAAACATTTATTTGTGTGGCTAGAGAGATGGTTCAGTGGTTGAGAGCACTGACTACTCTTGCAAAGGACCCAGGTTCAGTACCCAGCACCTACATGACAGCTAACAACTATGCATAACCCCAGTTCCAAGGGATCTGATGCCCTCTTCTGGTCTCCTCAGGCATTGCACACACAGGTGAACTTACACAAGCAGACAATACACTCATATACATAAAATAAAAATAAAAATTTACAAGAATGTGTATGAGCGTATGTATACATGTATACAGTCATGTACCTATGTGCATGCAGAAGCCAGAAGAAAGCATCAGATGTCCTCCTCTATCATTTTCTGCCTATTCCATTGAGGCAGAGTCTCCTTGAGGCTCATATTTTCTCAGCTAGGCTGGAAATCAGCAAGCCCCAGAAATCCTTCTGTCTCTGCCTAACCTCAGAGCTGGGATTATAATGTGTGTAGGACACCTGACTTGTTACATGGTGCTAGGATCTGAACTTGGTTCTTTTGGTTGTGTGGCAAGTACTCTTAATCACTGAACAATCTCTCCAGCCCCTTAATTTGTTTATCTATTTACTTTTGAGACAGGGTCTCACTATATCACACCAGCATGTCTGGAACTTACTATATAGACTAGACTGGCCTCGAACTCACAGAGATCTACCTGCCTCTGGCCTCCTGAGTGCTGGGATTCTAACTTGGAACTCACTTTATGGCCTAGGCTGGCCTTGAATTTGCAATCCTCCTACCTCAGCCTCCCAAATGTCAGATTACAAAGATTACAAGCAGGTGCTTTTTTTTTTTTTTTTTTTTAGCAGGGTGTGGTGATGCACACCTTTAATCCCAGTACTAGGGAGGCAGAGGCAGAGGGATCTCTGTGAGTACAAGGCCAGCCTGGTCTACAGTTCTAGGCCAGCTGAGACTGCACAGAGACCCTGTCTCAAAAAAACGAAAAAAAAATTGCTTTTTTTTTTTTTTAAGACAGTGTCTCCTGTTGATCGCTATGTAGCCAAGATGGGTCTTGAACTTCTGATGTTCCTGCTTCTGCCTTTCAAGTGCTGAGATGACAGGCATGCGCCTTCAGGTCAATTTTATGTAGTGCTAGGGATCAAAACCAAGGCTATGCCAGGCAAGCACTCTACCGACTGAGCTACCTTCCAGCTTCAGATTTTGCTTTTTTGAGGGGGATGTCTTTTGGCCTTGATCCCACAGAGATCTGCCTGCCTTTGCCTCCAGAGTGCTGGGATTAAAGGCATGCACTACCATGCCCCAGCTGATTTTGCTTTTTTTTTTTTTTTTTTTTTTTTTTTTTGAGACAGGATCTCCTTGTAGCCTCAGCTGGCCTGGAACTCACTATGGAGACCAGGCTGGCCTCAGTCTCACAGAGATTTGCCTCTTTGTGCTGGGATTACAGGCATGTGCCACCATGCTGGGTCAAGTTTTGATTTTTTTTTTTTTAAACAAAAAAGGCCAGTGGTGCTGGAGATGGCTCAGTGGTTAAAAGCACTGGCTGCTCTGGCAGAGTACCCGGGTTCAGTTCCCAACACTCACATAGTGGCTAACAGCCATTCATAACTTCAGTTCCAGGGAATCTAACACCCTCTTCTGGCCTCTGTGGGAATTGCATGACACTAGTGCACTATGATACATGCAGAAAAAACACACATAAAGATAAAATAAAAATAAATTTGATAGGGAGCTCAACATGGTGGTGTACACCTTAAAAAAACAGATTCTACAAGTCCAAATTACTAAACTTCAAGATTATGAAGAGACAAATTATCTAGGACCACCCTAGATTGAAAGCCATCCATTGCCCACACCTGTGTCTGACTGAGCATCCTGTGACCATCAAAATTCTACAATGTGTTCTTAGCAAACCACTAGCTTTCATGAATCTGAAAGCTAAAACTGTCATCAGACAGCATTGGAAACCACAGTGTTCCTCACTTTGTTATAACCTGCCTACCTGTGACCCCCCCCCAGATATATTTAGTAAACACTTTGATTTATAATTTTCTTCATTCTATAACTAATAAAAAATCTTGTTACCACTTCTGTGGGTGGAACATGGCATTTTCAAAAAACTGAATCTGTGTTCAGGGGTCATGGTCATTCATATTTGGCTCCAGAATAAATTATCTCTCATTCTCTTTGAGGTGAGACCTGTTTTTGCATCCCCTATTCTGATTGGTTGTTTAAGATCCTGTTTACTGGATATCTTTTGTTTGTTCATTTGTTTTCAAGGTGTGAGGTTTGAGGCATCCATTTTGTTTAATCTCCCAGCATTCAGTTTGTTTTTGTTTGTTTTCAGACCCCTGAAGGACTTTGGTTTCTGACTGTTTAGTCTGATAATTTGCTAAATCTTTTTCTCTGGACACTGCTCCCATACCTGATCTAAGATAAAGGGAACTATTTTGGGGGGTAGCTTATTTGGTTCTCCAGTGGTTTTATGTCAGATACATGTGTCAATTCAACTTTTTAAAAGGGAAATCTAACTAAAGATAACAGCTTTATATTTCACTGCATGAACATTTACTATCTCTAAACTGGTTTATTTTGTGAGCTTGACTAGAAGTCCTAGGCAATGCAATTTTTAAAAATAATAAATGGGTAGCTTGTTTTAATCGAAATTTAAAATAATCTAAAAAATGGTAAAATGGCAGGGCAGGAGTGATACCTTAGCAGTTAAGTGCACTTGCTGCTCTTCCAGAAGACCTGAGTTTGATTCCCAGCATCCACATTGGGCAGCTCACCGTCACCTATAAATCTAGCCTCAGGAGATCTGATGCTCTCCTGGCCTCTGAGGGCACACAGACACATACACATAAATATGAGGGCTGGAGAGATTCTCAGCAGTTAAGAGCACTGGCTGTTCTTGCAGAGGACCTGGGTTTGGTTCCCAGCACCCACATGTTGGCTCACCCATCTATAACTCCAGCTCCAGGGATCTGACATGCTCTTCTGGCCTCCTCAGACATACACATGATACACATACAAATATGCAAGCAAACACTCATATGCATAAAATAAAAAACCTTTAATATAAATATATTTTAATGATAAAATTGATGATTTACAAAAACAGAAGGTCTCAACTACATCTGTTAAAAGGAGATGTTAAAATAAGAAATAATTTTTTTTTACTCTTTTAAGAAAATATTTTATTTATTATTTATTTTTTAAAAACTAGAGGTTAGGGGCTGAAGAGATGGCTCAGTGCTTAAGAGCACTGGCTGCTCTTGCAGAAGACCCAGGTTTGATTCCCAGCACCCACGTGATGGTTAACAACCATCATTAACTCCAGTTCCAAGAGAATCTGAAACCCTCTTCTGAACTCCACAGGCATTACACCACAAGGGTGCAGTTACACACATGCAGACAATACACTCATATACATAAAATTTAAAAATAATAAAATATTTTTTAAAACTTTAGAGGTTATAACAAAACTAAAGATAAATTCTAAGAAATCTAACTATTGTCACCCTCTACCCCTATCTATCCTCTGACCTTATCTCTTCCTTCTTTATCTCTAAGCAGAACAAAAAATTAAGTATTAAATGACTATATATTCTTGGATTTCAAATCCATATTATCACATAGGGACCAATATATTTTGTCTCTATTTCTCCTGAAACATACCATGACCTGTTTTTTCCTTAATATCCTTGCAGTAAAACAGTCTAGATTTTTCTTAGGGGTTCCTCACAGCAGTAACTGTGGTCACCAAGCCATCTCCTGCAGCAGTAACCACGGGAAGTTTGCCTCCCTGTGTCCTACCGTCCATGTTGCATACTGTTTCCTCTGTCCTTAAGGCTATTGTGGCTCAGTCTATCTACAGATTACAGAATTTCTTTGTTAACTGTGAAGTGCATGTAACATTCAGTATTGTCAGAGGGTTGTAGATTTGAAACCCAAGAATACATAGAGTTGGGACAGGGTTGTGTCAGCACTATGGACATTTCTGGAAAGATTATGATTGCTTAAAATTGTTTTTTCTGCGGGGGGGTCTTTTTGAGACAGGGTCTCCCTGTAGCTCCAGCTGGCCTGGATTCACTACAGAGACTGGTCTCCAACTCACAGAGATCAGCCTGCCTCTGCTTCCCAAGTTCTGTGACTAAACATGTGTGTTACCACGTCCAGTGCTTAAAATTGTTAATGTAACATATTTTGTTATGTTAGTATATTATTCCCACTTTAACTAATCTGATGAATGATCTGCAGACCTCATCCTTTTTCAGGACTCTAAATGAAAATTGGTTTTATGGGATTTAATCCTGTTTAAAGTATTTTAACAATGTTAACAATATTTATATTACAAATAATAAAGTCTATTATTGTTATATGTTCCATTCTAGGTTATAAAATACACTTAAAACATAAAAAAAGAAAAATTCTGTTTTAGGATAAAACTAGAAGGAAAAGAGATCTCATGCCATATTTGAAACTCCCATCCGCAGGAGGTGGTGGCACATACCTTTAATCTCAGCACCTGGGAGGCAGAGGCAGGCAGATCTCTGTGAGTTCCAGGCCAACCTGATCTACATAGCAAGTTCCAGGCCAGCTGGGGCTACAGAGGGACCCTGTTTTAAAAAATCCCATTTGTAAAGACAACTCCAGTGATTGTTCTTTTTTAAAAAATTATTTATTTTTATTTGTATGTGTGTGCGTGTTTGTGTGAGTTTATGTGCATCGCATGCCTGAAGGAGCCTGCAGAGGCCAGAAGAGGGCATTAGGTTCCCTGGAACTGGAGTTATAGATTGTTGTCTGCCACCTTGTGGGTGCTGGGAACTGAACCCTGTTCCTCTGGAAAAACAGCCAGTGCTCTTAACTGCGGAGGCATCTATCTCTCTAGTTCTGGTGATTACTCTTAAACAGGGAATAATAATCTAATTTTATATTACAAGCTCAGCTTTGATCTTTTTCCTTAAGCCCTCATATCTTAGACAAAGATGTGAACTTTCTACTTTGATTTTTAAGAAGTGCACTACATGTCATGGTGACTGTCTTCATATACTTGTCTTTATTTGTTCTCTGAATCCTAAGAAAGAACGGAGTAACAAAATCTGTGGCTTCTTCATTTAGATATTTGTAGAAGCTCTTGAACACTATGCCTAATATTAATGTGTTTATATGATGTATGTATATGTATGTGTGTTCATTCTTGAATGTAAGCGGTTTTAGTATAGTTTTTACTACTACCGCATCTTTGAAGAAAGCAAGTTTAACAAATTCATTATATTTGTGGATCTAAGGTAGGATACAACTC
Source organism: Nannospalax galili (assembly GCF_000622305.1). NCBI lineage: Eukaryota > Metazoa > Chordata > Mammalia > Rodentia > Spalacidae > Nannospalax > Nannospalax galili. The sequence goes on along the minus strand of NW_008348586.1, from coordinate 3,234,769 downwards.
TAAAAATTTAAAACAAAGGGAAAATATGATAATTTTGAAAACCTCATTTTTAAAGTCTTACAAAGGCATTTGATCATCTTTTTTGCTTTTTTTTTTTTTCTTTTAAGACAAGGTCTCCCCATAACTCCATTTGACTGGGAACTGACTATATATATAGACCAGACTGGCCTGAATCTCACAGAGATTCTCTTGCCTCTGCCTCCCAATTAAAGGCATGTGTCAGTATCTGATCATCTTGATGTGTCTCATTGTATTAAAAACACAATTTTTCATGCTGGGCATGGTGCACCTACCCACATGCAGGCAATACACTCATACACATAAAATAAAAATAATAAATAAGCTGGGCATGGTGGCACACACCTTTAATCCCAGCACTCGGGAGGCAGGGGCAGGCAGAGCTCTGTGAGTTTGAGGCCAGCCTGGTCTACATAATGAGTTCCAGGACAGCTGGGGCTACAGGGAGAACCTGTTTCAAAAAGACCAAAAAAAAAAAAAATTAAAATAAATAA
>NW_008348586.1:3206582-3234173 GCF_000622305.1 Nannospalax galili | reverse complement strand
TATATATATGAATGAAAGGGTCTCCCTGTAGCCCCAGCTAGCCTGGATTCACTGTGGAGACCAGGCTGGCCTCCAGCTCACAGAGATTCACCTGTCACTGCCTCCCGAGTGCTCGGATTAAAGGTATGTGCCACCATGCCCCACTGAGGAACCTATATTTTAAATCCAAGTTCTTAGACAAATATACATTTTCCTTTAAAAAATGAATTGGGTTCAACCAATTAGGTTACTATGTTTCTATTGATATTAAAAGTACAAAGATACAAAACAATACAAAGATATAGTAAATTAAACACTCTAAAAAGACAAACGCAAAATAATTTAAACCTCCTTTTTACTAGAATTGCCTAAAGATTTTGATTAACTCTTCTTATCCAAATAACACACAAGAGATCAATATCTAATGGTAACAGCATTCATAGTATTTTATATTTTAGGATCTTATACTTTTTGATTATTTAAGGTGTCCTGTAGCATAGTTAGCCAAGATTTTAAAATTTATTGATTAAATAATATTCATATTTCACTACACAAAGGAAAATAAATGGACAGTATCATAATGACTCCTAATAGATACCCATTTCCCTTTCTAACTATTAAGATAAAAAAATAAGATTTTCGGGCTGGAGAGATGGCTCAGTGGTTAAGAGCACTGATTGCTCTTGCAGAGGACTGGGGCTCGATTCCCAGCACCCACATGGCAGCTACAAACCATCCTTAACTCCAGTTCCAGGGGAATCCGAAGTCCTCTTCTGACCTCCGTGTCATTGCACAACAGGGGTGTACTCACATACATACTGGCAATATACTCATACACATAAAATAAAAATAATAAAATATTTTTTAGAAAAATAAGATTTTGTTTGCCTGCAGAACGTATACAATTCTGATTTCCAATAAGTTTGATTTCTCATTTCTATCACTGTTATTAATAGTATCTAGAACATGAGAAAAGACAATTTGTTAAAGAATTTTAAAAATTCTTTTATATATAATTGATTTTTTTCATTTTATGTGTATGGATGTTTTGCCTGCATGTCTATAAGTGCACCATGTTTGAGCAGTTCACATGGAGGTCAGAAGAGAGTACCAGGACCCCCAGAACAGAAGTTACAGACACTCTTATAAGCCACCATGCAGGTGCTGGGAATTGAACCCATGCAAGAGCAACCTGTGTTCTTAATCAATGAACCATCTTTCCAGCCTGAAAAGAATTTGTTTGTTTGCTTGTTTTTGAGACAGGGTCTCCCTGTAGGTCGTTGGCCTGAACTTGCTATGTAGACCAGGCTGGCCTCCCAAGCACTGGGATTAAAGGCATGTGCCACCATGCCCAGCCTTATTTATTTTTTAATTTATGTGTGTGTGTGCCTGTGTGTATGTATGTGCATGAAGGAGCCCACGGAGCCAGAAAAGGGTGTTGGATCCCCTGGAGCTAGAGTTACAGATGGATGTGAGCTGCTCAATGTGAGTGCTGGGAATGGAACCCAGGTTCTCTGGAAGATCAACAAGTGCTGCTAACCATTAAGCCATCTCACTAGCCCTCTAAATACTATATTTTCATCCCATTTCTTCTGTAATGTAACTGTTCACTCACTTCACCAACCTAAAATCTGGTATAACAAGATAACAAAGCAGATCAAGTCAAAACCCAAATATAGGAGTTATAAGACTAGATGACTAACCTTTTCTAAAAATTAGAGTGCTAGTCATTCCACATGAGGTTATAGATACAAAATCAATCTGGAACAACAACAACAAGAACAAAACACTAAAATTAAAAGAAACAACTGGGCTAGAGAGATGACTCAACAGTTAAGAACACTTGCTGTTCTTGTAGAGGGCCCAGATTTGGTTCCCAGCACCCAGTGCTGACTACCAACTATCCAGAACTTGAGTTTCAGGGACTCCAATGCCCTCTTTTGGCCTCCACATGGTGCACATACAGACATGCAGGCAAACACTCATACACATTTCCTGTAGCCTTCCTACCTATGGCCTCCACCAATGTAATTGGTTAAATAATTTATAACTTTCTTTGTTCTGTAACTAATAAAAATCTCATGTAACCACTTCTATGTGGGAGATAGGCTTGAGTCTAGGGTGATATTGCAACTGTCAGGGTCCAGGAATCCTGGCTCTGTAATCTGAAACCCAGTATGCTAATGAGGCATCGTACCCTCTATTCTGTGATAAGATGTTAAATCTGTTATGATAATAGGATGATGCTAATAAGGTATCCTACTTGCTGTACTGTGATAGGATGCTAAATCTGTTATGCTAATGAGGTATCCTACTTGTTGTGCTGTGATTGGACCACTACCCCTATATAAGCTTGTGCCTTCCTGCAGTAAAGCAGACCTGTATCACTGAACCTGGTCTCCTATGTCTGAATGCGGCTCCACTGACATAGTCTTCTCACCAGCCCTGGGGCAGCACAGGGCAAGCAGAAAAGCACCAGGCAAGCAGAAGAGCAGCTTCAGCCCAGGGCAGGCTGAAGAGCAGCCTCAGCCCAGGGTGAGCAGAGGAGCAGCCTCGACACCTATGAGAACAAAGGAGTGGCACCCACGAGAACAGAGGAGCAGCCGCTGCTGGTGGTGACCGCACTTCTACAATGGAACATGGTATTTGGGGACACCTGAATCATATTTGGCTCCAGAACAAACTATCGTTTTTTCCCTTTGAGGTATGAAGTGTGTATATATATATATATTTCTTTTTGAGACAGAGTCTCCCTGTAGTCCCAACTGGCCTGGAACTCACTATGTAGAGCAGGCTGGCCTGGAACTCACAGAGTTCAAGAGTTAATCCCAGCCTCCCAAGTGCTGGGATTAAAGGTGTGTGCCACCACACCCAGTCTGAACTATATTTTTGCTTCAACAATATTCTAGTTTACCAAGAGCAAGAATTTGAACCCAGGTATCTGATTCTAAAGCCTGTACTTTTACACTCTGAGAAAATGAAGCATATTCTAGCTACAGAGTAGAAGAAATACCAGTTGGTGTAATTATTAAATTCTAAAGTTCCTTAATTTCATGACACAATTAAACACTTGAAACACTGTTATATAATATGATGTAGTATTCTTTTCATCACACTTGTGTCTATTAATCCAGTGTCTGAAGGAAGCTTTGCACAAAGCAGAACAGTTTTCTTATTGATCACAATATTGTGATCAGGAGAATATTTTATTCTTAGGAATAAATTAAAATGTCAACAGCTTTCTATGGTCATATGCATATATATAATAAACGTGTGTGTATGTGTGTGTGTGTGTGTGTTGCTCAATAAGCAGGGATATGTCCTTGTTGGGTTGTGAGCCTGAGCCTTTAAGTGCTGTGCCATCCCTGCAGCCCATGAGATACATTCTAAGAAACATGCCATCAGGCTATTGTGTAGTTATGTGAACACTATAAGTTATACTTTCCCAAGTCTAGATGGTCTAGCCTTGTTCACACCTAGGCTATGTAGTATATATATTGTATATCCCATTGTTCCTGTGGACACAATAAATAAAAGAACATGAGATTAAATCAAGGGGCTGAAGAGAGGGCTTGGCAGGTAAGAGCACTGACTACTCTTGTAGAGGACCTGGGTTCAATTCCCAGCACCCACATGGCGTCTAACAACCATCAGCAACTTCAGTTCCAAGGGCTCTGATGCCCTACTTCTGACTTCTGAGGGTACTGCATACATGCAGGCAATACATTTATACACACAAAATAAAAATCAAGCACAAGAGCAAGGTGTGGTAGGACATGCCTTTAATCTCAGCACTCAGGAGGCAGAGACTAGTGGCTCTCTGAGAGTTTGAGGCCAGCCTGGTTTCCATAGTGAATTCAGGCCAGCTGAAGTTGCCAAAACAGGAAATTCAAGATGTGTGAGGCTGCTGCTGGGATAACACAACATACTGTTTTACAATAAACCCTGGTTTATTTTTAAAAGACTTTTTATTTTTATATTATATGTATGAGTGTTTTGCTTACATATATGTATGTGCACTATGTGTGTGCCTGGTGCCCTTGAAGGTCAGACAAGGGCATCAGATCCCTGAAACCTGAGTTATGAATAGTTGAGAGTCACCATGTGGGTACTGAGAACCAAACCCAGGTCCTCTGCAAAAGCAGCTGGTGTTCTTAACTACTGAGCCATTTCTTCTATCCCCATTTTTTGTTTTGTTTGTTTTTTTAATATGAACATACTTGGGGGGAGGGGCGGGAGATATGGCTCAGCAATTAAGAGTTCTTACTATTCTTGCAGAGGACCTGGGTTGAATTCTCAGTACCCACATCAGGTGGCTCACAACTGCCTGCAACTCTATCTAGTTTGAGGAGATCCGATGCCCTCTGGCCTCTGAGGGTACCTGCATGCATGTGATGCACATAAACTCATGCAGGCACACATAAACATGAAATTTTTTTAAAAAGAGTATACTTGCTGGGTGTGGTGGCACACGCCACCTCCAGCACTTGGGAGGCAGATGCAGGAGGATCTCTATGAGTTCAAGGCCAGCCTGGTCTACATAGCAACTTCCAAAAAGAAGGGGGTGGGGCTAGAGAGATGGCTCAGAAGTTAAGAGCACTGGTTGCTCTTGCAGAAGACCCAGGTTCAATTCCCAACACCCACATGTTGGCTAACAACCATCTGTAACTCTAGTTCCAGGAGATCCAACACCCTCTTCTGACCTCCACAGGCACTGCACAACATAGGTGCATTTACACACATGTGGGCAATACACTCATACACATAAAATAAAAGTTAAAAATAACAAAAGAGTACACTTGGGGCTGGAGGGATGGCTCAGTGGTTAAAATGTTTCCTGTGTGAGTGTGAGGCCTGGAGTTCCAATCCCCAGCATCCAAGTAGTAAATGCTGGGTGGGTATGGCAGTGCCTGTAATCCTAGTGTTCAAGAGGAGGAGACAAGATATCCCAGGAACACTTCTCTGCCTGAGCAGCCATCTTCCAGTGATTCACCAAAATGTTAGCATGGTGAAACTAGAAGAGTACAGTATCATTTGGCATACTGCTGGCATTATTTTAAACAAGCAAGTTAAGGGCAGGATTCTTGCCAAGAGAGTAAATGTGAGTATTAAGCATGGTAAGCACTCTAAAGCCAAGATAGCCTCTGAAACAGGTAAAGAAAATGATCAGAAAAAAAGGAAGACAAAGAGAAAAGAACATGAGTTCAAGTGAAGTGCCAGACTGCTCCACCGAGAGAATCACACTTTGTGGCAACTGACAGTGCCTTTGCTGCTGGAGCCTATCCCTTTGAATTCACGGCTTAATTTACAAAAAGAAATAAAAGACCTAGATTGGGGGGGCGGGACTGAGAGGGAGATGGAGATGGAGAGGAAGACAGAGACGGAGACAGAGATAGAGAGAGCCAGCTGGCTAACTAGACTAGCTGAATCAGCAAGCTCTGGGTTCAAGTGAGAGACCCTGCCTCAATGTATAAGCTGGAGAGTGACAAAGCAAGACAGTGACGTCAACCTCTGGCCTCCATCCACATGCACACACGTCTCGTGAACACACATAGACACATGTACATACACCCCACACACATGCAAACAGTAAAGAATAAAGGAAGTATATATTCTAAAATATCAATAAGAAGTATAGTAAATAGGTTAGGCATGGTAGCACATCTCTTTAATCCCAGCCCTTGGGAGGCAGAGGCAGGTAGATCTCTGTGAGTTTGAGGCCAGCCTAGTCTACATAGTGAGCTCTAGGTCAGCTGGGGCTACAGGGTGACCCTGTCTCAAAAAACAGAAAGGAAGAAGAAAAAGGAAGGAAGGAAGGAAGGAAGGAAGAAAGAAAGGAAAGGGGGGATGTGAAGACAGCAGATGAGATGAAGGATCAAGAAAATGAAAAGAAATGGCTGCCACTGAAGCCCTAAATGATGGTGAAGCAGAGAAAGCCACTGACATATTCACAGATGCCATCAGCTGTGCCCTCACTTGGCCATTTGGAATGCCAAGAGAGACAGTGTCTTCATCAGCTCACAGCAGCCAGATGCCACCATTCAAGACTGACAGAGCCATTGAAATAAAGCCCAGTGCAGGTCAGTTAGGAGTTGTAAGGGAAAGCACAGAGACTCTTAGACCATTGGGAAAAAGAACCCATGCCCTTGCTTGTAAATAGGATTACACTGCCAGGCATGGTGGTGCACACCTTTAATCCCAGCACTCAGGAGGCAGAGGCAGGCAGATCTCTGTAAGTTCAAGACCAGCCTGGTCTACACAGTGAGTTCCAGGACAGCTGGGGCTACAGGGAGACCCTGTCTCAAAAAGACCAAAAAAAAAAAAAAGGGATTACACCGAGGATACTGATACAACCCTGAAAGAAGTTTAACTGAGGGCTGGAAAATTGCAGGACACTAAATGTGAAGAGTGGGAGTTCAAACAAAGGAGAGAAAGGGTTAAGAAGACTGGAGGAGAGCATGAGCAAGTCCAGAGGAAGGAGGAAGCCAAAGGACAGCGGTTCAGTAGGGCTCTTTCCAGGAGGCTTTCCTGGGGAAATGCCTAGTCATTTATTCCAAGGACTCCATGGAATAGGAAGAACATCCTGGGAATGGCAGGAATGCCTGGGATTAGTAGAATTTCTAGTGGCCCAGAAGGCTTTACAGCCATGCAGGATCTTGAAGTAAAAATGGCCTTCTAGGATATGGGTCAGAACCAGTATATAAATCAAAATATAAGGGCAACCCAGAGGTATGAATCTCATCACTAAATTGTCAGCAGGATACTTTGGAGGTCAAACTTATAAAGGCCATCTGACAAAGCCCTCAAGGAAGGAAAAGTAGCCTAGATAATTTAACAGATGTCACAATACAAACCTGTGTGCCTCAGACTTTATCAGGAGAGCTGAAAGGCTTTCAGAATAATCCCTTCCCCTGTACACCAGAGGCAGCTAAAGCACTTTACAGTGTTTGCATCTGGATATTCATTCAGATATTTTCTTACTAGGAATTACAAACTTTAAGCACTTATTAAACCTAAAATACTTTAAACTAATTAAAAGGGTGTATTAATTTCTGTATTTTTTCCTTACTAATTGGCTTAGGTGATACCTTTGGTTAAGAAAGGTAAGTATGGGTTAGAGAGATGGCTCAGTAGTTAAGAGCTCTGTCTGCTCCTGCAGAGGACCCAGATTCAGTTTCTAACACCCACATAGTGGCTAACAATCATTCATAACTTCAGTTCCAGGGGATCTGACTCCCTCTTCTGGCCTCTGTGGGCATTGCACTCTTGTGGTGCACTACTACATGTAGGCGAAACACTCATACACATATAAAATAAAAATAATAAAATATTTTCTAGAAATTAAAAAATCAAGAAAAGAATACCACAGAACTTATGGACCCCCCAACCCCAGTAGGAGGCATGCTCTATTACTGAGCCACACTTCTCATTCCTGTGGACATTTATTTTTTTACCTTGAATGTGAAATTTGCATCAAAGATGAGTTCTTTTTCATGTCCTGGGATTCCTCCATTGTAAACAACTTGGCATCTTTTGGCTGCTTCTGTCTTAGGGAGTTTGAAGAGGCGAAATGTCGCAGAAACAAAGCGACAATCACCTAAAAACAGACAGGCATGGCTCACTTCCAGCACTCCAACAGCATTCGCTTACTCAGCAGATGAGGACCAAGCATATCAGAAAGATGATTTTCTTCACTGTGGATGCCATCAATTATCTTTCTGGGACCTTCACTCTATGTACTGAATGGTTTCAAAATGCTTTGTTAACTATCAAAACTTGGGGGAGGGAGGGGGATTGCCACTATTCAGGAGATAAAATGGACGCTTCAAAGTGGCAATTTTCCTCAGGGAGAATCACCTGTTGAAACCATTCATTCAGGGTGCAGTTATAATGTTGCTGATGGTTTTTTTTTTTTCTTACCAATAAATCTTTCTAGTTCCTTGTTTTGAATTGTAATGATATTGGCAGTAACCAAACGTGGAGGGCTGAACCCAATTTTTTGAGCAAGAACATCGAGATCTTTCCAGTACAAAGCACCACCCAGGCATTCACCTTAAAAAAAAAAAAAACACAGACCAGTCAACACAAAAGCAGTGTTAAGTACATCAATACTCTGCATAATTAATTAGGACACAATATTAAAGTATAGATAGGGCCTAGCTGGGCATGGTGGTGCACACATGTAACCCCAGCACTTAGAAGATAGAGGCAAGAAGATCAGGAGTTCAAGATCATCCTTGGTTACATGGTGAGTTTGAAACCCTGTCTCAAAAAAACAAGCAAGAATAACAACAAAAACAAGGGCTCAGGATGTAGCTCAGTTGGTAGAGTGCTCGCCTAACATTTGATTTGATACCTAGCACCACATAAAAACAAATGTGGTGGCACATATCTGCAATCCCAGACCTTGGGAGGTAGAAACAAGGGTTCAAGCCATAACCACAAGGGACCTTGTCTCAAAACAAAACAAAAATTTTAAATATATTAATAATGGTGATATTAAATTTCAAACAAAAACTACAACAAGAGACATAGGACCTAGAAATAGATGCTTACCTGGATATACCTAAAAGCCCTAGAAAGTGATAGCTGAACCCAGATTTTGTTAGCTAATGATCTCTGGAAACTATTTTTAGGACAGTTACTAATATATTGGTTCTACTCAGATGCAATCATAATATTCTTGCATGATTATTTGTTTGTTTTTGGTTTTGAGATAAGGTCTCAACTGTGTGGCCCTGGCTAGTCTGAAACTCACTATGTATCAGGCTGACGTGGAACCCAAAGGGGTCCATGTACTTCTGTCTCCCAAGTACTGGGATTTAAAGGCCTGCATCGCCATGCCTGGCCATGTGCATTTTAGATCACACTGAAAAGTGCTGTTATAAGATTAAAATCGTATTAAAATTGCCTCTTAGGGGCTGAAGAGATGTTTCAGTGGTTAACAGCACTGGCTACTCTTGTAAAGGACCTGGGTATAAAATACTTAAAACTGCCTCTTAGCTCCAAGCCAATCTTATAATGATCTACAATTAGAATAAAACTACTAATTCATAAGGCATTTAAAAAGTATTTTATTTATTACTTTTATTTTATGTGTATAAGTGTTTGCCTGCATGTAAGTACACCCATGCTGTGCAGTGACTGCAGAAGTCAGAAGAGAGGTTTGGATTCCCCTGGAACTTGAATTGTTAGCCATCATATGGGTACTGGGAACCAAACCTGGGTCCTCTGGAAAAGCAACCAGTGCTCTTAGCCACTGAGCCATCTCTCCAGCCCCTCATAAAGGATTTTTATAGATTCTTTTCAAATATAAAGACATTCATAGAAGTTTTATTTATTACATCGATAAGTTGTAAACAGACTAAATAGTCACCAGTAAACAAACAGTTAAAGCATGATACAGCCAAGCAACACAGTTGTGTGATACTGTGTTTAAAAAATGCTTGGGCTTAGCAAATATAAGTTTTGGGTATTTAAATTTTTTACATATTTATTTGTCTGGTGTGTGTGTATGCGCACGCGCGCACGTGCGTGCCACAGCACACATGTGGAGGTCATAGGGTCAGAGGACAATTTATAGGAGTCACTTTTTCCCGTGTGGGTTCCGGGGTTCAAACTCAGGTCATCAGGCTTGACAACAAGTGTCTTTAGACCTACTGAGACATGGTACCTGCTTTTTAAGAAGCTTTTATCTATTATTATTGGGGAGGGCACACATACCATGACCTACGTGGGGAGGGCACACATACCATGACATACATGGGAAGGCACACAAACCATGACATATGTGGGGAGGCACACATACCATGACCTACATGGGGAGGCACACATACCATGACATACGTGGGGAGGCACACATACCATGTCATATGTGGGGAGGTCAGAAGTCAATTTTGTGGAGTCAGTTCTCTCTTTCCATCTTTGTATGGGTTCTAGGGATTGACCTCAGGTCACTGGGCTTTTGTGGCAAGTGTCTTTACCTGCTAAGCCATCGCACCAGCCCTATTTTCCTACTTTTTTTTTTTTAACATCAGATAGAGCTAATTAAGATCTTCATGTTCAGTCAGCATTTGCTTATCATCATGCAGTATTTTCCTACTTTTTAACATTGCCCATTTATATTTTGAATAATAAGAAAAAAACACAGTTTATTTTTTAAATAAGATTTTTTTTTTTTGAGGGGCTGGAGAAATGGCTCATTGGTTAAGAGCACTGACTGCTCTTGCAAAGGACCCAGGTTCAAATCCCAGCACCCACATGCCAGCTACAAACTGCCCTTAACTCCAGTTTCAGGGGAATCCAAAGCCCTCTTCTGACCTCCGCGGCATTGCACAACGCGGGTGCACTCACATACATGCACGCAATACATTCAAACGCATAAAATAAAAATAATAAATAAAATATTAAAAAATAATAATAAATTTTTTAAAGATTCTTGTTTTGCCAGGCGTAGTGGTGCTCGCCTTTAATTCCAGCACTCAGGAGGCAGAGGCAGGCAGATCTCTGTGAGTTCGAGGCCAGCCTGGTCTACATAAGTGAGTTCCAAGACAGCTGGGGCTACAGGGAGACCCTGTCTCAAAAAGACAAAAATTAAAAGAGATTCTTGTTTTGAGACAGAATCTAACTGTGCAGCCCATGCCAGCCTTGAATGTGCATCAACCCTGCTTCCACTGCCCAAGAGTTGGACTCACAGGCAGTGCCATCACACCCAGCTTATGCAAAATCGTCTAACTCTGTAGTCAGACTGATCAGAAGCAGGCATTTTTCTCCTTGCTATCTAGAGACTCTTAAATGACAGTAAAGGAATGTTCATTATCCCATTTGCTCTTCAAAACAGGTTTTAGCCGGGCATGGTAAAACACGCCTTTAATCCTAGCATTCAGGAGACAGAAGCTGATGATCTCTGTGAGTTCAACTCCAGCTGGTCTACATAGCAAGTTAGAGACCCTGTCTCAAAAACAAAACAAGACAGTTTTGTTTTGTTTTGCTTTTTGTCTTTTTTGAGATAGGGTCTCCCAGTAGCCCCAGCTGGTCTGGAACTCACTCTGTAGACCAGGCTGGCCTCGAACTCACAGAGATCTGCCTGCCTCTGTCTCCAGGGTGCTGGGATTAAAGACATGTGCCACCACGCCCAGCAAAACAAAACAGTTTTTAAAGTAGATTGTATTATCATTTTCACTTTACACTCTGAAAAATAATAACTTAGATTAATTAAATTGCCCAAGAACATATCACTTTTTTTAAAGTATTTTTTATGTGTGTGTGTGTGTGTGTGTGTGCATGCGTGTAGACATGTGTGCTCAGGTCAGTGGACAACTTTGTGACATCAGTTCTCTCCTTCTATCTTTATAAAGTTCCAGTGATCAAACTCCGGTTGACAGGCTTGAGGCACAAGCCCTTTTTTCGGCTAAGCTATCTCACCAGTCCTCATATTGCTTTTGAGCAGCAGAATAGAACCTCAGACTCCTGGCCTTACACTATGTGCTCTCCTATCCAATGGTCTCATCCTGACTTACTACCAGGATGGAGATCTACATATAATCATCTGTCTTCAAATGAATAAAATAAGAACACATACCCCATAAAACCTTGTGTGTCTTGATATCTTCTGGCAATTCAAGGCTAGCATAGACGTCACTGAAATAGAGCTCCCCACCATGCTGAAACAGAGCAGTGCAAGTCCAAGCAAGGTTAAAGATTACATTGTTTTCAGATAAGAACAACAACAACAAAATGGATGAGTACAAGAGATGAATTTCAAAATCCCATGTAAGTGTTTGATCAGACATAGACCAAGCTGACCTTTGAAGAAATAATGGTTGCTGGGCTGGAGAGATGGCTCAGAGGTTAAGAACACTGACTGTTCTTGCAGAAGACTGGGGTTCGAATCCCAGCCCCCACATGGTAGCTAACAACTGACCATAACTCCAGTCCCAGGGGATCAGACAGCCTCTTCTGTCTTCTGTGGGCATTGCACAACATGGCTGCACTTACCTACATGCAGGCAGTACACGCATACACATAAAATAAAATATTTTAAAAAAGAAATAATAGTTGCCTCCCTGTACAATCAATACCCAAAGGACAGAAATCTTTTGGTTTGGAGTTTTGGTTTATTTGGTGCCCTATCCAACAGATAATAAAACTGTTTTCTAAAATGGGAAAGGAGGAGGATGCTATAGGGAGTTGGGAAACACAAAAGAGAATAAGGAGAGTAAAGGCCACCTGAGTGGATTGTTTGCACCTATGACATAAAGAGGGAGTTGAATAGATGATGCAGTGGGTAACATGTTTGCCATGTGAGCATGAGGAACTGCTGAGTTCACAGCCCCAGCATCCACAAATCCAGGCGTGTCTATAACCCCAGCTCTGGTGGGGCACTGGAGACAGGTAGTTCCCTGGAGCTCATTGGCCGGCCAACTTAGCCAAACTGGTGAGCTCCCGGTTCAGTGAGAGACTCTGTCTCAAAACCTAAGGTAGAGGATCACTAAGGAAAACACCTGATGTCACCTTCTGGCCTCCATGTACGCACACACACATATGTGCATACACATCAATACGTGCACACACACCACACACAAACAAATATGATGATGAAACTCATTATTTTGTACAAATAGTATATGCTAATAAAAATAAGAAAACATAGAAAAGAAAGTATGTCTCTCCTCAATATATTTAGGTTGCCTAAATTTTTAACCAATCCTAACAGAGCACAGCCCCAGATGGCTGAATAACTAACAGATGATATGAATAGTATTAGCAGACTCTTAACCCTTGAAAAGTATATAACTTTTTGTAATGTTATTACACATTATATTCTTTTTAAAATTTTTTATTTATTATTTTTATTTTATGTGTATGAGTGTATGTAAGTGCACCCATGTTGTGCAATGCCCACAGAGGTTAGATCATATACCCATATGGCTATGGACAGTTGTGAGTCACCATGTGGATGCTGGGAACTGAACCCAGGTCCTCTGAAAGAGCAGTCAGTGCTCTTAACCAGCATGCCATCTCTCCAGTTCCCATATTATATTCTTAAAATATTCTTAGAATCAAGGGCAAAGGAGTTATCAGGAATTCAAGATTTTATTTGTCTAATTTCAAAAAGCATGGAAGTCTATGTTCTACAATATGTCATCTCCATGGATGGAGTGAGCTGGCCTATACAATGGCATACTGCAAAGACATGAGATCATATATACAGACATACTCTTTACTTAAATATTTTATTTATTTTGTGTGTATGAGTGTTTACCTGCATGTGTATAAGTGCGCCATGTGTGTGCATTACCCACAGAGGACAGAAGAGGGCATCAGATCCCCTGGAACTATATTAGCAGTTGTTAGCTGCCATGTGGGTACTGGGAACCCAACCTGGTCCTCTGCAAGAGCAGCCAGTGCTCTTAACCAATGAGTCATCTCTCTAGGCCCTGCTACATAGATACTTTTAGAGAGCACTTTGATGGGGGGGAAAAATTTTTTTTTTTTTTTTTTTTTTTTTTTGCAGTGCTAGAGATTGAGGCTTGTGCATGTTAATCGCATGTTCTACCACTAAGCTGTACCCTCAGCCCTGCAATCTCTTTATGCTGTTTTCCAGCATAAAGAGACACATCCCATAATACACAGGAAGGCTGTGATGTTCCTGAAAGTTTTCCTTTGAGAAAGGCATTAATATAAAATTTCCACCTTTAACTTTCCAAAGACCTGAAATCTTGGCACATAAAATACAGAAGCTCTTTGCTGGCTGTGGTGGTACACGCCTTTAATCCCAGCACCCAGGACACAGAAGCAGGTGAATTTCCATGAGATAGAGTCCAGCCTGGTCTACATAGTGAGCTCCAGGCCAGCCAGGGATAATTCTGTCTCAAAAGCAAACAAACCAAAAGCAATAGTAGCTTTGAGAAACACGGTCTGTTCTAGAATACAAAATATGCACAGTCATCTCATGGTGAGTTCAAAAGTTCCTGCACTTTGCACATGTTATCTGAGGATAAAGAGTAGCCATGAGCAACAGGTAATAGGACAAACATTTTTAACATCTTGTGACTTGTGAATGTAAAGCCTTTTGTCACCTGACAGAGAAAAAAAGTCATATCCGGGGTATTTGGGCCACTTCCTTTTTTTCAATTTTTTTTGTTTGATTTTTTTAAAAATATAACAGTTTATGGGCTGGAGAGATGGCTCAGTGGTTAAGAACACTGGTTGTTCTTGCAGAGGACCTGGGTTCAAATCCCAGCACCCACATGGCAGCTAACAACTGTCCATAACTCCAGTTCCAGGGGATCCAGCAGCATCTTCTGTCCTCCACAGGGATTGTGTAGGGTGCAGTTACCTACACATCAGGCAATACACACATACACATTAAAAAAATAAAAATAATAAAATATGAAAAAGAATTTTTAAAATATAACAGCTTATTAATTCTTTGAGAATTTCATATATGCATAAAATGATATTCAGCACCCCCCACTTTCCCAAAACTAACTCCTCCTGGAACCATCCCTTACCCCTTTATTCTCCCTCCCAACTTCATATCTATTCTTTATAACCTACTAAGTCTGATTCGTGTTGCCCATATATCAATGGATGTGGGGCCACCCATGGAACATGGTCAACTACCAAGGGTCACAGCTGCCCTAGCAGCTATCAGCTATCAATAGATCCTCAGCTAGGGTGAACCCCTCCCCTCCCCATTTTTAAAAAATATTTTATTTTGGGGCTGGAGGAATGGCTCCGAGGTTGAGAGCACTGACTGCTCTTGCAGAGGACCCGGTTCATTTCCCAGCACCCACACAGATGCTACAAACTGTCCTTAACTCCAGTTCAGGGGAATCTGACGCCCTCTTCTGATCTCTGTGGCATTGCACAACACAGGTGCACATTTTATTTTTATTATTTTTATGTGTATGAGTGTATTGCCTTCATTCATGCAAGCATACTTGTGTCGTGCAGTGCCTGTGGAGGTCAGAAGAGGGGATTGGGCCCCCTAGAACTGGAGTTACAGATGGCCATTAGCCACCAGGTGGGTGCTGGGAATTGAACTGGGGTCCTCTGCAAGAGCATCCAGTGCTCTTAACTGCTGCGCTATCTCTCTATCCCCCTACCCATACTTTTGAGACAGTATCTCACATAGTTCAGGTTGGTCTTGAAATCCCTATGTAGGAAAGTGGTCTTAAATTCCTGATCTTCCACCACACCTAGTTTGCAGCCTTTTATTTGGTGGATAAATGAGGAGTTTGAACCTTTAGTTAGAAGAGAAAAGGGAGTAACCGATCCCACCAGCCCTCCCTCATTGGAGCCTAAAGATCATTCATCTCCCTCTTCGCTCACCTTCAGCACTTTATATACCTCCTGCAGCACTTGCTGTTTATCAGGCACAAGGTTAATAACACAATTTGATCTAAAAAAAAAAAAAAAAGATGTTAAAGGACTGAGTCTTGAAAGGTGCTCCTTCCATTTTGTCAAAACTACACCACCCTTCCTGACTCTCCTCTCCTTCCTCACTCTCAACTGTTTCCCAAGATAAAGGAGATAAGTAAATTATTTAAAATCTCAGTAAACGTGTTAGTAAGAATAAATACAAGGCATGACTCTTATGACAAGATGATGAAACTGGGATCAGATGCTTACGGTACAAAGTGTCGAAGCTACACATATGTAGAGTTCCTAAGGCAGCTCTGCTAACACTCAGTAATAGAGTGCTCGCCTAGGGTTCAGTTCCCAGAACCAAAAGAAAAGATGGGAGGAAAGAAAAAGATTCAGCCTCATGCTCACTTGGGCATGATTTCACAATGACTTAGAAAAATGTGAAACACAAAATCTTATAATTTGCCATGAAAAGAATGCAGTTATAAGCTGGATAACATATCACCTGAGGACAGACCACATACATGATGGTGGCCTCTTGAGATTGTAATGGAGCTGAGCGATTCCTATTGCTTAGGGACACAATAGCCAAAGCAACAAGATAACATATTATTCATGTATATGTGACAGTGCTGGAGTCAACTTAGTACTGTGCTACCAGTTGTATAAAAGCAGGGTGCGGGGGCAGGTGCCTTTAATCCTAGCACTCTGAGGCAGAGGCAGGTGGATCTACATAACAAGTTCCAGGCCAGCTGGGGCTACAAGGACACTGTGTCTAAAAAAAAAGGAAAAAAGTATAGCAAATCTGATAACACAGTGTACGATACTTGATGATAATGAACAATGATGCCACTGCTTTATGTATTTGCCATACTTGCATCATTTTACTCCTGCTTATAATGAAAAGTACTGTAGTGTTGTGTGATGGCACACACCTTTAATCCCAGCATTTGGGAGGCAGAGGCAAGTGGATCTCTGTGAGTTCAAGGCCAGCTTGGTCTACATAGAGAGTTCCATCCCAGCTTGGGCTACAGGGAGACCCTGTATCAAAAAGACCAACAAAAAAAAGCAAAAAAGCACTGTGAAACAGCCTGCCGTGTTCTGTCAACAGCAGTTTCACACATCTCAAATGGTTACTGCAGCTCTGAATGCCTTATGTCTTGTGTTTGATTTAATCTGGCCCTAGAATCAATAGGCTGGCTATTCCATGAATACAAAATAGTCTGGGTGTGTAGTAGGCTCTATCATCAAAGTTTGGGTAAGTGTGCTCTGATGTGTGTGCTGTAAGGAAATCTACCCAATACACATTTCTCACAATTGGTGCCTGTAGTTGATTAACCCATGATTATATTAAAGATAATAGGTCGGGATGTGTTATGGGAGCACATTCTGTGGTCTGGCTGGTTTGGGGAATTCACTGGCTTATTGTTGGGCTGGCAGGCATGGCCAACATTTTTATATTGCAATGCGGAATTATCATCTACTAAGCTCACACTGGAGAACTGTGTAACTGAGTTACCCAAAACATCGCATAATATTTTATGTAAGTTTATGATTTTGTGTTGGGCTATATTCATAGTTATCCTCAGTCACTTGATTGAGCCACAATGTAGGCATGCCTGGCAAATTAAATTCTCTCCTGGGCTGCTGTATTCTGCTGCCAGGTCCCTTCCTTTATGATGCCATGTTTAGTTTAACTTCCTAAATGAGAATCAGTGCAGCAAAAGTGGTAACATTTCTGTGTTCACAATGAAACAGGTTTTCCACCAAGGATGTAGCCCTACATAGCGATATCGTAGCTCTCGTTCTGGATTCCGGCCTCTGCCAACTTCTCAAGGCAGCCATGAAGAAAAGTCACATTGGGCACCTGGAAACCAAATTTTTCCATGTGGTAGTCAAGATGGTTTTGAGCCACTTCCACCTAAAGGAAGAAAAATACAGATCTGATAATATTTTTCCAAAAATATACTTTTAAAAATTATTTATTTCTATTTTATCTGTGTATGCTGCCTGCATGTATGTAAGTACATCCATGTGTCAGAAGTCAGAAGTGGGCATCAGATCCCTTGGAACTGGAGTTATGGGACAGTTGTTAGCTGAAAAACCCTTTAACTGATGATAAAATAAGGGCAGATACTGAAGGAAGAAAATGAAGCTCCCACATTGGGTCATCATTAGGATATGCTATGATGTCTACCAGATTAAATTTATCTACTCATCTACCAGGTTAAACCTCTGACCCAGTCCTCCAGGCAATGGTCATTAATGGTAAAAGTTCTCAGCTTCTAGGTCACCAAAGGCACAAATAACAGCTGCTCAACATCAGCCTTCTTAAACTACCATGAAGAAAACCAAGAAACAATGTCAATGCTCAAAGAATGCCAGGAGAAATTTCTCCTCCTCTTCCTCCAAGCCTTTGCCTTACCTGGCTCTTGGTCATGTCTATTCCAGTGACACGCCCCTTCTCACCAACCAGCTGACTAAGCGCATAGCAATCTCTGCCACTTCCACTACCCAGATCCAAAATCCAGCAGTTTTCCAGACGCTCAGGGATAACCAAACCACAGCCATAATACCTGAGAAATGGAAAGTATATATTTTTCCATTGAGAATTAGAAAAATACTGATTTTTATACTTCCCTCCCTCCTTTCCCCCCATCATTCTTTTGTTTGTTTTTTGTTTTTTGAGACAGGGTCTCACTACATGGCCCTGGCTGGCCTGGAACTCACTACTATGTAGACCAGGCTGGCCTCAAACTCACAGAGATCTGCCTACCTCTGTTTCTGTCTTCAGGTATAAGATTTAAATAAGCCATCTAATATATTTGCTGAATAAATAGATTAAAGCATTAGCTGCTGAACAGTTCAAGCTCAGAACTGTGTTGATTACTGAGAAAACATTTTCTGTCTTCTGGGTGCATTTACTCTAATTGGAGTATTAAATATCAGAGCAGAGAAAAAACTTTTCCATGGTTTATTAACAAACTGAGTGCACTAGGGTGGAAGTGCTGTAGTAGTTTGGGGAAGAAAGCTTCATGAAGTGGCTAGCACCTCAGGGAGGTGTGGGAGGGGTTGGGGGGAAGGTATCCATATTGACAACTGCTCTCTGGGCAGGCAATTCTACAGCAGAAGGAAGCAAAGCTGCTTAGAAAAGGAGGGTCCAATTGTGAACAGTCTAGAATGTCAGGTCAAGGTCTAAGGAATGTGACTGTATCCTTGTATATGGATGGAGAGCATCACTGGAGGGTCTTCAGCAGAGGAGCAACCTCAGTGTTGAGCTTTGAGAGTTTGACAGTAGACATGGCTGGTAAGGTGGCTAACCTCCCTAGTGACCAGAATCATCCATGGAGACACCTGGGTCTGGAGGCTTCGTGGGGACAGTACACACACTCTACCTGGAAGTAACTTCTTCATGAACATTCTGCAAGGCCTCCCGGATGTACTTGGGGACTGGCTTGGCTGGGGTGACACAAGCATTAGTCTTGAGGTCTGCATTTGTCTTCAGGACCTTCCCATAGTAGTTCTGACTCAGCAGCCAAGGACAGAAGAGCCATGAGAAAAAAAAGAGCTGGAATCACTGCATCACTGGCCTTTGCTTGGCTCTAAACCTACGCCCCGCCACGCCCCAGGGTCCTCAGGTGCAGAAGTGCTGGCTGGCAGGATTCCTGTAGGCCTGCGGCTCCCTAGCAGCCAAAGCTCTCTTAGACCATCCCAGGCCCAGGGACTCTCACCTGCACATCCTCCTGGATCTCAGCGTCCCGGGGACGACCACTGCCAAGAGGGAAAAAGGAGGTTGAAAAGGGGTGACCTGCTCGGAGAGGGAAGAGGCTGGAGGGAAGGCGGCACTGGGGGTGGGGGTAGGAGGGTGCCAAACCCTTCAGAGAAGCGGGGTGCTCAGCTCCCGCCAAGGCGAGGGAAGGTGCTATGGGTCTGTGCTGCAGGCAGAGGTCAAAAGGGAAACTGGCCGGAAGGCAAGGAACCCGCACTCACTGACTCACGGCTTCCATGTCCTGGACCCCCGGTTCGCCTGCATATGGAGTCTTGGGCCCAGGCTCCGCCTAGCGGCAGACCGATCAGAACCGCCTGTGTCTCCCTGCACCCACCCCCACCAGTCCACACAAGGCCTGGCCCGCAGCCAGTTAGGCCCTTTGCCACCTTGGTTACCTTGGGTCCCTGCAGCCTCGAGAATAGCTGTCTGCTCGTTACCAGCTTCCTTTATTGACGCACTGTTTCATTCATAAATTTTGTATGCTACCTTAAACATCCACATACACAATTTTTCTCTTTTTAGAATGTGATCCGTTTTTCTCGAGTTGTCTTATAAAGTCAGGTTTATTGAGGTATCATTTACACCAGTAACATTCACTTTTGGTTAACATAGTTATGTGATTTTTTTTGACATACGTGGCACAGCCAAGATTTAAATGGTTTTCTCCTCCAGAAAGTTTGTGTGGGCCCCTGGGTAGTAAATTCCTTCCTCCCACTCTCAGGTCCCTGGAAAACACAGGCCTGTTCACCAACCTATAGTTGTCTTCTCCAGAACTGCATATACACGAACTCTGAAGGCAGCCATTCTGCTAGAATTGGACTTAGGAAAGCAACTCTGCTTTCACCTGTAATCATTTATCAATTCACAGGTATTTTTCAGGTATTATCCCTCACCTTGCAGAATGTATTTTTAACTTTTTTATATTACATCTTTGTGTTATGGATGTGTGTGTGTGCATACACACACTTATGCATGTGAATGCTAGCCCACACATGCCACAGAATATATATAGAGGTCAGTGGACATTTCAGGAGTCAGTTCTCTCCCTCCACAGTGGGTTCTGGAGAGTTAACATCAGGTTTCTGCACCAAGTGCTTCTACCTGCTGAGCCACCTCAACTTCCCCAATATTTGTAGCTCTTACTTGCATTTGAGGTTGAAACAAACATTGTCATTCATCAAGATAAGGAGATAGAGGTCTAAGTGAAAAGGTAAATAGAAAAAGTGGACTCAATGAAATTACCCTTCATTTTGTCAATTCCATTAGCCAATACACAAAATGTTGTTGAAATCCAGCTAGTAAATTTCCAAATTCCCTGTTTTCAATTGTTATTAAAAGTTAGTAAGAGAGCCAGGCGTGGTGGTGCACACCTTTAATCCCAGCACTCGGGAGGCAGAGGCAGGCGGATCCTCTGTGAGTTCGAGGCCAGCCTGGTCTACATAGTGAGTTCCAGGACAGCTGGGGCTACAGGGAGACCCTGTCTCAAAAAGACCAGAAAAAAAAAAAAAGTTAATAAGAGATAAACTGTAGAAAAAAACAAAGAGAAATCAAACTGATACTGACTTCAAAGCTCCGTCTCTACTGGCTAACTTTACAGTGCTGAAAGGTGCTCTGCATACACCTGAAGAGAAGAAAATCAATCATCAACCTTACCCAGCTGTGAATCCTGTGAACTACAACAACTGGACTTGCGAGATATGCTCTCTGGTGCAAGAGTGGCACAAACATTATGGGAATATATATATCCATACATATATACAGAGTACATGAAATTGGGCAGGAGGTAGCAAGGGGGTGCAGCTAGGGGAGGGGATCTGAATACAATAAAAATGTATAAAATTTTAAAAGATTCAATAAAAAAGGAAAAAATTGTTAATAAAGAAATGGTTAGATGGCTCAGCAGGTAAGGGCACCTGCCGCCAATCCTTCAGACCAGAGTTCCATCCCCAGGATCTACATGGTAGGAGAGAAGCAATTTCCACATTTTGGTCATAGTGAGATACCTTGTGCACACATGTGCATGAATAAATAAGTGTGACATTTTTTAAAATAGGTTTAAAAAGAAAACCCACAGAAACAATCCTTAATGAAATACTTTTCGATTAGAACATTTCTAACTACTGGGTGTGTAAAAAAATTGACCAAATCACTTAGTTTTTAACAATCCTATGAAAGAGAAAACCTTCCTATCACTTTTCAAACTGTTCTCTCCATAAAATGAGTTCTTTGAACCAAGCGGTTACTTTCTCCCTTTTAAGGTGGAAGCTTTCTCTCAGTGGGAGAGTAAGGAGGGGCGGCTGTCATTTCCACCTGTGCTTGTTTTATTCTACTGTCCTCAGTATGGCTTGTTCACAAGAATCACTTGATAATCCCAAACTCACTTAACCACACACAGATTAATCAGCAAAATATTGCCAACTGTAGTTACTGCCACTTTGCTAGGCCTTTCAAAAAATATTTTTATTTCTTTGAGAATGCCATGCCATGTGTTTAGATCATGTTCACACACCCCTACTCATCCTGTTACTGCCACTCTTCCCTCCTCATATCTAGTTTGCTTGGCTGATTTTGAACCAGGTTGTGACCATCACTCGTTCTCATGAGTCACTGTCTCAACTACCATAGATCTGTTTTATTCTGGCTTTGGGATTGTTTCTCAGTGTTCAAGATTGATCCCTGGGTCTCATGAATGCTGGGCAACCACCACCAAGGTGGTTTGGTGTTTGTTTGACTACCACCTCTGCTAAATACTAAATATCTCTGCACTATATAAACCAGACTAGAGCTCTTCTATCAAGCTTTATCTTAAACCTTAGTAAAACCTAATTTTTAAAATTTATTTATTTATTTATTTTGGAGTCAGGGTCTCCATGTAGCCCCAGCTAACCTGGAACACTCCATGTAAACCAGGCTGGCCTTGATCTCACAGAGCCCTGCCTGTCTCAGCCTCACGAGTGCTGGGACATGCCACCACACCTGGCTCAAAACCTAATTGTTTAAGGGGAGGCATGGCTGAAGAAGATTCTTGTCTCAAAGTCAGCATTTACTGTGGCTAACCTTGAACTACTGATCTTCCTGCCTCCAGTTCCCAAGTACTGGGATTACAGATATATATTACCACTTCAGTATTAAAGATCAAAAAAAAAAAAAGAAAGCGTGGCAATTTTCTTACTTTCTTCCCTTATCTCCAAGTCGTGAAAATACTGCCACACAATACATTTGAGAAACTACTGGTCTGGCAATTGCCAATGGTTCAGGAAGGCAGACTTTGGTTAAGTACCTTTGTTTCAAGAAGTAAAGCTTTCAGGCCAGAAAGATGACTCATGGGGGGGCACTTGCCACCAAGTCTGAGTTCAATCCCCATGATCCACTAATGGAAGGAGAAAGTGGGCTCCCTTAAGTTGTCCTTTGATCTCCATGAATGTGCCCACATGAAAAGGAAAATTATTCCTCTACAATGTTTTACAGTTATTCTTTGAACTGTTTAAATCTTCTTATACAACTAGCTACTTTATGTTACATAGTCTTCTATCTAGTCATATACACACATATACATATGTATAGCCTTATGTTTTCCTTCTCTGTACTGCTCCTTACTATTTACATTAAGGAAGGAAAAAGCAGAAAGGAGAGCCTGCCACAGTGATCTAGTAGGACATCTATTTGCAATTATTTTGACCCAGCAATATATCACCTTGCTGAGGATGTCTTAACCCTTGCCCACAACATATGCCTTTACAATCTAATTTTGAGCACAAAACCACCCTTTGTGATTGCCTTGAGAGTGTTGCTTTGAGAAATGCTTCTTTGCGGTTATCCTGAGAAAACAGCTACCTGCAACCAATCTTGTCTTAGCTTTTGTTCACAACCCTCACTTCTGTAAACTTGCTTTGAAATTCCTTTTGGTGACCTGAAGACAATCTGCTGTAATTCATGTAAACAAAGCAAAAGTCCTATATAAACCTATGTGATCTGTGGATGAGGACCAAAACTTCAAAGTCTGAACTTATCTGGGACTGCATTAAATAAAATGGTGAGCTCTCCAACTCTTTGGATGGAGTGCTTGATTTTTCCACTGCCTGATTTTCTGTAACACAGACATACATATACATTAAATAAATGTAATGAAAGCATTTTTAAATTTAAAAAGTAGAACCTTCCAATGTAGGCAGCATCCTTAAGCAGAAAGTTATTGAAAGCATTGAGAAGCTTAATGGCCAGCTAGACTATTGCTGCCAGAGATGCAGCAGGGGTAAACCAGTTGCCTGAAACTATTTCCAAGCTCCTCCCTTTTAATGTGCTTTTCATCATGCTAAAGACTAGAAATGGGGCTGGGCATGGTGGTGTGTGCCTTTAATCCCATTGCTTGGGAGACAGAGAGGTAGATCTCCATGAGATCGAGGCCAGCCTGGACTACATAGCAAGTTCCAGCCCAGCACAAAGAGACCCTGTCTCAAAAAGAAAAACAAAACAACAAATTAGAAATGGAAATGGCAGGTGACTCACTCATTCCTATTTATAAGGGAAGAAGTAATAGACAGCTAGACTCATAGCTCAGTGACCTGACCCTAGGTAAGTCAGTTTAGCTCCCTGCATATGTAAAACATGGGGCCAGAATACAACAGCTGTTTAAGGCCCTTTAATTTTCTGAGATTCTCTGACTTTTCTCCACGAAACAGTACAGTACTTGCCTGGGATGCATGAAGTCTTGTGTTCAAATCTCCATAACCAGGAAACAAATAAAAAGTAACAGCATCTTTTAGAAAGAATATTTTAAAATTTTATTGTGTGTATGCGCACATAAAACTTGCATCATCGTTATTATGAGATATAAAATGTATTTATCAAATCTGTAATCATTATGCCAAAAAATCTGAATTACTGTAATATTTTGTATATTGTTAAAACTGTAACTTTAATTGTAAAAAAAAAAAAATTTAAAAAAAAAAAACTTGCAGGAGTCAGTTCTCTCTGCGTGGGTCCTAGGGATCAAATGCAAGTCATCAGGCTTGCTACTGAGCCATCTCGCCAGCCATAGAAAGATGGGGTGTTTTTAGCTTTATTTGAAATTGCTGAATCTTAAATTTTGCATATATTTCAGTGATAAAAAGACATTATTTCTTATTAATGTTATGTATTTTCTATTACATCAATTTTGTGACTCTGTAATTACTATTTCTCTATTCAATTTTCCTAAGAATATGATTTAAAAATCAATACCCATAAATACAAGTTGCCTAAATTTTGTTGTATTATCTTGCTTTTTATCTTTTAAAATGAAAATCACATTTGTATTAGCAAATGGTGTCTTAATGATCATTTTTTACATGTTGGGAGGACATGGAAAGGATCTATTTGACAGTTTGGGAAAGTCACAGGAACACGATCACAAACAAATGTCATTTTAATTGTCTTCTTTGGAATTTTGTGGATTCTTTCTCATAATCAATCTATATTCATTTTGTTTTGTAATGTCACACCTTAAGGTGACAGAAATGTTTACATTAATCAAATTTTTACCATCAAGCTCAGAGATAATTCTTTTCAAATCTATTTCATTTTTTAAAAGATTTTATTTAATTTTATGTATCGGTGTTTTGCCTGCATATATGTCTGTGCACCAAGTGTACAGAGCCTGTAGAGGCCAGAAGAGGGCCTTGGATCCTCTGGAGCTGGAGTTATGGGTGGCTGTTAGCCATTATGAGGGTGCTGGGAACCAAACTTGGTTCCTCTGCAAGAGCAGCAAGTGTTCCTAAGAACTGAGTCATCTCTCCAGGCACTCTAATTTTATATATCTCATTATACTTTACCATTTTTCTTGTTTTATTTTGTTTTTGAGACAGGTCTCACTATGTAGCCCTGGCTAACCTGGCACTTGCTATGTAGAGCAGGCTGGCCTTGAACTCACAGATTCTCCTGCCTCTGTCTCCTGAGTGCTGGGATTAAAAACATGCACCAACACATCCAGTCACACTTTACCAATTTAATCTATAACAACTACTTAATGGTTATATATTTTTTCTAATTTGGGTTATCTGTGCTTAATTATTTCCACTCTTGTTTTCTTTCCAAATCCTATCTACATACTCCTTAAAATTTTTATTTTCACTTAAAAAAAAAATTGAGTGCATTGCCTGCATGTGTATAAGTGTGCCTGTGTCATGCAATGCCCTTGGAGGTCAGAAGAGGGCGTTGGATTCCTCTGGAACTGGAATGCAGATGGTGTTAACCGCCAAGTGGGTGCTGGGAATTGAACCCGGGTCCTCTGCAAGAGCAGCCAGTGCTCTTAACTGTCGAGTCATCTCTCCAGTCCCTTATTTCAACTCTTATTCCTAACATGCATTTTTCTGAGGCTGGCCTCAAACTTGAGATCTTCATATCTCAGCCTCCTAAGTAGCTGAGATTGCAGGTGTACGTTACTGCACCTAACCCTAAAACAAGGATTTGAAAACATGACTGTTTTAAAGAATAGCACTGTTACCACCAGGTAAATTGTCTTGCATGAATTTTCATTTTATTTGAGGAATATCAACTTTGGCATATCCTCTATAACATGGATCTCAATGAAATATTTTTAAAAGATATTATTTTTACTTATGTGTGTCTCTGTGTATATGCCACATGTATGTGGGTGCCTGTGGAAGCCTAAATAGATGGTTGGATCCCTTGGAGCTGGAGTTACAAGTGGTTGTGAGTCATCTGCCGTGAGTGCTGGGAACCAAACTCCAGTCCTCTGAAAGAACAGCCAGTGTTCTTAACCCGTGAACCATCTTTCCAGCCCCACTTAAGTATTTTTTGTTTCTATGCTTTTGGTTACCAATTAATTTTATGTATGCTGTCACTTCTATGAAAGAAAAAGTATGTATAGTTTGTTCCATTTCATATTTCTGACTTCTTTCACGAATTTTGACATTATAATCTTTACCTTTTTAAAAAAATATATTTTTCCAACATGCATATAAAGTGTACCACATGCATGCAATACCCACAGAGGCCATGAGAACCAAACTCAGGTCCTCTGCAAGAACAGCCAATCCTCCTAACTGCTAAGTCATCTCTCCGGTTCCAGTCCCACCACTAGTTATGTTTTAACTTAATGTGCATATTTGTAATAAGAGAAAAATGGCTAGACATGGCGGTGCACACCTTTAATCCCAGAACTCAGGAGGCAGAGGCAGGAGGATCTCTGTGAGATTGAGGCCAGCCTGGTTTACATAGGAAGTCCAGGCCAGCTGTGGCTACAGGGAGACCCTGTCTCAAAAGTTCCAGTCCCACCACTAGTTATGTTTTAACTTAATGTGCATATTTGTAATAAGAGAAAAATGGCTAGACATGGCGGTGCACACCTTTAATCCCAGAACTCAGGAGGCAGAGGCAGGAGGATCTCTGTGAGATTGAGGCCAGCCTGGTTTACATAGGAAGTCCAGGCCAGCTGTGGCTACAGGGAGACCCTGTCTCAAAACAAAGAGCTCCTCCCAAGCCCATGTGACCCCTGAGGAACAGATCCTCAAATGACCTTAAGTGTAAAAATAAAAATGAAATGCCTCTTCTAATCATTTGGTTATGAACAAAGGAAAGTATAACCAAAGAGTAAAGTCATCAGTATATTTCTTCAAGAGCTCAGGGAGCTGGAGAGATGGCTCAGCGGTTAAGAACACTGGTTGTTCTTGCAGAAGACCTGGGTTCTAATCCCAGCACCCACATGGCAGCTAACAACTGTCTGTAACTCCAGTTCCAGGGGATCCGACAACCTCTTCTGTCCTCTGCAGGCATTGTACGACATGGTTGCACTTACCTACATGCAGGCAACACACACATAAAATAAAAATAATAAAATATGAAAAAAGGAGTTCAAGGGATTACACTTCCCAGATATTAGGCTTAAGTCTATATAAAAAGCTATTTAGACAATTATTTCTCATTGATGATTTTGTTCCTAACCAGAAAGTGCTGCTCAGATGTAAGACTTCAAATCTTGGTCTCCAATACTGTAGTGCCCACCTGTAGCTAAGGGAGACAACCAGCTATTGATCTAAAATGATGGATAAATTTGTTTTCTCCCCCTATCTAGAAGCCTTTGAGAGGGAACTGACACTGATTCTAACCACTCTAACAGCTATCAAAATACCTGAAAGCAAATCCTGAATCCATCACTCTTGAGTCCAGCCTTGGCAGACAAAAGGAAAATGAGGAGGAACCCAATCGAGAGATGCTTTTAGAAGCCCTTGTCAAGAAATTCCAATGGACTCTCATATGAACATTTGAAAATTGCCCTGTTCTGACTTTTTTCTAGTTCCCTGTCTAGAACTTACAATGTTACTCTTGCCTTTATTTCTTCACATCTCCTAGTCACAATTCAAGGGCTTTCTTTTCCCCCTAGAGATAAGAGTTATACAATTTGGGAGTCTTTTAGATAGACCCACTGAAGGGGTACTCCAGTTGCCTCACCCTGCGTCCCTGTTCAGCAT
>NW_008348586.1:3176473-3206384 GCF_000622305.1 Nannospalax galili | reverse complement strand
AAATGTCGAAAGTATTTGGGAGCTTGTATCTAATCCTTAAAATATTTTAGGGATATCTCTTCAGAGGGGGGAATGTTAGAGTAGCCAAAAGCCACATAAAAATAAATAAATAAATCAAAGAAGAAGAAAGAGTACATGAAGTTATCAGAAAAAAAGTGATGGGGAAATATAGGAGGAGTTGGAGGGGAGGGAGTGGGCATGGATTTGATTAAAGCACCTTATATGCATGTATGATATTCTCAATAAATTATTTATTTAAATAAATTTTAAAAAAAGAACAAGAGAGCCGGGTGTGGTGATGCACGCCTTTAATCCCAGCACTCAGGAGGCAGAGGCAGGTGGATCTCTGTGAGTTTGGGGCCAGCCTGGTCTCCATAGCAAAACCAGGCCAGCGGGGGGTAAAGGGGGCCCCTGACCCAAAAAAAAAAAAAAAAAAAAGAACAAGAGAGAGAAAAGGTGGGAGGGAGGAAGGGAAGGAGGGAAATGTAATCTGATATGCTTGACTGAAAGAATTAAATTGGACTGGCTCTAATTGGATTTGCTTTTTTCCTATCATAATTTTCTTATGAGTTTTCTTTCTTCTTTAGTAAATGAAAAACTATTCAAGAACACAATAGAGTTCCATTTAAAATTCAAACAAAGATATTCCAGTATGACCACAGATAATGATCATTTCAAAGGCTGGAAATATAGCTCCATGGTAGAGCACTTGCATAATACGGGCAAAGCACTAGGTTCAAGTTCTAAGACATTTTAAGAAAATGTTCTTGTCTGATAATGTAATGACACTTAATAAGATGACTCTGATGAGCACAGGTAAATAACCAGAAGCCCTAAGGTCATCATTTAGGTACAATTCTATTCCACAATCATTTACAGCAACTTTAATTCCCTTCACATTCGGCAATAACGTCACACAAGTGAATTTGCTGATAAGTTACAAAACAAACCAAGGACACTTAATCAAGAGTCACAAGAAAAGAGCCCTAGGAATGCAGGTCAAGGCAAGAGGCTGCAGTTGGTCAAACAGGATTCCATTAGCCTAATTCTCATGTAAGAATTTATTGCAACAAAGAAAAACTACAGGCATTATCCAACGCTGGTCTGTGTCCATTAAATGAGCATATTCCTGAATGAATGGTTAAAAGCCTTTTTAAATATTAACCATTCTCATGTGTTCCTATTAGAAGCACCTCCCTCCTTTTCCTTTTTTGAAATGGACCTTTTCTATTTTGTCTCAAACTCCTGGGCTTAAGTGATCCTCCTGCCTCAGTCTTCCAAGCAACTGAGACTATATTACTCAGTGGCACATGGTGGTATGGTGGTATGGTATGGTGGTACACAACTGTAATCCCAGAACTTAAGAGGTTAAGGCAGAAGATTATGAGTCCAAGGCCAGCCTGGGCTACATAGGGATAGAGAACCTTAAAAAAAATTAGTATGTGCTCAAGGACAATCCAGCTTTTAACAAACTAAGATATCTTATAATTTTGGTTGGGTTTTGTTTTGTTTTGTTTTTTGTACTAAGGATTGAACCTATGGATTTTCTTTTAATATGGAATTAAACACAACAAATTAAATGTTCAATAAGAGTATGAGTTAGTTCAGTTTAGGAAGTGATTCCAAAATTCAACTACCTAGCTTCTTTTCACAAGTGTTGTCTAGCTTATTTTGGGGATGAAAATGGAAACTCAAACACACAGCCTGTTGCTGTGTAAGATATTTCCCCCTCAGCATCAAGCAAAGCAGTACAATTCCTCTGTTAGATGCCATTCTACTTCAATAAATGATTCAACTGGTCCTGTAGATCAGATGACTGTTCAACACTAGAAATCAAAATAGAGAAAAAGATTATCTGAAACGAGCAAAAACGACATTTCCTTATACAATTTATACTTTAATGCACTAATACTGTTACAACTAAATCAAAGTTTCTATTTGTCCACTTAGGCCCCAGAAATGTTTATTTAAATGTGGAACCTGGCATAGCTGTGCAAACCTGTTAGTCCCAGCTGCTTAGAACGCTGAGCAAAGGATCACTTCTAACAGTTTGAGGCCACTGTGGTTAACACAGTGAGACTCCATCTCAAAGTGGGAGAAAACTATGAAGAAAAGGTTGCATAGGGGCATTGTGGTACACACCTATAATCCCAGCACTCATGAGGTAAAGCCAAGAGGATCAAGAGTTTAAGGCCAACCTGGCTTACATATTGAGAGACCCTGTCTTTAAAAACAAAAAAAAAGTTTGAGGGGCTGGAGAGATGGCTCAGCAGTTAAGAGCACTGGCTGCTCTTGCAGAGGATCTGGGTTAAGGTCCCAGCATCCACATAGCAGCTAACAACCTTCCATAATTCCAGTTCCATGGAATCTGATGCCCTCTTCTGACCTCTGTGGGTATTGCATGACATCGGTGCACTTCATACATGCAGTCATAACACTCATATACATAAAATAAAATAAAAATAATTTTAATAAAAATTTTGCAAAAATTGGGCTGAAGAGATGGCTCAGCAGTTAAGAGCACTGACTGCTCTTGCAGAGGACCCAGGTTTGAGTCCCAACACACACGGAGGCTACAGACTGTCCTTAACTCCAGTTCCAGGGGAATCCAATGCCCTCTTCTGACCTCCATGGCATTGCACGACACAGGTGCACTCACATACATGCAGGCAATACACTCATACACGTAAAATAAAAATAATGAATAAAATATTTTTTAAAAGTTTGCAAAAATTTAATTCAATTAAGAAAATAAGGTAAAAAAAAGAAAATAAGGCTATTTAATTTAGCACTTTTGTTCTATTTAATGAATCTTACCAATGTAAAAGGATTTCTATTCCTTAAGGTTGGCCTCTGTACCCTGCAACTTTTCAAAACCCTTAACAGGCAGTGAATTTGGTTACTGCATGCTTTTAAAATATACTATGCTCTTTACATTCTAAATGGGCTGTTCCAGAGCATGGTAATTTGAAGGTAAAATGTCAATCAGTTTTTCACTGATCCTGGGCACAGTAGTTAAAATCACTCCCTGCCGGCTCCAGTTGGTTCCCCACCCCTACCTTTGAGCTTACTTACTTCTTCTGAATAGCTTCTTGCCTAAACCAGAAAAGAGGAAAATCAGCAAAAGAAAATTCAGTGAACCAACAGAAGTTATTTATGGACAGATATACACAGGCAGAACAAATTTTTGGTTTATGTCACATTCTGTATTTCTATCCGGAAGGCTGTGCTATTGAACAAGGATTTCCATCTGAGTGAAGAATGGCTGAAAAGATAAAGCTGTAAACCTGCAGAGGTAATGATACTCCCCCAGAGTCCAACAAGCCAGATGTGTGGCTTAAATTTAGCATGAGGACATGGGGTCAATAGCACATATTTAATATGTACAACCCCCAAACAGCTTCAACATTAGCTATCAGAATTGAATTCCCAGCCATCTATTTCCAATGGTACGTAAGCATCTTATCAACTCCATAAAATATAAAACAAGATGAAATAAGATGAAAAGGAAATTCAATTATAGTTATTCAATAGTATAATAAGCGAGCAATCTCTGGATTTCAGAATTGGAATGACTTATATGTCGCTAGTGCTGCGCTACAAGTGGAAATGCAGGATACAAGTAACCAGAACACTTGACTCTCCAGGGAGAGACACTGAGCACAGAGAGTGAGCAAATACTGATCAAATAACTTTCAGGTGCCAAACACAGCGCTGACAATACAGGAAAGCTCCCACTCTTTCACACCCCAATTCCTCTAAAGTCTCGGGCATCTTTCCAGAGGGAATGTATCCTTGACCAGCCCTACTTCTACCCAAGTCCCACCCCTAAGGGAAAATGTGCTGAAGCACAAAGAAATGAATTCAGGCTGGGGATGCGGACTCCACAACAGGTGACTACGGGAGGGGGCATACTCACTGGTACTGAAGATGTGTTGTTATGATTGCCATTTTCCTTAAACTCTGCACAAAAGAGAGACACACAGGATATTCCACTTCCCTGAAGCCATGAAGACCATGTGTACAAACCCCAAATCATGAAAGGTATTGCTTCTTACATCTTCTGAGTGCAGTATGGCATCTTCCTGTAGGACCATGTTTCGAGCTGCCTGACCTAGCAGCTGGAAGACAAAAATAAAATAATGATCAAAATTCCCAAACTTGAGACTGGCTTGGTGGTACACACCTGTAACCCTAGCACTCTGGAGATGGAAGCAAGAGGATCAGAAGTTCAAGGTCATCTACAGCTATACAGTGAGTTTCCAAGCCTGGGCTACATGACACCCTGTCATTAAAAAAAAACAAAAACAAAAACAAAAACAAAAAAAACCCGCTGGGCATGGTGGTGCACACCTTTGATCCCAGCACTTGGGAGGCAGAGGCAGGCGGATCTCTATGGCCAGCCTGGTCTACATAGTGAGTTCCAGACCAGCTGGGGCTACAGGGAGACCCTGTCTCAAAAAGACCGAAAAAAAAAAGCCCAACCTAAACATTCAGGGTTTAGGGTAGAAGGACAGAAACAGGAGGACCAAGCATGGGACTAGCTCAAGGGCTGGAGAAGTGCTCAGTGGTAGAGCGACTGCCCAGGATACACAAAACCCCTGAGTTTGATCCTCCACCTTACAAAGGGAGAAAGGAAAAAAAGCAGGACTTCATGGCTTGGAGTAGGAAACCACCACGTGGAAGATGGGCAGATGGTGCATGTGAAAGTGATATATGTTGTGATGTGTGTTGTGGTGTGTGGGTGTGTTGTGTGGTATATGTGGGAGCAGTATGTGTTGTGGTATATTTTGTAGTGTGTGTAGTGTGTGTGGTGACCTATCTGGTGTGTTATGTTATATATGTGGATGTTTTGGTATGAGTATTGCATGTATTTTGTATGTGTATGTGTGTTGTCGTGGTGAATGTGTGGTAATGTATATGACTGCAGGTGCACACACCCGAGTGTGCACATGCAGAGGCCAGGGAAGGACTTCAGGTGTCTTAATCTATTGCTCTCTGCCTTAATGCCTTGAGACACTCTCTTAATGAACTGGAAATTCACTGTTCCAGCTCGACTAGCTGGCCAGAAAGCTCTCTGGATTCACCAGTCAACACTCTCTAATGTTGGGGTTACAAGCATGCACAGCCATGCCTGGCTTTTTCCACTGATACTGGGAATTCAAACTCAGGTCCCCATGCTTGCATGGCAAGCACTCTTACCCACTGAGCCATCTTCCCAGCCCCATGTTTTATTTTGTTTTGTTTTGGTTTTTTGTTTATAATAATTTATTGAGATTTTCAAACAGGTATATAAGCATATAAAGTGTTTTGATCAAACCCATGCCCACTCCCTTCCTTCCAACTCCTCCCATATCTCCCCATCACTTTTTTCTGATAACTTCATGTACTCTTTCTTCTTTTTTTTAAATGGGGCTTTTTGCTACTCTAACATTCCCCCTTCTGAAGAGGTAACCCTAAAATCTTTTAAGGATTAGATAAAAGCTCCCAAATAGTTTTGACATTTTTGGCCTTTGGAACAGAGTATGTTGCTAAGAGGCCCAAGGACATTTTGGCTTTTAGCCAATAAACTGGCTACTTTTCTTTGGGGTCTTTTTGCCCTAACTGCCTAGCCCATTCCTACCTCCTATTCTTATCACACCATACTCTGAAGAGTTTACCCAGCTTGTGGATAGGGATTCAGGATGCAGACTGCTCTGGCTTCTTTCATGCTGAACAGGGACAGGGTGAGGCAATTGGGGTACCCCTTCAGTGGGTCTATCTAAAAGACTCCCAAATTGTATAACTCTTATCTGTATGGAGAAAAAAAATGTCCTTGACTGGTGAATAGGAGATGTGAAGGAGAAGTAAAGGCAAGAGTAATTAGCATTACAAGTTCTAGACAGGGAACTAGAAAAAAGTCAGAACAGGGCAAATTTCAAATGTTCATATGAGAGTCCATTGGAATTTCTTGACAAGGGCTTCCAAAAGCATCCCTCTATTGGGTTCCTTCTCATTTATCTTTTGTCTGACAAAGCTGGACTCGAAAGTGATGGATTCAGGATTTGCTGTCAGGCATTTTGTTGGAGTGGTTAGAATCAGTGTCAGTTCCCTCTCAAAGGCTTCAACATGTGGAGGCAGGATCCGGGCACTCTCAGGCAGTCGGCCCCTATGCCAGAGGGAGGCGCAACAGGCACTCTCTAGTGGTCTGCTGAGAACCCAGCCACTACACAGATCCCATGTTTTGTTTTATAAGACAGAGTCTCATAGATCTCAGGCTGGCCTCAAACTCACTACATAACTGAGGATGATCTTGAACTTCTGATGTGCCTCTATTTTGCAAGAGCTGGAATTACAGGTGTGTGAAATCATGCCTCTAGCTTACATATAATACTTCACAGAATGTAAAAGCTATATAATTTGTTACATAGTATTTAGGGAAAATGTCTGTATGTGTTCAGTAAAGATGCAAACATACCAGGCTTGACTACCATGCTACACAGTTTTTGTCAACTTGACACAAACCAGAGTCTCCTGGGAAGAGGGAACCTCAATAGAGGAATTCCCTCCATTGGAGTGGCCTGTGGGCATGTCTATGGGGCATGTGCTTGTAATCCTAGTGCTAGGGAAGGCAAAGACTGGTAGATCCCTGAGGCTCAATGACCAGGCAGATCCTACTTGCTAAGTTCCAGGCCAGCCAGAGACTGGTCTCAAAATTGAAAAAAGGTAGATGGCAAAAAAGATGGATGGCACCTGAGGCACAACACCTAAGGCTGTCCTCTAGCTCCACATGCATGCACACATGTGCACACACACATATATACACACACAACAGATAAATGATATGGTAGAGGTAGCAAGCACACGTGGCACACAGAGATTTAGGACAAACCACAGGGGGCTGGGAATATAGTTCAGTGGTAGAATATTTGCCTGGTATACTCTCTAGGTTCCAAACCAGCACTATAAAAACACAAACAAAACCCCACATCAACCTTCACCAAGTATACAACTCAAATGGAGGAACAGCAGGTGCCCAAGAGAAGGGCTTGTTAGTCACAAGCACCTGCTCAATGTGCTGTGGGCCCAAGTTGGTATGCTGCTCCTCACTTCCTGCACTGGCCATCCTGACCTCCTCCCAATCCTTGGACACCTTCCACCCCACAGTTCCACTTAATACTCTGTGCCCTGGCTCCAGATAGTCATAAGGTCTGCTCTGTATCTCATTCCACTGTCAGCACAAATGTCACTCCCCAGAGACCCTTTCTGTTTAATGTTAACCTTTCATCACTCTCTACTCCCAGATTTATGCTCTTTGTATCAATTATTCACCACTTAAGTTGTGTTTTGTTGCCTATTTTCTGTCTCTTCACTAAAGTGTAAGCTTCTACTCAGCCTTCTTTCCAGAGTGCATAAATCTATTGCATTTCAAATGTAAGCTTTGAGGCTGGGGCTATTTAGTTCAGTGGTAGAGCACTTGGTCAATATGCATAAAGCCCTAGGTTCAATCACCAATACCACCACCACCAAAAAAAGTAAGCTTCCTAAGTACTTTTAACCTTGTAACTAGAACAGCTCCTGGCACATAGCAGACATGTTAAATGAATACCAAATTGCTTATTAAATGAATATCATAAAGTAGAAAGTCAGTATGATACCCCAACAACCTCACAGTCTAGTAAAGGAAATGGCGGAGGTGACAAGTGCTATGAAAGAAATCCAGTAAAAGACAAAGTTGGAGAATTGAGAGACTATGTGCCAACCCTGTCCCAGAAAGCTGGATTAATTTAATCCATACTATTTAGTGAGCTCCCCATCTAAATCTCCTACAGAAGCAGCCCACGTGAAAAATAATTAAGGTTTAGGAATGGTAAGTAGAAGACCATTTTAGGGCAGCCAATAGTAGCAGAAATTTTTTTGGTTACTTAACCAGCTAGTAACCCATGTGTCACTTTTATTATTTGGAAAAGGCAAGGGGGTTGGAGAGATGGCTCAGCAGCTAAGAATACTGGCTACGCTTGCAGAAGACTAGGTTTGGTTCCCAGAACCACATGGCAGCTAACAACTGTCCTTATCTGCAGTACCAGGGGGTCTGACAGTCTCTTCTGGCCTCCAAAGGCATTGCCCAACAGGTACATTTATACAGATGCAGGTAAAACATACATACATATAAAATAATTTTTTTTTTAAAAAAAAAGCAACATGGCCAGGCATGGTGGTACATGCCTTTAATTCCAGCGCTGCTCGCTGCTGAAGCAAAGGCAGGTAGATCTCTGTGAGACTGAGGCCAGCCTGGTCTACATAGTGAGTTCTAGACCAGCTGGGGCTGCAGAGAGACCCTGTCTCAAAAAGACCAAAAAAAAAAAATTTTAAAGCAACATAACGATTCTAATCCTATAGAGTATGTCATATGTAAAGACACACAAAGAAGATCACCAGTCAGAGATATCAACAACTGTGTTATACAGTAAGGACAAAATTCTTATATGGTTGAGAATTTTTTTGTCTTTTTTTAACAGACATGGTCATTAAAATTAGGTCCACAGCACTAAAAATAATCTGCAAGAACTAGTCTACTGGGGTCTAAACTAATATGATAACTGCTGTGAACATACACACACACATTCAAAGACCTGAGGATAAACTGTGCTATTCCTGAAACTACATAGGAAAATACATGAGTGAAAAAGAGACTTGCTATTTCTAAGAAAACTAAGTTGAAATTTGGAAGCACTTGTTGATGATGTATAGTTAAGATGAAGTTTTAACTGTGTATGGCAGCACAGGCCTTCAATCCCAGTCCTCCCGAGATGGAGGCAAAGGCTGGTGGATCTCTGTGAGATTTAGACCAGCCTGGTCTATATACTGAGTTCCAGGCCAGCTATGGTTACAGGGAGATCCTGTCTCAAAAAAAGTAGAAGTTAAATAACAGCACCAAGTATGAAGAAACAGCCTGGCCTAGGGCTGGCCTATAATCCCAGCACTCGGGAAACAGGTAGGAGGATCACTGCAAGTTCAAGGCCACCCTGAGTTACACAGTAAGTTCTAAGCTAGTCTGGGCTACACAGCAAGACTCTAAAAAAAAAGAAGAAAGAAGAAAGAAGAAAGAAGAAGAAAGAAGAAGAAGGAGAAGGAGAAGGAGAAGGAGAAGGAGGAGAAGGAGAAGGAGAAGGAGAAGGAGAAGGAGAAGGAGAAGAAGGAGAAGGAGAAGGAGAAGAAGAAACAACCACATAATGAACAAGTCTTCAGGGGAAACTCATGAAAATTAAAAAGATAAATATGCTTGGATTGGTTTGGGGTGTATTCAAGACTTCCTCTTTAAAGAAAGCAAAACCGGGAAGTCTTAGCTGTGTTGCATGTGTGGGTGGTTTATCTAACAAAGCCATGGGCAAAGCTTCAGTCCTTTTGTTCTTTAGATGTTGAAAACAGTTCCTTTATGTAGTTCAGGCCTCTTGCTTTAGCCTCCCGAGTGCTGATATTACAAGCCTGCCCATCATGCACACCACATATTTTATTTCCCCTTAGTAAATACATACCAGAGAATGATTAGGTCATTAGTCTCATTTTGTTCATCCATTCACGTGTCCATGGGCATGGGAGATTGTTGTTTCATGAAGAAACGTGCTATAACATGCACATGTGTTTATGTAGACACACATTTTCACCTTCCTAGAGTAGATATTATATTACTTCAATAGGTCTGTTGGGGAGGGGATGGGCAGAGTGTACTTATATAAAGCTTTCTGGTGAGAAAAGCCATTATTTTATTCATGGAATCAGATGAGAGTCAAGGGGGGAAAAAGCAGGGCAAAGAAAAAAGCTATTCTCAGAAACACAATCAAGAATGTGCCCAAAAAGATAAAGAACAAATCCACAAAGATGTGAAAGGAAACTGGGACGCTGAGAGCAAATGCGAAGCAGAATTTTTAAAACTGATCTTCACTAGACATCACCCTGAGAGCAAACAGGCATTGGTTAGGAACAGCAACTCACCCGCCTTCCTGGGACTCTGCCCTTCCTAAAGCACAGATTCCCATCACATCACCTCTTCCCACACCAGCTCACGCTAATCAGAGGACTACACACCCAGAATGCAACACGCGCCTGGGCCTACACTCCCCAGGACGCAATGCGATGCCCTTCCCGGCGCGAGGGGGCGGTGGGGTGTACTGGCCTCCGGGAGTCTGTGCCCGGCTCACCTCGGAGCTCCGTGAGCCCTTCAGCACCTGCTTGGTGAGTGCGATCACGTCGGTACCACAAGTGTTCACCTTCTCCGTGAGAAGCCCCTTCACCGACTGGCCGAACCGTGCTTGCGAATCCGGAGTCCCGGTCGCCATCACCCCAACCAGCGAACGCTTAGCGCGGACGACGGCTCGTGGCTGGGGCCAAAAGAGTCGCAAAGCGGAAGGAAAAAGAGTTTTTCTAGTTTTTGTTTTTCCAACTGTGAGAAAAAGAAGAGACGCACGTGCCTAGCACTAACTAAATTCATTTAAAATACTCACTTGATAACTGAGGAAGGATGACAGTGCCTAGGCAAACCACTCCAGAGGGCTTAGTCCTTAACTGCTGAATCTATAGAGACAGAAGGGCTGGGTTACAGCCCAACTCTGCCGTTTTAGAAGTTGTGTGGCTGGGCTGGAGAGATGGCTCCGCAGTTAAGAGCACTGGCTGCTCTTGACGAGGACCTGGGTTCAATTCCCAGCACCCACATGGCAGCTAACTACCGTTACAAATTTCAGTTCAAAATGAATCCAATGCCCTCTTCTGGCCTCAGTGGGCATTGCACGGAATGGGTGCACTTACATGCAGGCAATGCACTCATACATGTAAAATAAAAATAATAAAGTATATTCATTTAAAAGTTGTGTGGCTGCAGATTACAAAACCACTGGATCTGTAAAATAGAAATAAGGATGTTAATGGTTCCATAGCCAACACTTCATATACTGGACCTGGTGGTGCAATCCTGTAATCCCAGCATTCCAGAGGTGGAGACCAGAGGCTCAAAAGTTCAAGGTCTGGGGCTGGAGAGATGGCTCAGCGGTTAAGAGCACTGACTGCTCTCGCAAAGGACCTGGGCTCAATTCCCAGTACCCATATTGTGACTATGAACCGTCCTTAATTCCAGTTCCAAGGGAATCAGAAGCTGTCTTCTGAACTCTGGCATTGCATGACGTGGGTGCGCTCACATACATGCAGGCGATACACTCATACACATAAAATTTCATTAAAATTAGCAAAGGTTACATATAATCCAAAGAAAAATAAAATCGTTAATGTGAAAAACGTTCAGCATCACTAGTAATTTTTTATTGCTAGTAATTTTAAAAATATTTTATTATTCTTATTTTATGTGTATGTGTGTTTTGCCTGCATGTAGGTAAATGCACCCGTGTCATGCAATGCCCACAGAGGCCAGAAGAGGGTCTCAGATCCCCTGGAACTGGAGCCACCACAGTGTCATCTGCCGTGTAGGTGCTGAGAATCAAACCTGGGTCCTCCAGAAGAGCAGCCAGTGCCTTTAACTGGTGAACCATATTTCCAGGCCCTGTTTGTTTGTTTTTGAGACAGGGGCTTACTATGTAGTTATGGCTGGCTGGGTACTGGCTTAGTAGACCACACCATTCTGGGTCTATTTCCCTAATTGGGTTCTTCAGTTACAACCCAAAGCAAGGTGAGCAATACTGTAATGATAATACAAAGATGACTCCCTATCATGCTCAGTGTAGCAGTTTTCTCTTTACAGAAAATCCAGAAACATTTCTGGAAAGTGACTCTTCTTTCTTCCTTTTTCAGAATTCCTCTTTTAATATTTTTCACTATTGTGGTATACTTGTTACAACTGATGAACCAATATTGATACCTTATTTTTGTTCTTATTGTTTATTTGAGACATGGTCTCATTTCAGGCTGGCCTCAAACTCACTGGCCTAGAACTCAAGGCAATACTGCCTCATCCTCTAAATGCTGGAATTACAGTCATGGGTTGCCACACCAGGCAGATGCATTGTAATTAAAACCCATAGTTTGGGACTGGCATGATGGGTCAGTGGGCAAAGCACTTGTTGTGCAAGCCTGATGACCAGAATTCAATCCCCAGAACCTAAGTAAAAATGCAGAGAGAATCAACTCCACAGGTCTTCTGACCCCCACATGTGCACTATGGCATGTGTACACCTACATACACAGCATACACACAATAATAACACATTAAGGAAAATTTTAAGTCTAGGGCCAGGCATGGTGGCACACACCTTTAATCTCAGTACTCGGGAGGCAGAGGTAGGTGGAACTCTGTGAATTCGAGGCCAACCTGGTCTCCATAGTGACTACTAAGAGACCCTGTCTTAAAAAAAGATTAGAGTCTATAGTTTATTTACATTAGGAGTCAGCCTTTGCATTATTTGAATTCTATGGATTTTGTTACAAGTATTTATTCATTTATTTGGTGTGTGTGAGCAGATGTGTGTCATGGAGGTCAGAAGACAACGTGCAGGAATTGATTCTTTTCTTCCCCCATGTGGGTCGTCAGACTTGGACCCACTGAGCTACATTGGCACTCTGGATTTTGATAAATGAAAAAACATGTCTATTATACTAGCTACACAAAGAATAGTGTGAAAACCCTTCTTAGAAATAACAAAATAAAGCAGGGCAAGGTGGAACATGCCTTTAATCCCAGTACTTAGGAGGCAGAGGCAGGCAAATCTCTGTGAGTTCAAGGCCAGCCTGGTCTACCTAGTAAGTTCCAGGACAGCTGGGGCCACAGGGAGACCCCGTCTCAAAAAAGAAAAAAAAAAAAAAAAAAGAAAGAGAAAAGAAAAGAAATAACAAAACAAAACCCTATGCTTCATCTATTCATCCTGCCTCTCCTCCCTCCGGTCCTTAGCAACTACAGATATTTTTACTATCACTGTAATTCTACCTTTTCCAAAATGTTATACAGTTGGAACCCACATGGTGTATGGCCTTTTCACACTGGCTTCTTTCAGTAAGAAATATGTCTTTGAGGTTCGACCACATTTGTTCGTTTGCTTGCTTGTTCGTTTGGGCCTTAAAATTTATTTTTATTGGTTTAAAAAAATTCCATTGAATGAATGTACCACAGTTTGTCCACTAACCTGTTAATAAATGGTTTTGCAATTATGAATAAAGTTGCCATAAGCATATGTGTAAAATCTTTGTGTGTGGTATATGTGTGTGTGCACGCATGTGTGTGTGTGCGTGCATAAGTGCACAAGGCACACATGCATGTGGAGGCCAGAGGTTGATACAGGTATCTTCCTCAGTCCTTTCACCTTATTTTTTGAGGCAGGCTCTGTCACTGAACCTAGAGCTCACTGGTTTGGTTAAACTGACTGGCCAGCAAGCCCCAGGGATCCTCCTGTCTCTGTTTCCCAACATTGGATTACAGGTACAGCCAGCCCACCACACCCAACATTTTTATTGGTTCTGGAGATCTGAACTCAGGTCTACTGGCTGAGCTAAGCACTCTACTGGCTGAGCCATCTTGCCAGCCGTTGTATATGGTTTTGTTTGTTTGTTATGAATTTAGAACTTCAACTGAGAGGTAAATATTTTTATATTTATAGTTATGGGGGCAGTGAGCACACACCTGGGTACCAGAGGACTACCTGGTGGAGTCATTTCTGTCCTTCACCTTTATGTGCTTTCAAGGGATTGAACTCAGGTCATCAGGCTTGCACAGCAAGTGCTTTTGACCACTGAGTCATCTCACTAGCCACCTTAAATGTTTTTAAGTTTGTGTGTGTGTGTGTACATGCATGCAGTGGTGCATGTGTGGAGATCAGAGGACAAACAGGAGTTGGTGCTGAATCTGGGAATGGAACTAAGTCAGCAAATACCTTTATCCACTGACCCATCTCACCAGCCCCTGATTTTCTTAAATTTCTGAAAGCATTAGTATCTTACAGACTGCTCCTCCTCCCTCAAGTTTTTAATTGTGATACAATATATATAACACCATGGAATCTCCTAAACTCAAAAATTAAAATAACAAGGACAGCCCATATTACAACCAGATGGCTCTTGATAGTCTGACAGCAACACGGGGAACCTGTGCTGTCATTAAAGTAGAGTGTTAAATATACATACCTGAGGACTCGGGCAATGTGTCCTCAGTCATCAAAGATTCACATACTCAAATCTATATCAAAATCTGCTTTATTTTAGCAATTTACTTAGGTTATAGTCCTTGAACATCTCATGATTTTAAAAAAAAAAGACTCAGCCCTTTGGCCCTAGTCTTGGGCATAATAATGTACTGTATGCTTCACTATATATAATTGATGTCCCCAGCAATCACACCCTCTCTTCCAGATTCCTATGGAATGATGATCTTCCAGTCTCTAAGCTTGGACCTACTCATGACAGACCCCTCAGATCAGACAGGTAGAGACTTTTGATCTATAATAACATGGTCTACTGGACTGTTCAACAGTGTAGAAGTCAGAGAAAACAGATCTTTAGCCATCATCAACCCTTAAGATTAAAGGATCAAAATCTCAGAGGGGGAAATTGAGGGAGGATAGAAAGACAAGAAGAATTATGGGCATGTGGGAAGGAATCCCTCGAGCTTGGTTGGAATCTATCACCAGCTGAGTCAAGAATTCCAGCACCATTATCATTTGCTGTGAATGTTGCCAAAATAGAGACAATACTCCTTTTATGTAGGGATATTTCAAATAAGGATGTTATAATCCAAATGAGCCATGCTCAAATTCTGTGTGTTATTACTAAATGTGGCTCTTCTCCTTCCCCAGCTGTAAACCTGTAATCTGGGAATCTCACAAACAAGACCTTCAAACATGTCTTAGTTCCCTCGTGCAACCCTTGTGACCTGTGGTTTTATTGTATCAGCTGAACCCTATTCAAGCACACATTAGGAACCACCCATGATCTCATTTACCAAGAGGAAAAAAACTTTCTTTAGTAACTGTGATGGTTAATACTGTCAACTTCACAAGATCAAAAATCACCTAGGAGGCAAACCTCTGGACATGCCTGTGAGGAATTCTGTAGATTAGGTTAATCTAGAAAAAGGCAAGACCCAGGTTAACTGTGGGTGGCCCCATTCCAAGAGAAAATGAGCTGAGCATGAGCACTCAGTGGGCTCTCTGCTTCTTGACAGTGGTGAAATGTGACCAGCAGCTTTAAGTTTCTGCTGCCATGGTTTCCCCATCACAATGGACAGCACTCTGGAACTCAAACATTTCCTTCCTTAGGTTGACAGAAGTGACTAATAGAGGAAGCCTTTGAGGTGTAATTTCAGAAGCTACTGAGATGTTGTATAAAGCTATTGTAAGTATACATAGCTCTTGTGAAGTCAATAAAGTGTGACTTTGGAGAAGCCCACTATTATTTTTCTATAATTCAGTAGCATTAAGTACATTCACAATGCTATGCAACTACAATCACTATTTCTAGAACTTTTTCAACATTCTAAACAATGTACCTATTAATAGCTCCCATTCCTGATCCCCTTAGCCTCTAGAAACTTCTATTTTACTTTCTATTTTAGATATTGTATATGAGTGAAATCATCAAATATTTGTTTTTTTTTATTTTGTTTCAATTATTTTTATTTTATGTGTATGCATGTATTGCCTGCATGTAGGTAAGTGCACCCATGTCGTGCAATGCCCACGGAAGTCAAAAGAGGCTGTCAGATCTCCTGGGACTGGAGTTACAGACAGTTGTTAGCTGCCATATGGGTGCTAGGATTCGAACCCGGGCCTTCTGCAAGAACAACAAGTGTTCTTAACTGCTGAGCCGTCTCTCCAGCCCCAAATATTTGTTCTTTTATGTCTTGCTTCTGTCATTTGTTTTCAAGGTTCGTCTGTTGTGCCACATATTAGAACTTCATTCCTTTTTATGACTGAACAAAGGTATTTGTGTCTCTGTGTATGTGTGTGTTTGTTTATAACACTATCACATGTGGTGATTGTCTCATGATTATAGTACAGCTAAAATTTTCTTTTAAAAAA
This sequence comes from Nannospalax galili, assembly GCF_000622305.1. Classification (NCBI taxonomy): domain Eukaryota; kingdom Metazoa; phylum Chordata; class Mammalia; order Rodentia; family Spalacidae; genus Nannospalax; species Nannospalax galili. The sequence continues at coordinate 3,190,398 of NW_008348586.1, read as the reverse complement.
ATTTATTTATCGTGTGTGTATGCATTTGTGTGTTGTGGGTGCACACGTGCACTATAGCATGTATATGGAGGTCAGAAGACAATTTGCAGAAGTCACTCTTCTCCCTACCTGTTGGGTTCTAGAGATTGTGGGGATTGAACCCAGGTTGTCAGACCTGGTTGCAATCACCTTTGTCCACTGAGTCATCTCAGTGACCCTGAAAAGTTTATTACCTTCTTCAAGTATATAGTGATGGTGGTATGAACAAACCTGCTCCCACCAATCACACAAAAACATACCACATACAATTACATATAGTATGTGCTACTGTACCCTTTTTCTTCTTTTTTCTTTTTTTGATCTTTTTTGAGACAGGGTCTTCTTATAGCCCCAGCTGGCCTAGAATTCACTATGTAGAACAGGCTGGCCTTGAAGTCACAGAGATCCGCCTGCCTCTGCCTCCCTTAAAGGTGTACGCCACCACACTCAGCTCAATACTGTACTTTTTCATTTTTTTGTCCTTTTGAGACAGGGTCTCTCTGTAGACCCAGCTGTCCTGGAACTCACTATGTAGACCAGGCTGGCCTCGTACTCACAAAGATCTGCCTGCCTCTGCCTCCCAAGTGCTGGGATTAAAGGCGTGCATCACCACACCTGGCTAATACCGTACATTTTTATCATTTCTTTTGCACAACAGAAATATATACCACTTGGTCATGAAATATAATTATTTTTATAAATTTTCTGATTGAAATGTAAGATTTAAGGATTTCTGCATACATATTTGTGAGAAATGCCCATGTGTACTCTTTTTCTCTGAAAATATCTATATCTGTTTTTAGTATGGAGGCAGTGCTCACCTTACAGAATGAGTTGGAAATGTTCATTTTCATCTATTCATTTCTTTCATTGTTCTGAAAGAAATCATAGATAATAAATATAATTTATCCCTAGCTGTTGGTTATTTTTGTTTATTGAGGCAGGATCTCACTATGAAACCCAGCATGACCTCATACTCTTGATCCTCCTGCCTCAGCTTCCTAAGTGCTAAGATTATAAGCATGTACTACTATATCTGGTTTAGTCTATTTTCCAATGCTATAACAAAATGTTTGAGGTAGGATAACTAGTGAAACAAAGAGGTTTCTTTAGCTCACAGTTTTGGAGGCTGAAAGTTCAAGCAGCATGGTGAGGCTCTGTCAGGGCCCCATGGCACATGGCAGGAACATATATAGCGGTGAGAAGTCACATCTCAGAAGAGGAAGCTACGGTCCCTTCAAAAGGCACTTGCCTAATTGACCTAAGAACCTTCACTAGATCCCACCTCTTAAAGGTCTCACTTCCCAGCATAGCCCTACTGTGGACTAAACCGTCAACACATAATGTATGGGGGGTGGTCAAAAAAAAATCCAAGCATAGCAGCATCCATTCCTGGTGCTTTCTATTTGGGGAATTATTGATCCAACTTGTTTAATAGACAAAGATCAATTCAAATGGTCTTTTTCTTCCTATGTGAATTTTAGTAAATGATGTTTTAAAATTTGCAAATGTATATTTATTGTATTCCTTTATTATCACTTTATTATCATTGCGTTTTGCTTCTTGTTTTGTTTTGTTTTGTTTTGTTTTTCTTTTTTGGCCTTTTTGAGACAGGGTCTCCCTGTAGTCCCAGCTGGCCTGGAACTCACTGTGTAGACCAGACTGGACTTGAACTCACATAGATCTGCCTCCCAAGTGCTGGGACTACAAATGCGCTCTGCTATGCCAGCTTTAAACTTCCAACGTTTAAAATAACTGCTTTCTAATGATGACAAATTGAATATGTCTTTGGAGAAATTGAAAGATATATTAGTTAACTTTCTGTTGTGTGATAAAACACTATGGCCAGTCCGACGTGGTGGCAGATGCCGTTAGTCCCAGCACTGAGGAGGCAGAGGCAGGCAGATCTCTGTGAGACCAAGGCCAGTCTGGTCTACATAGTGAGTTCCAGGTCAGCTGAGGTTATGGGGAGACCCTGTCTCAAAAAAACCAAAACAAAACACTATGGCTAAAGGCACCTTATGGAAGAGTTTATTGTGAATTATGGCTCCAGAGGGATAAGACACCATCATGGCAGGTAGGCATGGCAGCAGCAGGAACAAGAAGCTGAGTTCACATCTTCAATCTCAAACACAAAGCAGAGTGAACTGTAAGTGGGGTGAGGCTATGAACTCTCAAAACCCTCTCCCAGTGACTTATTTCCTCCAGCAAGGCTATACTTCCTAAAGATCCCATAACCTCCCCAAACAGTGCCACCAACTGGAGACCAAGTGTCCAAATACTTGAGCCTGGCCAGTCATGGTCTTTAATCTCTGCAGTTGAGAGGCAGAGAAAGGCAGATCTCTGTGAGTTCCAGGTCAGTCTAGTCTACATGATGAGTTCCAGGCCAGCTAGGGCTATAGGGAGATCCTGACTCAACAAAACAAAACAAAACAAATACTTGAGCCTATGGGGAATATTTCTAATTCAAACCACCACATTCTACTCCTTGGCCCGCATAGTTTCATGGCTATCTCATAATGCAAAATTCATTTAGTCCAACTTTATAATGTCTTGTAGTCTTTAACAGTGTCAACATGGTTCAAAATCCAAAGTCTCTTTTGAGAATCAAAGCAATCTCTTAACTATAACCTTGTATAAAATTTAAAAAAAACAATATTACATACATCCAATATTCAAAGTCACAGAATATACATTCCCATTCTAAAAGGGAGTAATGGATGTATAGTGAGAAAATGCTAGACCAAAGCAAGACCAAAATCCAGCAGAGCAAACAGTATCTACCCCTCAAGCTTTGCTGCCTGCAACATACATCTCTTTCTTGGGCTGGATCCACTCTCTGCATACAACTGTACTTGGCAGAGGTCTCATGGCTCTGGTATCTCCAGCATCTTGGGGTCTCTACAGCAACCCAGCTTCATTTTCACAGCTTCATGCAATGGCCTCTCAGGGCTTTCTCCCAGTGACTGTGTTCGGGGTCCGAAGACTTTCCTGAATTGACCACTCAGACACTGAGTCTCAGTTAAAACACAAGTGCTTTATTGGAACCAACCGGCTGGGGACACAGACAGACTTGGGAGCTGTACTGTGACCTCGAGCTGTGAAAGTACAGGGCTTTTACGCATAAAAACAACAAAGCCCAAGCATGGTGGCACATGCCTTTAATCTCAGCACTCGGGAGGCAGAGGCAGGCGGATCTCTGTGAGTTCAAGACCAGCCTGGTCTCCATCTCGAATCCAGGTCAGCTAGGGCTACAGGGAGACCCTGTCTCAAAAAAAAAAAAACCCCACAAAACTCACAAAATGGGATTTCTATAGTAACAAAGAAACAGAAGTACCAGGAAAGAGTTTGAAACAATCTGAAACAACTGAAGGGGATTTTCAGAGGCTGTAACTTTTATTTGGTCTTTTTGAGACAGGGTCTCCCAGCTGTCCTGGAACTCACTATGTAGACCAGGCTGGCCTTGAACTCACAGAGAGCCACCTGCCTCTGCCTCCCGAGTGCTGGGATTAAAGGTGTGCGCCACCACGCCCAGCTTTATTTATTATTTTTAATTTATGTATGTGCATATTGCCTGCATGTATGTAAGTCCAGTATCATGCAATGCCTGTGGAGGACAGAAGAGGTTGGTGGAGTCCCTGGAACTGGAGTTACGGACAGTTGCTAGCTGCCATGTGGGGGCTGGTATTTGAATCTGATTCTTCTGCAAGAACAGCCAGTGTGCTTAACCACTGAACTATCTTTCCAGCCCCAATAAATGTAATTTTTAAAAAAGTGTTATACCAAACAAAATTTGGCCCTAGGGGGCCCAGTGCTCATATATACTCATATGTGGACAGTTGTTAGCTGCCATGTGGGTGCTGGGAACCAAACCCAGGTCCTCTACAAGAGCAGCCAGTGTGCTTAACCACTGAACTATCTTACCAGCCCCAATAAATGTAATTTTTAAAAAAGTGTTATATATACCAAACAAAATTTGGCCCTAGAGCGTCCAGCGCTCATATATACTCATATGTGGACAGTTGTTAGCTGCCATGTGGGTGCTGGGAACCAAACCCAGGTCCTCTGCAAGAACAGGAAGTGCTCTAAACCACTGAGCCATCTCTCCAGCCTCTATTTATTTATTTATTTATTATTTTTGAGTGTGTATATGTGTATGTATGCATTCACAAGCCATGAAACACATGTGGAGGTCAGAGGACAACTCGCAGAAGTTGGTTCTCTCTTTCCACCATGTAGGTGCTAGGAATTGAACTCCAGTTGTCAGTCTTGACAACAAATCACTTTACCACTGAGCCGTCTCACCAGCCACTCACTGTTGGATTTAAAGGCAAGCATCTTCAGTCCCATTGGAAAAACAGTTGACCCTATATCATATATGTTTTCTGCTTTCTGTAATGCTTAATGTGTGGTGCTAAAGTGTATTTTCACTGGGTAAAGAAAGCTGTCTTTCTTTCTCCCATTCCTTCTTTTCTCTCTTTCTCTCTTTCTCCCCTTCCTTCCTTCCTTCCTTCCCTCCCTCCCTCCTTCCATTCTTTCTCTTTCTTTCTTTCTCTCTTTCTTTCTCTTTCTTTCTTTCTTTCTTTCTTTCTGACAAAATAGTGAATGTAGCCCAAGTTGACCTTGAACTTGCTATGTAGTAAGGATGGCCTTTAATTTCTAATTCTCCCCAGTACTGGAATTGGTATTACAAAACTGTGCTGCCATGCCCAGCTTATATGGTACTGGAGATGGAACCCAGGGTCTCATGCCTGCTGATCAAGCACTCTACAAAATGAACTACATCTACTAATGTAATCAAACACTTCATGAACTATAATTCAGAAATTATATTCTCTGGAAATTACATCCTTCAACTCCATTAGAAGGGACCCCATCAAGTTCCACCCATCCACACTGAGGCAAAACTTCAGCCTCAAGCCAGGCCTGGTGGCACATGCCTTTAATCCCAGTTCTGGAGAGGCAGAGGCAGGTTGAGATTGAGGCCAACCTGGTCTATGTAGGGATTTCCAGGACAGCTGAGACTACAGGGAGACACTGTCTCAAATAGATAAAAATAAAAACAAAAAACCCAAAACAAACAAAACAAAGAACTTCAGCCTGAAGCCTTGGGTCTGTATCTCACAATTCAAAATGGCTCCTCTAAACTTTTGGAACTATTGGAGATTTTAGGGCAAATTTGGCCAGAAGAAGTTTTCCATAGCCAATGGTGTTTTAGAGACAGACATCTTTCCAAAGATCATGGACTTGTGCCGTTATGAAAACTTTGTCCTTTCCGCTCCTCATTCCTTGCAATGTTAATCTTTTCCTTTTTCTATACAGGAAAATCCATGGGTCCATAATGAGTGGGTGGTTTTAGTTAAAGTTTATGCTTTAGCACAAAACCAGGGCAATTGCTGGGTTTGTGTGCTGATGACAAATAATCAGGAAGCAATTCCACTAAATTGGATACTTCACTGAGAGTCATCCTACAACTCAAAGGGAAGAGGGAAAGCCACCCTTGGCAGACTGGATGTCAGCCCTACCTGCTTCCCCTACACTGCTAACAAAGCCATTCAGAACCTCCCAGTTGATCATGTAAACATCATCAAAAAGAAAAAAAATCTATCCAAGTGCTGTACTGCATTCCCAGACATCACACACTCAAGACCTGGCGCTGGATCAAATCCAGAAGGCAGCTTCACTGAATATGGCCCCCTTAAAGTGGTAAGCGACCACAAAAAGATTTCCCACTGGATTTTGTTTGGGTGATTGGCAAGTAGAGGATTTAATGGTTCCAGCTTTTACACCACCACGTTCTGCTCTATCTCAGCCTCCACTCCCCAGAGCCTATGGGCAACTGGCTTACTTTGTGGCCTTGCTAGTTTGGATCTTGCTTTTTGACAAGGCTAGCTCCTGCCTTTTCATTATCTTCCCCAGGGGTTCAGATAGGAAGAATCTACTCTCGAAAATATGGGGGACGCCAGGAATAATGGCACATGCTTTTAATCCCAGCATTCAGGAGGCAGAGGCAGGTGGATCTCTGTGAGTTCAAGGCCAGCCTGGTCTACATTGTGAGTTTCATGCCATCTGGGGCTACAGGGAGACCATATCTCAAAAAGACGTACACGCCTTTAGTCCCAGCACTAAAGGAAGAGGAAGAGGAAGGTGGATCTCTGTGAGTTCAAGGCCAGCCTGGTCTACATAGTGAGTTTCAGGTTATCTGGGGCTACAGGAAGACCTTGCCCCAAAAAAGACCAGAAAAAAGAAGAAGTAGAAGTAGAAGTAGAAGTAAGAGGAGGAAGAGGAAGAGGAAGAGGAAGAGGAAGAGGAAGAAGAAGAAAAGTCGATTCTATCTCCTTCATGAGCATGTTGAAGGCTTGAGTTTAGTGTGATTCCCTCTCTCCCTTATTTGTCCACAGAAAGTTGTAGTTAAAAGGTACAAATCTTGCTGTTTCTTGAGACACTGCCACCAAATTCATGAAAGAAATTTCTCAAGAGAAAGGATACATTATAGGTTTACAGGTGCAGCTAACTGGTTTAATGAAGGTACCCTCAGCAGTGAACGGTGGGGTTGGATTTTATAAGGGTAATCTTCACCCATATCTGCTGCCCTCACCCCTGCTGGGCAGTGAACCCAGGGCTTCATTCATGCAACTGAGCTTTGTTCCCTGCCCAGGTTTTCTAATCTTTATATTTCTTCTATTAGAACTTGTGCTTGTCTGCTAACAAAAAATGAAACTTCTGTAAGTCAGACTTTTGTAGTGAACTGTAATCACACCCTTCATAAGGACTGTTACTGTTACCACTGCATTTGAACTGCAATTAGACGCTGTTGGGCTGAGCTTTTTTATCTGTTTGATTTAGGTCTGTCTCATTTCGTGGGAAGTTCAGTTAAGGAATACATTGCAGTCCTTTTTTAGACAGGGGTTCATGTAACCCAGCCTGGTTGGCCTCAAACTCACTTGGTAGCTGAAAATGACTTACATTTCTGATCCTCCTGCCTCCATCTCCCAAATTCTAGGATTATAGGCATGTGGCACCACACCCAGTTTATGTTGTGCTGGAGATCAGACCCAGGGCTTTGTGTGTGGTAGGCAAAACTTCTACCATCTGAGCTACATCCCAGTCTCCATTTCAGTCTTTTGGTACCTATCATTGAGAGACCTGAGTGACTCCATCTTGGATAAAACCTCCATGGGACTGACCCAGCCCTGAACCCTGTTCCAGGAAAAACCACAAAAAAAGTATACTTGGAACAGATAGAGAACAACTCCCCCCACCAACGGTCAATTAACCAGGGACAGGAAAGTATTAAAAGTCCAGATATCTCTTCAAATTTCCTGAAGGCAGCAGTTTATGGTTTGGCACTGGGCTGCAACCAATCAGATGCTTGCCAGGCTGGAGACTCCCTACTTGCTGAACTTGCTGAAGTAAACCTATAAACTGGAGGGCTGGGGTTAGCTAAACATTGGGCTCCAATCTTTGTGGAACTAAAACCAGGAGCTGATCCAGCCAGAATTTGTCAGTATCCAACGTCCTTGGAGGCCCGACTGGGCACCACTCCTCATATCAGGAGGTTATTGGACTCAGGGGTTTTAAGGCCCTGTCAATCAGCATGGAACACCACCCTGCTGCCAGTAAAGAAGCCCCATTCCAATGATTATAGGCCGGCGCAGGATCTGCGGGAAGTGAACAAATGGGTGATGGATATTCACCCTACAGTGCCTAATCCTTATACTTTATTAAGTGCACTCCCGCCAGAACATCAATGGTAGATGGTCCTGGATTTAAGAGATGCCTTCTTTAACCTTCCCTTAGCCCCAAAGAGTCAAGACTGTTTTGCCTTTGAATGGTATGACCTGGACAAAGGACTTAATGGGCAATTAACGTGGACTAGTCTTCCTCAAGGGCTCAAAAACTCACCGACCATTTTTGATGAGGCATTACATGAGGAGCTGGGTGAGTATGGGGCTCAGCATCCCCACCTCAGTCTCTTGCAGTATGTGGATGATTTACTTGTGGCGGTAGACAGACAAGAGGCTTGCATGGACGGCACAGAACGCCTGTTGCAAACGTTGGGAAGCCTGGGCTATTGGGCCTCTGCTAAAAAGGCCCAACTATGCAAACAACAAGTCCAATACTTGGGCTATATACTCAAAGAAGGTAAGCACTGGCTCTCTGATGCCTGAAAAGAAACTGTCCTCAGGATCCTTACCCCGAGGAGCCCATGCCAAGTACGAGAGTTCCTAGGGTCTGCTGGGTTCTGCAGGTTATGGATACTGGGTTTTGCTGAGATTTCTAAGCCCCTATATGAGGTCACTAAGGAAAGGCCAGGAGAATTTTCCTAGTCAGAAGCTCACCAACAATCATTTGAGGCATTAAAACTGGCCCTACTGTCTGCTCCTGCTCTCAGGCTACCTGATGTGACTAAACCATTCCACTTGTTTGTGGACGAAAGCAAGGATGTAGCCAAGGGAGTTTTGACCCAACCAATTGGTCCATGGCGTCATCCTGTAGCCTATTTGTCTAAAAAACTGGACCCAGTGGCTGCAGGCTGGCCCCCGTGTCTCCGCATTATTGCTGCCGTAGCACTACTGGTAAAAGATGCTGACAAACTGACTTTGGGCCAGAACTTGACCATCACCACACCACATGCAATTGAAGGAGTTTTAAAGCAGCCCCTGGACAGATGGCTAAGTAACGCCCGTAAAACTCATTATCAGGCATTACTTCTTAATACTGCTAGAATCACCTTCCAGGTACCAGTTGACCTGAATCCAGCCATGCTCTTGCTGGACCCAGACTTGGATGCCCCCTGCATGATTGTGCCAGAATCCTGGCCCATGTCCATGGTACCCAATCAGATTTGAGCGATACCCCATTGGATCAGATTTGAGCGATATCCCGTTATCTGATGCTGAAGTAACCTGCTTCACTGACGGGAGCACCTTTGTCCAGGACGGCAGAGGTATGTGGGGGCGGCTGTAGTATCATTAACCGGCATCATTTGGGCAGGGCCTCTGCCCACTGGCACTTCGGTCCAAAAGGTTGAACTTATTGCCCTAACTAAGGCGCTGGTATTGGGAAAGGACAAAAAGCTTAATGTGTATACAGACAGCCGATATGCCTTTGCCACCGCGCATGTTCATGGGGCAATATATCGGGAACGGGGCTTATTAACGGCAGAGGGAAAGACTGTCAAAAACAAAGAAGAAATCCTAACATTGCTGAGGGCTCTCTGGCTGCCAAAGAAATCGGCAATTATCCACCACCAGGTCATCAAAAAGGGGACGGTCCGATTACCCAAGGAAACAATCGAGCAGATCAGGAGGCTAGACAGGCTGCCCTCCAAACTGACTCAATCTTGGTCTCCACACTAATTGACCCAGGTGACCCAAACCTCCCCAAAAAGCCCAAATACACCGGGGAGGACCTGAAATGGATACAGGGACTGCTGAGGATCCAATGCCTGGAAGGATGGTGGAGGTCAGCAGAAGGGAAGCTGATCCTCCCGGAAAAATTAGGAAAAAAAATGTTGGCAAAAATACACCGTTCTTCCCACATGGGCATCAAGAGGATGCAGGACTTAATTCGACATGCCAAAGTAAAAATCAAGGAGGTTAATTTAAAGATTAAAGACATTGTCAATGGCTGTAAAGCTTGCCAACTCACTAATGCAGTGCCAAATATTAGAAACCCAGGAATCAGACTTCGAGGGAGAAAACCTGGAGCCCATTGGGAAACGGATTTCACTGAGGTAAAACCTGACAGGTATGGTTACCGTTATTTGCTAGTCTTTGTAGATACTTTTTCAGGATGGACTGAAGCCTTCCCTACTAAACATGAAACAGCTCAAATGGTAGCAAAGAAACTGTTGGAAGACATCCTCCCCAGGTATGGCTTTCCGCAGATGATAGGGTCAGATAATGGACCGGTATTTGTATCCAAGGTAAGTCAGAGTCTGGCCACAGTTCTGGGAATTGATTGGAAACTACATTGTGCTTACAGATGATAATAGGGTCAGATAATGGACCAGGTTTTGTGTCCAAGGTAAGTCAGAGTCTGGCCACAGTTCTGGGAATTGTTTGGAAACTACATTGTGCTTATAGACCCCAGAGTTCAGGACAGGTAGAGAGAATGAATAGAACTCTGAAAGAGACCTAAACTAAATTGACTTTAGAGACTGGCAGTGACTGGGTGAGGTGACTCTCCTTCCGTTCACACTCTATCGAATGCGTAACTCCCCTTACCAAATGAGATTAACTCCCTTTGAGATCATGTTTGGAATGCCCCCTCCCATTATTCCTAACCTCCAGGCAGAGAAGATTACTGAATTTGAAGATCAGGACCTGTTGGGTGACCTCAGGGGAGTCCAATGGTCCCATAAGCATGTATGGCCTAAACTACATGCTCTTTATGAGACAGGACCCCCTCCAGAACCTCATCAATATCGACCCAGTGACTGGGTCTACGTTAAGAGGCATCGGCAAGGATCCTTAGAGCCACGGTGGAAAGGGCCCTATGTCATACTACTGGCCACCCCACAGCCCTCAAAGTGGATGGCGTAGCATTGTGGGTCCTGCTCAAGCTAAAGCTCACCCGATTTTCAAACTGTTGACTGTATATACTCTGTTCCCCATGATAGCCGCTCCTGCTCCGGGAAGCCCGCATCAATCTATGAATCTGCCTTGGGTCCTCCAAGATGTGATGGAGGCAATATTTTGTTTCAGATCTCCCAAGCAGCGCCTCTAGCTATTTGGTTCCTAACTCTGCACTCCCATTTAGATGCTTTCTTTGATTTCAATCCTAAGGGAGGCACACATCCTCATGCTCTAACTAACTCTCCAGGACCATACAGAAACCAGGCTGGTTCTATGTTTGCCCAGGGCCTGGAACACCAAAAGACAAGTCCCAGAGAAACAGGTGTGGAGAGGATAACACTACTTATTGTACTCGATGGGGCTGTAAAACAATGGGACACATATGATGGACCTCTCAGGGAGGAGATCTTATTAAGGTAATGTGGGAACTGATACCCACTAATCCTCATAAAAATGGTAGGCTCAATATTAGTTTTACTGAAGAAAGTGAGCCACTGGCTGGGAAGTGGAAAAAAAAATTGGGGAATAAGACTCTATGTGGGCTGGACCGAACCAGATCCATAAATTTTATTCTCTATTCAACTGAAAGTAAGAGTTCCTCAGTACCAGACCCATTCTGTCCCCTTGGCACCAGGTGCTGTTTTAAATGTCACCCCAGAATCAATCTTGTCAACCATAGTGGCCCCCTCAAATAATGGTTATTCTGACAGCCATGGCCTTCCTATAGGCGACACTGACCCGCTTTGGTCATTAATGATCCAGACTTACCAGGTACTCAATGATACCAGGCCAGACATCACCTCATCATGCTGGTTATGTTATTCATCAAGGCCCCCATACTATGAGGGGATTGCATTCATAGGAAACACCACCCTCGTGCCAGACTAAGGCAGCTGTAGATGGGCGCAGCAGGAAGGAATCAGGCTTATGCTACAAGATATTTCAGGACAAGGGCTATGTATAGGCAAACCCCCTCATGAGTACACTGCCCTATGTAACCAGACTCTGCCAGTGCTGGCCATTAACTCGTACTTGCTACCACCAGATCAAGGATGGTGGGCATGTACTTCAGGATTAACCCCATGTGTCCATAAGTTCTTAATCAATCATCAGATTTTTGTGTTCTAGTACAACTAATCCCTAGAATTATTTATCACTCAGACCAGGATATAAATAGGGCTCTTACCAGGCAAGGACCCTTTCACCGTAATCTCCAGGAAAGAGAAATTTTTACTGCCATCACCCTATCTGTTCTTCTGGGATTGGGACTGGCAGGAGCAGGTACAGAAATTTCAGCCTTGACCTTACAAAGCCAAAACTACCACAGCCTTAGAGCCGCAATAGATGTGGACATCCAGAACTTAGAAAAGTCCTCCCATTATCCCTAACCTCCTTGGCAGAAATGGTTCTGCAGAATAGGAGAGGCCTAGACCTGTTGTTCTTGCAGCAGGGAGGCCTCTGTGCTGCCCTTAAGGAAGAGTGTTGTTTTTATGTAGGTCACTCTGGGGTCATTAAAGAATCCCTGGCCAAGGTTGGAGAAAGTCTGGCTCGAAGAGAGAACAAATATAGGGCTAAACAAGGATGGTTTGAATCCTGGTTCAATAGCTCCCCTTGGTTGACCACTTTGATTTCAACCTTACTCGGACCCCTCTTCATTCTGATTATGCTCTTGACTTTTGGACCTTGCATTTAAAATAAATTGGTAGCTTTTATAAAAGAGCAGCTTGGAGCTATACAGATAATGGTAATGTGAACCACTATCAGTCCCTCCAGAGTCTGGGTGATGAAGAACATGAGATGAGGGAGAGCCCATGATTGGGCCCCCAAGGTACTAGTCAGAGGGGGAATGAGAGAACTGAGTGACTCCATCTTGGATAAAGCCTCCTTGGGACTGACCCAGCCCTGAACCCTGTTCCAGGAAAAACCACAAAAAAAAGTATACTTGGAACAGATAGAGAACAACTCCCCCACCAACAGTCAATTAACCAGGGACAGGAAAGTACTAAAAGTCCAGATGTCTCTTCAGATTTCCTGAAGGCAGCAGTTTATGGTTTTGCACTGGGTTGCAACCAATCAGACACTTTCCATGCTGGAGACCCCCTACTTGCTGAACTTGCTGAAATAAACCTACAAAAACCTCTGTCTCCCAAAGCAAGGGGTCTCACATCTGAGATCCGCTGGGTCGGTGACAGAATGGGCCCAACAATAAAAAAACACTGTGTGTTTACATCAGTTGGCTCCTTGGTGGTCTTTGGGGTCTCGCTAACTGAGCACAACATCATCACAGTCCTCTTGTGCACCATATCTTATTAGGTCATACATGAGCCGCCCATCAAGCATTGAGTAGTCTCACTTCTAGATTAGTAAGAATATGAACAATGACTCAATTTACACAACAGTATGATTTGTGAATTCCACACTGAGCCCAAATATTTGTGAACCTCAGACTAAAACCAAATAAATCCAACACAATGGTGTCAGAGGAAAGTCAATGCCCAAAGGTTTGCTCAGTCTCTCAAATTGAAAGGGCTGACCAAAAATGTACTGTTCAACTAAACTAAATTTCTCCTAAAAGAACCTCTGTACTTTTTGTTTTTGTTTGTTTTTTGTTTTTTTTGGTCTTTTTGAGACAAGGTCTCCCTGTAGCTCCAGCTGGCTGGGACTCACTGTGAAGACCAGGCTGGCCTTGAACTCACAGAGATCCACTTGCCTCTGCCTCCTGAGTGCTGAGATTAAAGGCCTGTGTCACCATGCCCAGTGCTCTGTGCTTTTTATGTACTTGAGTCTTTACTAAAGAAACTACAAGCCAAGCATTCTAGCTTTGTATGCAAACTCCCCTCTGTATCAGTAGTGCAGCCACTGATAAGTTGCCTATGTTTCAGTGAATAACCACCCATTATGCTCATGCAAGCAACCCTAATTAAACTCAGTGGAGAAAATAAAGATGGCACAGGGGAGATGGCTCAGCAGTTAAGAGTGCTTCCTGCTCATCCAGAGGACCCAAGTTCAGTTCTCAGGACCCATGTCAGTGACCCATAACTGCTTGTAACTCCAGCTCTAGGGGATCTGATGCCCTCTTTCTGGTGTCTGCAGGCACCTGCTCTCATCTGCACAAACCCACACACAGATACATACATGTAAAGATACAACCAAAAAAGAAAACGATAGACCCATATCCTTAATGAACATAGATGCAAAAATTCTCAACAAGATACTTGCAAACCACATACAGACACAAGTCAAAAAGATCATCCACCATGATCAAGTCGGCTTTATCCCAGAGATGCAGGGATGGTTCAATATACGTAAGTCAATAAACATCAT
>NW_008348586.1:3169061-3171184 GCF_000622305.1 Nannospalax galili | reverse complement strand
TTATTTTGATATATCACAGTGAAAGATTTATCGTCCTCTTTTTTTTTTTTTTTTTTTTAAAAAAAAAAAAAAAAAAAAAAAAAAAAAAAAAAAAGGATTTAACAAAATCCCAGCAATGATGTTGACAGTTGAAGCTTCCTTTTTAAAAAAATTTTACGTGTGCTGGGCATGATGGTGCATGCCTTTAATCCCAGCACTTAGAGATGCCAAAACCCTTTGGAGTCCAGAAGATTGTGAGTGGATCCTAGATGTCCAGCCTTGAAGTACTTTGCTGGCCTTAGGTTTTGCTTAGGTGTGCCCCATTTTTCCCTTTTGAAAATAAGACAGTACTTGTTTTGTATTTTACAGGAGCCCACTATTACAAGACTTTTAAGACTGTAGACTTTTAACTGTTTAGATTTCTTAAGGACTGTGGGACTTTTAAAATTGTACTGTCTTATGTTGTGATATTGTTAACATCATATTCTGGGGACAAGAAATAAAAAGGTTATGGTTTAATAGTGATGTGTTTGTGTGTGTCAAGTTGACAAGGGGCCAATTGTGCTAGCTAGCTTTAGTTGTCAACCTGACACACCTGGGTAAAGGGAGCCTCAAGTGGGGAATTTCCTCTATTGGACTGACCTGTGGCCACATCTGTGGGGAATTTTCTTGGTTATTGAGTGATATGAGAGGACCCAGACAACTATGGGTGATGCTACCCCTAGTTAGGTCATTCTGTATTGTGTAAGAAAGAAGGCAGGCTGAGCATGGACCAGGAACAAGCCAGTAAGCAGCATTCCTCCATGGCCTGTACTTCTATCTTCTTCTTCCAGGTTCCTGCCCTGAGTTCCTACCTTGGGCTCTCTGATGAACTGTGATGAGGAGATGTAAGACAAAATAAATCCTTTCCTCCTCAAGTTGGTATTGGTCAAAATGTTTGGTCACAGCAATGGAGAAGCAAACTACACCACCATCACATTGCTAAAAGCTTTTAGCAGCCATCTTAAGAATTTTATTACTACTACAACATTAAAATTAACAAACAAACAGACAAACCTCTTCCTGTCAAACACAAGAAACAAATTCAAACCTGCAGAGAAAAGTCAAGCAGTCTCATATTCCTGTGACTGTTCTGGTAAGTTCCTTCTCCAGCCTCTTAGATGGCTAACAGAAGCTGCCAAGCCAGTCACCCACTTCAGATTCATGGGTCTTTATTTTCTTTTTTTCCCCAGTTAATTATTTATTTAATAACCACATACTTAGAAGAGGCATTTCATTACAACAGCATTGACATATTCAATAACAATTTCCTGAGCTAAGATGCATCTTTTTCAAAATTGGATGTAAATTTTAGGTTTACAGTTGAATCATTAGTTATACAATATTGTACTCAGTATAAACCCTATAAGACATAAAATTAAATGAGATTTTAACCTTTAAAAAAGAACTCCATTTCATTATTAAAATACACGGCTTCATAGAGAAAAATTCATTTTCAATGAAATTGACATTAAGATGTTTGCACATGCGTTTTTAATCTCTATATATCTGATTATAACTAGTCACAGTCTGTTCTGAGCTCCTTGGCATCTGAGCATGGATATAAAGTCATCAGGTAGATTTCAATGGTAATGTTTTTCACATCTACTAATTCTTATTATTACTTTTTTATCATTTTTTAAAATTTTTACTAACTACATGATTAGAAGAAGCATTACACTACAGATTTAACATATTCAGTAACACACTCCAGAGCAAGAGTACATCTCTTTCACAAGTGGCTGCAAGTTTCTAGGTTCACAATTGAGTTAATACAGTTATACATTATTGAACTCAGTATAAGCCCTGTAAGACATAAAATGGAATGAGTTTTTTAACCTTTAAAAAAATCTCTATTTCATTTTAGAATATATTGTTCCATGCAGAAAGACTCATTGTTTTTGCTACTAACACTGAGATGTTGGAGCATGCATCTCTAATCTGTATGCATCTGATTATTAATAGTCATAATCAGTTGCACTTGGATCTTCTGCACTTGTGTATGTCTATAAAGTCATCAGATAGATTTCAATGATAAGGTTTATCACCTCTAATAATTAGCATGACATAAATTTCCATGCTTCCTCCTCAAATATAATATATTT
>NW_008348586.1:3167273-3167682 GCF_000622305.1 Nannospalax galili | reverse complement strand
GTCTTCAATTTTGTTCCATTGATCTATGGGTCTATTTTTGTGCCAGTTCCACGTTGTTTTTAGGACTATAGTTGTGTAATACAGCTTAAAATCTGGTATGGTAATCCCCCCAGCATTACTCTCAGTGCTCAGAGTTCTTTTGGCTATCTGAGGTCTTTTGTGGTTCCATATGAATCTTAGGATGTTTTTTTCCAATTCTGTGAAAAATGTCATGGGGATTTTGATTGGCATTGCATTGAATCTATAAATGGCTTTTGGTAGGATGGTCATTTTCACAATATTAATTCTTCCAATCCATGTGCATGGGAGGTCCTTCCATCTTCTGATGTCTTCCTCAATCTCTTTCTTTATGGAATTAAAAATTTCTTTTTAGAGGTCTTTAATGTCTTTGGTCAGGTTTATGCTGAGA
>NW_008348586.1:3166804-3167163 GCF_000622305.1 Nannospalax galili | reverse complement strand
TCCCTGTGCTCTTTCTCTGATTGCTTATTATTGATATATAGAAAGGCTACAGACTTTTGTAGGTTAATTTTGTAACCTGAAACTTTACTGAACTTGTTAATAATTTCTAGGCGTTTTCTGGTGGAATTTTTGGCGTCTGTTAGATATAATATATCATCTGCAAAAAGGGATAACTTGATCTCTTTTCCAATTATTACTCTTTAATTTCCTGCTCTTGTCTTATTGCTCTTGCAAGAGTTTCAAGCGCTATATTAAAGAGAAGTGGAGACAGTGGACAGCCCTCTCTGGTTCCTGATTTCAATGGGAATGCTTCCGGTTTTTCTCCATTTAGGATGATGTTGGCTACGGGTTTGTTGTAC
>NW_008348586.1:3157458-3164640 GCF_000622305.1 Nannospalax galili | reverse complement strand
CCTTCAACTATAATAGACATTTTGGCTGGATATAGTAATCTGGGTTGGCATCTGTGGTCATTTAAAACTGGGAATACTTTGGTCCAGGCTCTTCTGGCTTTCATAGTTTGCACTGGAAAGTCAGTTGTAATCCTAATGGGTTTTCCTTTATAAATGTGACATGTTGTTTCTCTTTTGCAGCTTTCAGAATTGTCTCCTTGTTTTGTACGTGTAGTGTTTTTACTCTGATGTGCCATGGAGAGTTTCTTTTCTGGTCCTGTCTGTTTGTTGTTGTGTATGCTTCTTGTATTTGTATGGACATGTCTTTCTTTAATTTTGGGAAATTTTCTTCCACAATTCTGTTGAGGACCTGGTCCATGCCATTATCTTGGGATTCTTCTCCTTCCTGTATGCCTATGATTCATGAGTTTGGTCTTTTTATGGTGTCACACAATTCCTGCATATTCCATTCTTGTGATTTTTAAAAATTTTTTCATAATCTTTGCTTGAGTGGTCTAGTTCGTCGGCTTTATCATCCAGTCTTGATACTCTGTTTTCCATTTCATTCATCCTATTGGTGAGGCTTTCTCTTGTCGTTTCTAATAGGTTTACTGAGTGTTTCACCTCCTTATGCATTTCAGCCTGAGTATTCTTCAATATTTCCAGCTCGTTTCTGAATTCATTCAGAAGTTTATCCCTATTTTCCTTCAGCTCTATTTTCTTTTTTGTGTGTGTGTGTTCTTTAAATTCACTGAATTCTTTTATCATTTATAGTTGTTCTTTTGAGTTCCATGTCCTGCATTATCTCTAGGGGGTCCTCATTGTACTCCTCTAGAGGACTATTGGTATTTGGTGGGGATATGTTATTTTGGTTTTTCATGTTATTATTTTTTCTCTGTGATTTTGACATGTGAATTTCTTTTGTAGTTTCTGATTCTTGTGTGAGACTCAAGCCTTCAAGTTTGGATCTGCTTCTTTTTTTGAACTTTATGTGTCTTTGTGGTTTACTTTTTGGGCATGAAAGGCTGGTTCCTTTAAGCTTCCGGTTCTCTCTTTTGGTTTTATATTGGACTGGCCAGATTGCTTTTGTGTTCAGGAGTTCCCACAGAGGCCCATGTCAGATGAGGATCAGATGCTCTCAGTCTTTCTCCTAAGGTCTGGATCCCTCCAGGGTAGATTTTGGCCTCAGGAATTTGGGAGTTGGACTGGCCTGGGAGCCCAGCCCAGGAAAGATGCTGGTCTAGGGCAGCTGGTGGCCATGCCACCCAAAGATGCAAAGGAAGATGGGTGTGGGAGGTGGCTCCAAGGGCTCCAGGGGACTGCACTGAGGAGCTGGGTTAGTCTGGATGCAAAGAACCAGGAAGAGGAAAGGTCAGCCCCAGCATCCAGGAAAGAGGCTGGTGGGTTGTGCAGAACCAGGGAGGCAGAGGGAGGTGAGGGCAGGGCCAGGCCCAGAGCACCCCTGGGGACCCAAGAAGGAACTGAGTTGGTCTGGATGCACAGTATCAGGAAGCAGTGGTGGTTCCCCAGGTGTCTGGGGTGCCAAGACAAGGAATGGGACAGGACCCAGGCTAGGAGGAGAGACCGGCAGGGGAGATGGGAGGTTGAGTGAGGCTGGGGAAATCAACGCTCAGAGGGCACAATCAACTTACCCCAGAGAGAGAGGCCTGCAGGGTTGGAGAGAGGCCTATGGGTCCTCCAGGCCCAGGGAAGCAGAGGGAGGTGAGGGTGGGGCCAGGCCAGACCCAGAAGCAGTGCTCCTGGGGACCTGAGAAGGAAGTGAGTTGCTCTGGATGCAAAGGATCAGAAAAAAGCAGTGGTGGTTCCCCAGATGTCTGGGGCACCAAAACAAGGAATGGGACAGGACCCAGGCTAGGAGGAGAGATAGGTGGGGGAGATGGGAGGGTGAGTGAGGCTGGGGGAGTCAAGGCACAGAGGGCCCAATCGACTTACCCTGGAGAGAGAAGCCTGTGGGTCAGAGAGAGTGGGTCTTTATTTTCAAAAAGAAAAAAGAAAAATTTCAGAGCAAAGGACTGCATGTGAGAGCTCCTTGAGAACAGGAAGGAGAGGGAAAACTTTTACTTTTTATTCATGTCCTTGGAGACTTTGGGTTCTTGTAAATACTTTTGAATTCCTCCACATGAGTTTTATGTCAGTCAGCAGACACAAAATAGAGCAGGCCCTTAAACTCAGAACACTGGCTCAGGACACTGTAGCAGGCCCCTGACTAAAAGACATCCATCTTAGAGTCCTACATGACCTGGCCTAGTAACTTTCCAGTTTCCCCAAAATTACCTGCACCCTATAGGGACCAGAAATTCTTAGAAGCTGCCACATGTCCAGCTGAGATGAGATAAGCTGTTGCCTAACACCATATCTGCTTCTGTCCATGCTTGCTTGCTTGCTCGGGGGCGGGGGGGGGTCAATAATAATTTTAAACATTTTTTTTTTTTAATTTTAAACTTTTACTGACTTATGCAAATATGTGCTTGACTTTGAACCATAATGGTTAGTGTTGTGCCCAGAGAATGGACCCCCAAGAATAACCACGGAATCCAGAGGGTATGCAAGAACAAAGAGTCTTTATTCCGGCTTAAGCTCGGGCTCTCAGACCTCACCAACCCAATGGATCTGTGCTGAGAGCCCCGATTGCAGGGGGAGGAAGCCTTTTATAGGTTTTAGACCAAGGGAGGAGGGGAATAACAGAGTTACATCTTGATTGGTCCGAGAAGCCCGCACACCAACACACTTTTGAATTGGTTGGTTATAAGGGATGCAGTCCTGGGGGTTTCTCATTGGTGGGTGCTACCCTCAGAGCTATGGAATGTGCTGTTATCTGTGAGGCCAGAAATCTCTGTTCTTACCTTATAAGGCTGCTATATGCCTGGGCCTGCTTGATCTATAGCCTCCTGGGGTGGGGGTAGTAGGTGGAGATTACAACATGCCTAGACAGGTCCAGGCTTGCCTGAAACAACTAGTCAAAATGGGGTCAGTGCAGTTTGTCCTCTCAGCCTAGCAATCAAGCGGTTTACAGAAGCAAGAAAGAGCCATTATTCCTGAAGAGGAGCAGGGGTCTCAGGAGTCCAGGGCAGGGGGCCACAGAGGAGGGTTTCACAGTTAGTCCCTTGTATTCCTGCTTTTGTGAAATATCTGAGTATGTTGTCCTAGTTTGTTCTTCATTGCTGTGACAAAATACTCTGACCACTACTAACTTGGGGAGGAAAGAGTTTATTTATCTTACATATCCTGGGTCACAGTTCATCCAGGGCAGGAACCTGGAGGCAGAAGCTGAGCACAGGCCATGGAGAATCACTGCTTACTGGCTTGCTCCCCTGGCCCCTGCTCAGCCTGCTTTCTTATGCAACTCAGGCCCATCTGCCAGAGGTGGCACCACCCACAGTGGGCTGGACTGTCCCACATCACTCATCAAGAAGATCCCCCTCAGACATGGCCACAGGCCAGTCCAATAGAGACAATTCCCCAATTGAGGCTCCCTCAACCCAGGTGTGTCAAGTTGACACTAAAGCTATCCAGCACATATGTATAAAAAGTCCTGTAGACTCCCTTTGGGTCTGCTCTCTGTGCTCACTCCTGGAATGCAGGGACAGCCTGGACGTTAATAAAATCCTCCTACCTCAACTTCAACCTTGTGGCTGAATTCTTGGCAGTTTTCAGACTATAACATTTGGAGGCCCCAGTGAGATTTCCATGACCCAAAGGTCATAACCATCAGGGGAAGGCCTCCAAGATGTGTTCCTTGGCCCCAGCCTTCCACTTTTGGAGTCACTTGCCATGCCACAGGAGGTAAGGAAGCACTTTTGATTTTTGAGCTCAAGTCTTGTTTTATTCTGGTTTCTGGTTTGGTGCCTTGGTACTAAGTGGGAAGCTGTACGCAGCAATCACCTGCCTAGCTGGCTGTCAGAGGAGACGTCCCCAAGGTCAATCTGGTTGGGATCTTGAGGATCCCAACGTCTGAGCCTTGTTTTTGTGTCTGAGTCTTTTCATTGTCGGGTCTACTTCTTTGTTGTTCGTTACTATGGGCCAGTCTTAGTCTTCTGTGTCCTCTACCCCCCCTTGAATGTATGTTGACTAACTTTTCTGATTTCAGGAAGAGAGCTGAGGACATGGGGTTTAAGGCCATCTATAGGCTCTTTTGACCTTAAACTTGCTTATGCCATCCACAGGAGCTCCTTGATTTTTATGTTTTGAGTGTACCTAGTTTGTGTGGAATTATGTCACTTATGTCTACAAGTTTTCTCGTGTGTTGAAATCTCAAGTAATTCTGTCATGTGTGTCTGTGGTCATTGTCTTCATATGTTTCTGTCAAAACAAACTGTCCACTTCAGTTATTATTTTCATTCATTTATTGTGCATGAAATTATTGGTTTTATTTTGGTTTATTTTGGCATGCCTAATTAAAATACACATGCAGGGGGCTGGAGAGATGGCTCAGTGGTTAAGAACACTGACTGTTCTTGCAGAAGACCCGGGTTTGAATCCCAGCACCCACATGTCAGCTAACAACTGTCTGTAACTCCAGTTCCAGGGGATCCAACAGCCTCTTCTGTCCTCTGTGGGCATTGCACAACATGGGTACACTCACCTACATGCAGGCAGTACATGCATCCACATAAAAAATAAAAAAATAGATAAAATATTGTAAAATACATGTACAGATTAAAACAAAAAAAGGATATTTTGGGGCTGGAGAGATGGTTCAGTGGTTAAGAACATTGGTTGTTCTCACAGAAGACCTGGGTTTGAATCCCAGCACCCATATGGCAGCTAATAACTGTCTGTAACTCCAGTTCCAGGGGATCCAATGGCCTCTTCTGTCCTCCACAGGCATTGCACCACATGGGTGCACTTATCTGCATGCAGGCAATACACTCATACACATACAATAAAAATAATAAATTTTAAAAAAGGATATTTTGATAGTACATTCAAAGGCCTTATAAATTTGGGTACCCTAAATATCTTTAAATTTATTGGACAATGTCTCTAGGTCTATTAAATGTTTCACAAAATGTTTAAATGCTAGTTGTTTATATAAAACAGTATTTGCAGGGCTGGAGAGATGGCTCAGTGGTTAAGAACACTGGTTGTTCTTGCAGAAGACCTGGGTTTGAATCCCAGCACCCACATGGCAGCTAACAACTGTCTGTAACTCCAGTTCCAGGGGATCTGACAGCCTCTTCTGACCTCCATGGGCATTGCACAACATGGGTGCACTTCTCTACATGCAGGCAATACACACATACACATAAAAATAATAAATTAGCTCGGTGTGGTGGTGCACGCCTTTAATCCCAGCACTCGGGAGGCAGAGGCAGGTGGATATCGGTGAGTTCAAGGCCAACCTGGTCTACATAGTGAGTTCCAGGACCCTGTCTCAAAAAGACCAAAAATAAATTAATTAATTAAAAAAAAAACAATATCTGAGCTGGTTGTTTAATGCTTTATTTGTTACATACCTTTTGGTTTGGGTTTGTTTTCATAATGTTTGCTTTAAGGTATCTCTTTTTCTTACTTTGGAAGTATTTTTGTTTTGACATTCTCGGTCTAGTTTGTGTTGCCTTCAGACCTCTAAAGGCCTGAAAATGATTTTTAAAAGATTATTAAACTCCAGCCGGGCGTGGTGGCGCACACCTTTAGTCCCAGTACTCGGGAGGCAGAGGCAGGCAGATCTCTGTGAGTTCAAGGCCAGCCTGGTCTACATAGTGAGTTCCAGGACAGCTGGGGCTACAGGGAGACCCTGTCTCAAAAAGACCAAAAATAAATTAATTAATTAAAAAAAAACAATATCTGAGCTGGTTGTTTAATGCTTTATTTGTTACATACCTTTTGGTTTGGGTTTGTTTTCATAATGTTTGCTTTAAGGTATCTCTTTTTCTTACTTTGGAAGTATTTTTGTTTTGACATTCTCGGTCTAGTTTGTGTTGCCTTCAGACCTCTAAAGGCCTGAAAATGATTTTTAAAAGATTATTAAACTCCAGCCGGGCGTGGTGGCGCACACCTTTAGTCCCAGTACTCGGGAGGCAGAGGCAGGCAGATCTCTGTGAGTTCAAGGCCAGCCTGGTCTACATAGTGAGTTCAGGTCAGCTGGGACTACAAGGAGACCCTGTCTCAAAAAGACAAAAAAAAAAATTATTACAATTGGTTATAAGTTTCATTTAATATATTAACTCATCTTCAGAGCCGGAGATAGATTCTGGGACTGGTCTTCCTGTCTCATCCTTTTGGCCTTGTCCTTTGTTCTCTGTTTCCTGCAGCATGGCTCTGTATACAGGCAGATATGGCCTGTTTGGGGAGGGGCACATTTCATTCCTGGAAACTCTGCTGGCTTAGATATGGCTCTGTGCAACTCTTGCCTTTAGCTCTCCTGTTTAAGTCTACATTGAACTGCCTTTATATTAGCTATTCCTAAAGTCCTATCGGTAACTGAAACCAGAAATCTTAGTTTTGCTTGAATGGAGGTCTCTGATACCTGGAAGATCTCTGCCAGGCTCCTGGAGATGGCCACATGGCAGTGGTGCTTTTGTTTCTCTGACTAGAGGACACCTTGAGTTAGACGCAGTAGCACATGGCTTCTTCTGGGGTACATTGTAAGAACAGATCCCCAAGATGGCCTGAGCCAGTCTCTTGCCTCCAGAACAGCATGAGACAAAAAGAGACAACTACAATGTGTTCAGAATAACTACTTATAAACATTATTATGCTTATCTTGTAAAAATTACCATGTACTTTTACACATACAGTGAACAACCTCTAGACACCTCTGAGAATTAGCTAATTACTGTTCGCTACAGTGTCTTCTTAGACTCTAGCAGTGATATAATTTTGTGCTTATTTCCTTAAGTGTTCCCCCACATGCACACCTTTTCCTCATAGGAAGCAAAAGACCTCACAGACTACCAGCCCTACAGACTTGGCATGCTGGCTCCTCTGACCCTGTGTGCCGTGCTCTTGTGCTTTCACCTTTCATTCTTTCTAAGCTCCTACATGGTACTATAGGAAAGAGTTAACTGTAGACGGCTGTAATTAAAGCATACTCATGAAAACTGTTTAAGTATTAGCTTGTTTTAATCATACTGTAACTTCTGGCTATGGTTAGCTTTGAGTACAGATGAAATGTATAATTCTGTTTTCTACCACTCATTAAGTCTGAAACCCAGTTAGAAGTATTTACTATATTAAAAC
>NW_008348586.1:3129894-3157327 GCF_000622305.1 Nannospalax galili | reverse complement strand
TATATATATATATATATATAGTACTGCTGGTTTTAAGAGTCACTTTTATATACATCTGATCAGAATTTCATCAAGGTAGGGAGCACTTGCTTCAGTATCGCCAGACTCTGTTGCAGGGATTAAAGGCTTTATAATGCCTATCACCCTACTCTCCTATTGATCCAGAGACACCCGAGAACCAAAAACCATTAATATGGCTTTCATTTCTCAGTCAGCCCCAGACATACAGAGAAAGCTCCAAAAGTTAGAAGGGTTTGAGGGAAAGCTGATCTCTGAACTGGTGCAAATTGCCCAGAAGGTCTATCATGGTCGAGATAGCCCTACAAAAGAACAAGAAAAAGAGATTGGAAATTTTTTGATGGCAGCTTGGGGAAAGCAGCCCAGCACAGGGTCCCAACCCCGATGAGGTGATAACAGGCAACCAAAGGGGGCAGGAGAGAGATGGAAATTGGAAAGGGACCAATGTGCCTACTGTAAAGAGACCATTGGAAAAATGAATGTCCTCTAAAACAGAAAAAATCAGCTTCTGTCTTGCCTGCCACTGAGCAGTGATGGGGCCAAGGCTTTTCCCTGAATCCCCTGGAGCCTATGGTGACTCTGTGACCTACTTAGGCTACAGGATACAGGATGGGAACCACTTATTGGGACCAGACAGGACCTAGGCTCTATTAAATATACCCAAGCCTAAAACCAGGAGGTAGATCAGGGAGCTGCAGGCTATTGTTGCCTCTGGATACCAGGCTTTTCAGAGATTACTAAGCCCTTGTATGCAGCCATAGGAGGCCAAGGAGCAGATCCAGCTTGGGGAAAGCAAGAGGATGAGGCTTTTTATCAGCTCAAGCAAGCCTTAACTCAGGCCCCAGCCCTAGCCCTGCCAGATGTGACCAAGCCCTTTCAGTTATTTACATATGAGACTCCAAAGGGGTTCTTACCCAGACTTTGGGGCCATGAAAAAGCCCAGTAGGGTACCTATCTAAAAGACTGGACTCAGTAACAACAGGGTAGCCAAACTGTCTCAGGCCAATAGCTGCCACAGCCTTACTGGTAAAAGAAGCCTCCAAAATAGCACTTGACAAAACCTCCAGATCATTGGGCCCCATGCTGTAGAGTCATTCCTCAGGTCTCTGCTGGATCGATGGATCTCCAACACCAACACCACCTAGTACTGCTACTGGACCCATCTTGCATCACCTTCCTGAAAACCGAAGCCTTGAACCCTGCCACTTTGCTACCTGATGATGATCCTAAGATGCCACTCCATGACTGCTTGGAGACCGTGAGTACCCTCTTGGGCTAAGGGAGGACTTGTGAAACCAACCTCTGCCTAATGCAGACCTTGAACTGTATACAGATGGCAGCAGTTATGTTAAAGAAGGTGTCAGGTGTGCGGGGGCAGTGGTAATGACTGGAGACTCTATGATCTGGGCCCAAGTACTGGGGCAAGGAACATCTGCCCAAAAGGCTGAGTTAATAGCCTTAACTCAGGCTCTCCGATAGGGCAAAGGGAAGACTGTCAATATTTATACTGATAGCCGCTATGCCTTCACCATTGCCCATGTCCATGGGGCTCTGTATAAAGAAAGAGGGTTACTGACCTCCGGGGCCAAAGAAATTAAAAACAAGAAAGAAATCTTGGCACTACCAGAGACGCTTTGGCTGCCTAAAGTGTAGCTATTGTTCACTGTTAAGGCCATCAAAAGACAGACACCCCACAAACCAAAGGAAATGCCTTTGCTGACCATGCAGCCAAGGAAGCAGCAGAAGGGAAAGTAGAGCTGATCAAAATTCTGCCATTACTGCCACCTCGCCTCCTCCCAGAAGAACCTGTCTATACGAAGGAGGAAATTCAGCTAGCAAAAAGTTTAAAGGATAAGCAAAATGCCCAAAAAATCATTCTGGTTGGATGATGGGAGACCCATGCTGCAAAAGGTGTTGGGAAGAGATTGGTTACAAAGGATTCATGACTCCACCCACCCAGGAACCACAAAACTCACTGAACTGGCACAAAGAGAGCTTTTCATCCCTAACCTGAATAAAATCTCTAAGGGCATTGTTGAAAGATGTAAGGCATGTGCACAAACTAACCCTGCCTCAACGTTCTAGTTTTCAGGGCAGAGACTGAGAGGACAAGCACCAGGAGAAGTTTGGGAACTTGACTTCACAGAAATGATGAATGGACAGTATGGTTATCGTTACCTCCTGGTCCTGGTGGATACCTTCTCCAGATGGGCAGAGGCTTTTTCTACCTGAACAGAGACAGCCCAGAAATTAGTTAAAAAATTACTAAATGATCTGGTACCAGGATTTGGCATCCCTATCAGTCTGGGGTCTGATAATGGCCCAGCTTTTATAGCTTAAATATCAAAAACGATTGCAAAAAACTTACAAATTGACTGGAAGCTACACTATGTTTATCACCCCCAGAGTTCAGGACAGGTAGAAAGAATGAACAAAACTCTTAAGGAAACTTCGACTAAACTAATCTCAGAGACCAGCGAAAACTGGGTAAGTCTCCTTCCATTTGCCCTGTTAAGAGTAAGGTGTACTCCTTATGTAAAAGGAATTACTCCATTTGAGATCATGTACGGGAGGCCCCCTCCCCTAATTCCCAAGTTAGGACTGGAATATGTAACTGGAGCTTCTAACCATAATCTTCTCAAGTCCCTACAGGAGTTGCAGCATCCGCTCCCTTCCAGCCACAATCTTGTCCAGGGAAACACGAACCAAGGCAGCCACAACTCAGGAACCAGCTGGACCAGATTTGGGACCTGGGGACTGGGTCTAGATGCAATGCCACTCCACTCCAGACTTTGAGGCTTGTTGAAACAGACCATACCCTGTCATTCTGGTTACCTGTCATTCTTCACCATCATTCAGTGGTGAAGATGGCTGGATGCAGTCACTGGATTCACCGCTCCCAAGTCAAAGAGGGTCATCCAGATCATGTGCCTTAGTCATGGAGTCTAAAGACAACAGGGAGGTCTATGCATGGCTTTAGATGAACAGTGCTGTTTCTATGCTAATCATACTGGAATTATTAGAGAAAGCCTGAGTCTGGTGAAACAAAGACTTCAAGAGAGAAAGAGAAAGAGAGGGTTTGACTAGATGGCCAAAATTGGTATGAAGCTCTATTCTCTTGATCCCCATGGCTCACTACCCTCCTAAGTGCAATGGCAGGCCCCTTACTTTTAATCCTAATCACGCTGACCTGTGGACTTGTTTATTAAATGCCTTAGTCAGGTTTGTCAATCAACAGCTCAATTTAATAAAACTCACGGTGTTACAGACTCCCTCCAAACTGAATCAGTAAAAGATAATAAAATATCAAAGGTTTGATTATTCTCCAACAGAAGTGGGGAATGTAGCAGGCCCCTGACTAAAAGACATCCATCTTACCATCCTACATGACCTGGCCTAGTTATTTTCCAGTTTCCCCAAAATTGCCCATACCCTATAGGGACCAGAAATTCTTAGAAGCTGCCACATGTCCAGCTGAGATGAGATAAGCTGTTGCCTAACACCATACCTGCTTCTGTCCATGCTTGCTTGCTTGCTCTGGGGGAGTCAATAATAATTTTAAACTTTTACTGATTTATGCAAATATGTGCTTGAGTTTGAACCATAATAATTGGTCCCTTGTGTTCCCGCTTTTGTGAAATATCTGAGTATGTATAAAAAGTCCTTGTAGACTCCCTTTGGGGCTGCTCCCTGTACTTGCTCCCAGAGTGCAGGGACAGCCCAGCTGTTGATAAAATAATTCCTACCTCAACTTCAGCCTCGTGACTGAATTCTTTTCAGACTATAACAAGCACCTCCCTGTCTCACACACTACCTGGTACCTGCTTCTCCTGTCCCTAGAGCTGGCAGCACCTGTGCTATGTGCCATGTGTCATCCCCTCCTGTTGACCCCAGTGTCCTCAGTGCAGTGTTCTTGACCCGAGCTAACATGGCCTTCATGTTCCCCTCTACGTACCACCTTAGTTTGTTTCTCATGGTGTTTAATCACTGCCACAAACAACATTATTTATTTGTTCATTGCTTACTCTGTCTCCTCCACTAGAGGTAAACTCCAGGATCCAATTGCATTTGCATGCCTGGCATCCAAATGCACCCTGACTGAATGAAAAGGATGGTGGATTAGCAATACATACTCACACCTTAAAAACAATCCAAGCTTGGTGTGGTGGTGCATGCCTTTAGTCCCAGCTCTCGGGAGGCAGAGGCAGGTGGATCTCTGTGAGTTCAAGGCCAGCCTGGTCTACACAGTGAGTTCCAGGCCAGCTGGGGCTACAGGGAAACCTTGCCTCAAAAAGACCAAAAAGAAAAAAAAAACAACAAAATTCAGTATGTAATCTATAATGATGCCTACACATTATTGCCTGAAGGGACAGAAAGAGACTCATTCTCAGTGATGCCCCACCAGCCTTCCCAAGGAATGCCCCACTGTATTACAAAAGGAGCCAGCTGGAGACAGCCACTCTAGAAGGAGGGAAGTTCACACCTTGCTTGTTTCCTCCTTCTTGTCATTTACATTCAGTTACTTAAAAATTTTTTGTTGTTGTTTTTCAAGTTAAAAACACACGATACAGCTACTAGATGATAAGTCTAACTTAGAGATACAGTGATCAGCAGAGTTAATAAACTAAAGTTCTAGGGCATGTATGTCTGCCAATGATTTCCTGATGGACTGAGTGGATATTATGATTCTCCTAAAATTTGGAATAAAATTTAACGCCATGTAGGAAGGGGTTCTGGTTAGCTTCAGTTGTCAACTTGACAGGGAACCTCAGCTGAAGAATTTCCTCCATCAGATTGTCCCATGGCCATGTCTGTAAAGCATTCTCTTGATATAGAAGGGCCCAGCCCACTGTGCACAGTGCCATCCCTAGGAAGGTGGGCCTGGGCTGTATAAAAAGGGTAGCTAAGCAATCAAGGGGTAGCAAGCTAGTAAGCAGTATTACCCACGGTCTCAGCTTTAGTTCCTGCCTTAAGGTTCCTGCCTTGAGTTCCTGTCCATTTTCCCTCAATGATGGGCTCTCACTTGGGAGATGTAAGATGAAATAAGCCTTTTCCTCTCCGAGTTACTGTTTGGTTAGTGTTTCATCACAGCAACAGAAAGCTAACTAGTACAGAAATGGTGGGTTATTTGTGGGTACTCTGAGGACATGGGGTGAGTGAAGTAGTTTCAGAAATAACAGGATATATGGAGAGCTATGTCAAGGTTGAGTCAAGTGACAACATTGGAAATACCAGAAGAACTTGGTCTTCACTGGAGGTGTCTATCTTTAAAGGCACTGACTGGTGGTAGGCTTAAAGGAGAGAAAGGAGCATGAACTCCAAAGAGGAGCATCTGGCACCACCTCTAAGCACAGCACAGACAGAAGTTAACTCAGAGGTTGAGTGCCACTCATGGGGTTGGAGTGTGAGTTCAGCTACTGATCATGGGGCCATCATCTTAGGAAATGCCATACAGGCAGGGACATGGTGTTCCTCCCATCTTGGGCATAGACATGATACCTTGTCTTGGGCATATGTACAGAGAGATTCCACATTCAGAGTCAAGTTGTGGGACACACTTGACCTGAATCAACGAATATAAACACCACCTCGCCTATGCCTTCTCAGTCTCTCTGCTTGAGACTGCTTTGAGTGTTCCTTGGGGTCAATGTAGGTGGATACAGGCTTTCCTTCCTAGTGGTACTTACAGGATTAAAGGTTTTTAACTCTTAGCAAAACATCTCATATAACTGATCTTTTGAGATGTTTTCCTTGGTGTGCACTCACTGGTGGATGCCAAGGCTTGTATTCTGACTGAAGGTCTTGCCACTTAAAAAGTTTCTTCCCTGTGTGCAATCTCTGGTGGATGTAAAGGCTGGAGCTCTACACAAAAGCACCTACAGGACTTGTCTTCAGTGTGAATTGTGGTGCATACAGAGGTTGGAGGTGTGCCTGAAGGCTTTCCCACACTGTTCACATATGAAGAGCTTCTCCCAGTGAGGACTCGTTGGTGCATACAAAGGTCAGAACTCAGACTGATGCCCCTCCTACACTTACCACAGACACAGGACTTCTCACCAGTGTGAACTCTCATGAGGATTTGAAGATGGGTGTTTCAGTTGAAGGCCTCGCCACACTCATACTATTTATAGGGCTTCTTTGCTGTGCGGATTTTCTTATGTTTATTATGTGTATTGTTGTGCTGAAATCCTTACCACAATCATATTTATAGACTTCACCTGTGTGGTCTTGCTAATGAACATGAAGTTCTGATTTCAAAAAGAAACCTTTATCATACTTGGCACATTTATGGGATTTCTCAGCTGTGTGGATTTTCTCAGCAGATGCATGAAAAGATCTGCTCTCTCAGAGAAAAATTCTCTGAACATGGGGCACTTGTAGGTCATTTTTCATATTCGGTATCATGAGTTAGAAGGAAGTGTCCTTACAACCATTAGTTCTAGGACAGTTATTGATAAAGCCTCTTCCTTGCCTTTGTGTTTTTGACCCTTGGAATCTTTCTTCTGTAGATTATGCTTGTGCTTCTCACAGCAGAAAGTCTGCACAAGTGTATTCTGCACTTGAGCTTTAAGCTTGCCCACCCAACTCATTCCTAATTGCAAGTAGGGAGTCATCCCTAGGCTGCAGGTTCTGTGCACCCACTGGCTCTCTCCTCCAGGGATACTTTACAGGTGTGCCCATGCTCAAAAGTTTTTTACCAAATAAAAAATATTCAAGTCCATCAGACACACATCTGTAATACTAGCACTCAGGAGACTAAAGCTAGAGGACTGCCAAGAGTTAAAGACCAGCCTGGGCTATGTAGCATGATCCTGTCTCAAAAATAAATAACAGTAACAAAATAAAATCCATCATTGATGCTACCTTCCCCTATAATGTTCCTTTAAAATCCACCTCCTTCAATCAGACTTCATAAAATAATAATGATACCCATTCATTGTATGTGCACTCACTGCAGTTTGATCTCTGAGCCCACCACAGTATAAGCTCAACAGTGACCTCCATATTGCCAAATGCATTGGATATCTTTCATACCTTCCTGTATAAAGCTTTACTAATATTATTATTTGTTTTTCTTCAGTTCATGTCTATGATACACAGCTTTATAGTCTTTGAAATTCTTTGATCCTCTTCTTTTCCCCATGCCATTTTATGTATGCAAAGTTCTTTAGTCTGCCCATGGCCTTTCTCCATCAGCATCCTTCTTAGATGATCTCACCCCATCAAGGCCTTACCCATCACCAATAGCCAACATTTAACAATTAGGGACTGCTGTTGCCCCTCATAGAGTTTACCAGGTTGAAGACCCTTAAATTAGAGATATCAGTCTTTGGCTCCTAACACTCCTCTGACTTCACCCATAGTTTCTACACTTATGCCTCGTTAGCTTGATTGAATTAGGAGAACTTAATTTAAGGAGAATCAGTCCTCAGAATACTAAAGCTGGGGCTTGTGAGATGGCTTAGCTGGAAAGGGTACTTGCTGCCAAACCTACAACATGAGTTTGATCTCCAGAACCTACATGGTGGAAGGAGAGAACTGACTCTTGCAAATTGTCCTCGGACTTCCACACGTGTTCCATGGCCAATGCACACACACACACACACAAACACATACACACACATAACTAAATGTAGAAAAAAGTACAGCTAATCAAATTTCCTTTTTGAGAGATGTAGGCAGTTGCCTCAGGCGCTGATTTAAAATGTGATAGAAACTTAATTACCAATGAAATCAAAAGCTGGTTCTTTAAATGACTAATACAACTGATAAATAACTAGCCAGATGAATCTGTCAAGAGAGAAAAAGAGAGAGAGAATGAGAGCGAAATCACTGATACCAGAATGAGATGGGAGTATGCCATTCCCAGTTAGCTGCTTCCTGGTTTGCTGTGATGTGGGCAAGCAATTGTTTTATGCTTACACTGCCACAGAGCCCCTGCCACCACACCTTCCCCACCTTGATGAACTTAATCCATTCAAACCACACTGAAGAAACAGCCAGACACCATCATTGGCAATGGATTAGAGTTCACACAAATTCATTATTGCATAGCAGTGTGTATTTGGATAAAAGCTCTCTTTCTGCCACTCTGTGAGCCTTTTAGTGACATCCTGGACAGTTTTCATTATGTGGGAATGAAATGCACAAGTCTTTCTGAATGAAAATCTCAAGATGAGTCCAGGTCTAGTAGCACAAACTTCTAATCACAGTTTGGGGAGGTAGAAGCAGGAGGATTAGGAGTACAAGGCCATTCTGTTACATAATAAGTTTAAGGCCAGCCTGGTCTACATGAAACTCTGCCTCAAACAAAACAACACATAAATAAATAAAATCAAGCCATCATTACCAACTAGCAGACATGTCTCAGTCTCTTCATATTTGTTATTGAGAAAGGTTGTGGCACAAAACCGTTCTCCTTGACTGTTGACTTCTTCAAGAAAGGAGGGGCCTGGGAGAGTTAGCCGCACCTCCTAAATGATCAGCTGGCCTGAGTTATGCATAGGGGAGGGGCTAAGGATAGGAACAGGGGAAGCCAGAGACAGGGCTTGTAGCCTTCACCATCTTGAGTAGCCACTGGGAGGTCACAGGGTCCTTGCCGGGATGTAGAGGGGAGCCCACCCCACCCACACTTCTGCAAGCAAGCCCCTCATCCGTTGCTCTGTATGGAAGCCCAATAAACTCTAGTTTCCCATACTGTGGTTTGGAGAAATTATACCTCATTTTGTGGTAAGGACAGTGGAAGGAGGGGGCCAGATGGTGTTTGCACTACCAGAAGGAATTTTAGCAATAGAGGTCATTAGAGTGAGCTTGTTAAAAACAAAAAAAGGCCTGGAGAGATGACTCAGCAGTTAAGAGCACTGGCTGCTCTTGCAGAGGACCTGGGTTCAGTTCTTAGCACCCACATGGCAGCTAGCAACAATCTGCAACCCCAGTTCCAGGGGCTCTGATGCCCTTTTCTGGCCTCCGTGGGTACTGCTTGCATATGGTGCATTTACATACATGCAGACAAAATACTCATGTATGTAATTTTTTTTTTTTTTTTTTGTCTTTTTGAGACAGGGTCTCCCTGTAGCCCCAGCTGTCCTGGAACTCACTATGTAGACCAGGCTGGCCTTGAACTCACAAAGATCTGCCTGCCTCTGCCTGCCTCTGCCTCCCTGATGCTGGGACTAAAGGCATGCACTACCACGCCCAGCAGAAGTCAACTTCTTGACATTGCCTCTAGGGTGGTAACTAACCAAGAAGTGGCAGCTAAAAGAGAAAAAGAAAATAGCAAGAAAAAAAGGTCAGAATCACGGCAGTAGCCCTTTGGAAGCAGGAAACCCAGGGAGGCCCAGGTCCAATCATGAGGGAGGGAAACACCTAAAACCCTTAGAGAAAGATCAATGTGCATATTGCAAGAAAAAAAGGACACTGGAAAAATTGAATGCCCTAAATGGGAAGAACGAACAAACAGGCCTGAAAGAGGACAGCAAAAGCAAAGAGCATTCAGGTCTGCAGTGGTCACTGTTTCCAAACAAGCACCCCAAGAACCCCACCTGGGACTCTGAATCAGATTAAAGATGACCAGGCTCAAATAAGATCAAGATCAATTCCCAAGAGCCCATAGTTGTAGTTAATATAAGGGGCCAAACCGTGGACTTTATACTGGACACTGGTGTAGCCATTTCCATGGTGACCTCCCTGACTGGAAAGCTAGCTTAAGATTGTGTCAGTATCATAGCAGCAACCGGGGACACTAAGAAATACCAGTTTTGTGAGGTCACTGGGTTTGTTATTGATTCTTGTATGTACCTGAGGCCCCAAGGCCCCTACTAGGGAGAGACTTGCTACCTAAGCTCAGTACCATGGTGACCATGAACTTAGGACCTACAACTACCTCCAGCCCCTTGACTCTGGAAGTCCACCGAGAAGAGGAGTGGAGGCTCCACCAAGAGGCACCAAGGAAAAGGGCACAAAGCTCCTAAACATTTTCCCCAAGTCTGGGACGAACAAGGAGGAATTGGCCTTGCAAAAGGTCACCCTCGGGCTGGGCGTGGTGGTGCACTTCAGGTAATAGTGGTACTAAAACCAGGTGCCACTCCAGTGAGGCAGGGATAATACGTGATGTCCTTGAGTCAAAAGACTCAAGGATGAAGGGGTCCTATGAAAAGTTCAATTCCACGGAATACCTGCTTCCTCCTGGCAAAGAAGCCAGGAACCAGTGATTACTAGTCAAGCCAAGACTTTGGCAGAGTCAATGATGCCACCAAGACTCTACTCCCTATAGTCCCCAATCCATATACCTTACTGGGTCTGATACCCTCAACAGCAGCTGTCTTCACATGCCTAGACCTGAAGGATGCCTTCTTCTGCTTGAGGTTGGCAGAAGTAAGTCAGCCCCTGTTTGCTGTCAAATGGGAGGACCCAGAGACTGGTTCAAAGTGGCAAACTGACATGGACTCACTACCCCAAGGGCTCAAGAACTCCCCTACCAATTTGAGGGAAGCACTAGCAAAGGACTCAGAAAACTGCCTACCTGCTGAGTGCACCATTCTGCAATATGTTGATGATGTGCAGCTGGCGGCTCAAATGAGCAAGCTCTGCAAGGGGCCTGAAGAACTATTGAGCTTCCTACAAGAGGCAAGATACAAAGTCTCAAAGAAAAAGTCCCAGATCTTCCAAGAGGAAATCATTTATTTGGGGTATCACCTCATCCAGGGACAGAGGAAACTAGGAGAAGGACAAAAGTGAGTGATCATTCACTACCCGGCATACCTGTCCGAGAAACTGGACCCCATGGCCTCAGGATGGCCCCCTTGTCTTCAGGCGCTGGCAGCCACAGTAGCACTGGTACAAGAGGCAGACAAGCTAACTTTGAGACAAAACATCACAGAGTACCACATCAAGTCACCTCCTTGTTAAATGGAACAGCATGGCTGGCCAGAGAGTGAACGAGTAGCTAGATATCAGGCCATGCTGCGGGGAGAATCCCCAAGTCCAGATGAAGGCTACTCAAACCCTAAAACCCAGCCACATACTTACCAGAAGAGGAGGGAGAACCACTCCTTAGCTGTGAGGAGGGTATGCAGGAGATGTTCTCCTCCCATCTAGATTTAAAAGATGAGCCACTCCCTAACTCAGATTTTGAACTCTTTACTGATGGGAGCTGAAGTCTGAAACAGAGAGTACCACACCAAGTATGTGGTGACAACTGCTGGACAAAGTCATGGAAAAGGGCCGACTCTCCAACCATTGGTCTTCCCAGAAGGCTGAACTACATGCCCTCACAAGCGCTCTCTCTGCCACCCTGCACATCCCCAAAGCTATATACCAAGAGCAGAGATTGCTCACTTCAGGGGGAAAAGAAATAAAAAAAAACAGCAACCAAATCCTCCAACTCCTAGAAGCAGTCTGTTCATTGCCCCCCAGACCCCTATCCTGGCCATAGCCATGGTGCATTGCTAAACTCACACAAGAAACAAGGACCAAATAGACTGGGGAAATCAGCTAGCAGACCAGACAGCCAAAGGAGCAGCCCTCTGAAAACACAGACTTGAGCTCTCCTCCCACGAACTCCTGGAAGGTGTATTTTGCACTTCTAGTACTCCCAAGCAGCCCAGATACTGCCCAGAGGAGAGTAAAGAGGCAGTAGACCAAGGGGCAACCGAGGACCTGAAGGGCTGGCTGATCACCTAGATCGATAAAGTCATAGTCCCAGAAGGAGCCCGCCAGTCTGATCCCGCAAGCCCATGAAATGACTCACCGGTGAAAAACAGTTTTACAGACTTGTTATAGAGATATCTAGTGGTCCTGAGGCTGACAACACCAGCCCAACAAGCTAGCAAAGCCTGCTTGTGATGTACACAGAACAACCCAAAACAGGGCACCCAAGCCCCACTATTGCCACAGAAATGGGAATCCTACCTGTTTGACTATCTGGAAGTACATCTCACCATCATTTAGCCCAGTAAAGGGTATCAGTACTTACTAGCCATTGTTTGCACCTTCTGGGGCAGGGTGGAAGCCTTCCCCACCCACACTGAAAAGGCCCAGGAAGTGTTACAAGCCTTGGTCAGAGAGATCATGCCACACTTTGGGAGTCCTGACAAGCATCGGGTCAGACAACAGCCCAGCCTTCATGAGCAAAATTATTCAAGGCGCATCTAAAGCAGTGGGACTGACTGGGACCCTGAACCCTACACACACCATAACCCATACAGTCTTTGGGCTGGGTTGAGAGAATGAACAGAACTCTAAAACTATGATAGCCAAGAGCTGTCAGAAAACAAGTCTCTCCTGGCCAGAGATCTTGCCGCTTATACTATTCAGGGTGCAAGGTTCCCACAGAAGTGCCCATTCTCTCCTTTTGAAATCCTGTTTGGGTCCCCTCCCCCACTCCTCCCGAGAGTCTCCAGCAGTTTCTGAAAGACTTAGTTAACACTATCAAGGAGATGTCTGGGCACCTGAACCTGCCCCCTCCTCCTCCTCCTCCAGAGGCCCCCTACCCTCCTGGAGACTGGGTTTGGATCAAGATCCTGGTAGGGGAAACTCAGACCCAAGATAGGAAGGGCCATATCAAATTATACTGACCACCCCTTCAGCTCTCAAAGTTGCAGGCATCAAGCCCTGGATACATGATACCCATGCCAAGACTTCCATGGACTCAAGGCAGGAGTGGACTTCGAGAGTCGCCCCAGAACAGCCTCTGAAGTTGACGATATCAAAGCGACCTTGAGATGGGCGCAACAACCCGGTGCCCAGCCTACTTCCTGATATCCCTTCTGATCCTGTGGATATCCAGTCAGACCAGCACCCACCTGGCCTCCATGACCTGATGACTAAGTTGATCTGGAAGGCAGATGGCCCCAAGTCCTGGACACCTGTCACTATAACTAATTGCTACCACCACCACCACCACCACCACCGCCAACCAAGGGCCATGCCTTGTCTCCTTCAGGTGGTGTTTTGTAACTGGAATGGGTCGCCGGACCCTCCCCCTGACTTCATGATGTGATGGGACCACCCAGGCAGGAAGAGCAGACTGCTCACTACCGACTTCAGATCTGCCCACGAAGTTGCTGTGTATGGACATGTTGTCAGGGGACAAGATGATGAGTGTGGAGGCCCCTACCGGTCTTTCTTTTTTAAAATACTTTATTTATTCTTTTATGTGAGTGTATTGCCTGCATGTGTATAAGTGCAGATGCTGGAGTAGGTCAGAAGAGGGCACTGGATCTCCTAGAGCTTCTAGAGCTGGAGTTGTAGGCTATTGTGAGCTGCCTGGTATGGATGCTGGGAACTGAACTCGCGTCCTCTGGGAGAGTAGTAAGTACCCTTAACCCATCTTAGTAAGTTTTTTTTTGTTTGGCTAGTTTTGTTTTGGAGGGGCGGTCTTTTTTCATATTTTATTTATTATTTTTATTTTATGTGTATGTGTGTATTGCCTGCGTGTAGGTAAGTGCACCCCTGTCATGCAACACCCATGGAGGTCAGACGAGGCTGTCGGATCCCCTGAAACTGGAGTTATGGACATTTGTTATCTGCCATGTGGGTGCTGGGATTTGAACCTGGGTCTTCTTCAAGTACAACCAGTTTTCTTAACTGCTGAGCCATCTCTCCAGTACTTTTTTTGGTCTTTTTGAGAAGGGGTCTCTCTGTAGCCCCAGCTGTCCTGGAACTCATTATGTAGACTAAGCTGGCCTTGAACTCACAGAGATCCGCCTGTCTCTGCCTCCCAAGTGCTGAGATTAAAGGTGTGTGCCACCACGCCCAACTCAAGTTTTGTTTTTTTAAGACAGGATCTCACTATGTAACCCTGACTGGCCTAGAACTCTCTATGCTGACCAGGCTGGTCTTGAACTCCCAAGTGCTGAGATTAAATGTGTATGCCACCAGGCCTGGCTTCCTAACCCATCTTAATCCAGTCCTTTCTTAACATTTTAAAGTTTCAGTTTCCCCCTCCTTAAATAGGAATGTTAATGGGATCTATTTCTCAAGGTTATTGTGATTTAGTAAGCTACTTAATGCATGGGAAAGTGTGGCCTGGCCAACACGGGAGCACATTCAACTTTTCTTCATATCATTATTATATCCAATGGGTTCCCTGAATTCCATTAGTAAAATTCCTGAGGACACAATCCTCACCTTCCACTGGAAAACTTTAGGGGCTCAAACAGTATGAACAATTGATATTTTTTGAGAACTCACAGCCCCAAGAGATTGGATATGTATGCTGCTTGGGCAAGCAAAATAAGTTCCCTCAGAGAGAGGTACAATTCTATTTTTTCCTGTTACACAAGGTGTCCCCTAGGGACTGTACCAATGCCTAAGCAGGAACCTCTTGTTGTTGAATTGATTATGGTTAAGTTTGTGGCTCCTACCCCTTTGTAGGTTATTTGGTTCACCTTTAAGCATATCCAGCAATCATTTCCCACATCAGGGTTGACTTGAGCTAGCAGCTTGTGGATGTTGTTTATGAACTTGAACAACTTTATTAGAGGGACAGCAGGGTCAAATTTAGATGGGCAACTACTGGTGGGGGGGTCTTTTGGTTTCAGGGCCAAGGGTTTAAAGTATTAACCTTGCTGACTAGAACAGTCAAGTTGACTGCTGTGATTATAAACCATAAATTTCTCATCCCCATGATCTACCAGCCCATCCCAAAGTTTCAGCTTCCCCATAGTGGGGGCTTTTCTATTCTTAATTCCCATATTATACCTCCTTGGTTCCTCCCCCACAACCTGTGACAACTTTAATCTCCTGCCCCAAAGTGGGGGCTCCCTGCCAAGCCGTCTTAGAGGTGAAGTCTGCACATGACCAGTATTTTAAGAAAGACCAGTAGTGGGGCTGGAGGGATGGCTCAGCAGTTAAGATCACTGACTGCTCTTGCAGAGGACCTGGGTTTGATTCCCCACACCCAGATGGAGGATAGCAGCTATCTGTAGCTCCAGTTCCAGGGGATCTGATGCCTTCTTCTGATCTCCATGGACATTGCATGACATGGATTCAAGCAGTTGGTTAATACACGAAAACACATCAATGTTCATAGCATCATTACTCAAAGTAAGCAAATGGTGGACCCTCAACTCAAGGGTCAACCAGCTGATGATTGGATAAACAAAATGTAGTGTATATTGACGATAGAATAGTTTCAGCCAGGGCTGGAAAGATGGCTCAGTGATTAAGAACACTGACTACTCTTACAGAGGACCAGGATTTGTTATGCTAAGTAAAATAAGCCAGACACAAAAAGACAAATAATGTATTTCTTTACTTCTAAGATGCAGGCACAAGAAACCAGGTATAGTGGTATACACCTGTAATCTCAGCACTCAGAAAGCTGAGGATTTCAAGTTTAGGGCAGCCTGAGCTACATAGTGAGACTGTCTTGAAAAGGGTTAAAAAGAAAGAAAGAAAGAAAGAAAGAAAGAAAGAAAAAGAAAGAAAGAAAAAGCATGTTCATAGAGACAGAAAGTAGATTACATGTTTCCAGAACTT
This sequence comes from Nannospalax galili, assembly GCF_000622305.1. Lineage (NCBI taxonomy): Eukaryota > Metazoa > Chordata > Mammalia > Rodentia > Spalacidae > Nannospalax > Nannospalax galili. The sequence goes on along the minus strand of NW_008348586.1, from coordinate 3,141,826 downwards.
GGAGGGGAGGGGAGAAGTGAGGAGTTACTACTTAATGACTCCATGAAGTGATGAAAAAAAAAATTTTTTTTTTTGGTTAGGTCTCCCAGCTGGCCTGGAACTCACTATGTAGACCAGGCTGGCTTTGAACTCACAGAGATCTGCCTGCCTCTGCCTCCCAAGTGCTGGGACTAAAGGAATATGCCACCAAACCCAGTCAATTGTTGTGACAAAACACTCTGACCAATACCAACTTGGGGAGAAGGCATTTATTTTATCTTATATCTTCCAGGTCACAGTTCATCACTGAGGGAGCCCAAGGTAGGAACTCAGGGCAGGAACCTGGAGGCAGAAGCTGAAGCAGAGGCCATGGAGGAACACTGCTCACTGGCTTGCTCTCCTGGCCCATGCTCAGCCTCCTTTCTCATACAATACAGGACAACTTGCCCAGGGGTGGCACCACCCACAGTGAAAATATCACCCAATCAAGAAAGTACCCATAGACATGGCCACACGCCAGTCCAATGGAGGCAATTCCCCAACTGAGGCGCCCTCTACCCAGGTGTGTCAGTGACAACTAAAGCTACCCAGCACAGCAAGTGCACCCGTGTCATGCTTAATACTCATGAAATGTATACTAATTTGATTTCTTTTTTAGTGAGTCTCATGTAGCTCAGGCTGGCCTCAAACAAATTCTCTATGTAGTTGAGGCTAGCCTGACCCTCCTGCATATGCCTCCTGACTGCTGGGATTTTAGGTATGCACCTTCATGCATGGCCTGAAATGTACACTTAAAAATGATTAAAGAAACTGGGCATGGTGGCACATACCTTTAATCCCATCAGTCAGGAGGCAGAAGCAGGTGGAACTCTGTGAGACTGAGGCCAGCCAGATTTAACAGCGAGTTCTAGGCCAGCTGGGCTGCAGGAAAACCCTGTCTTTAAATAAAAAAATTAAATTAAAAAAAAAAAAAAGAGCTAGAGAGACAGTTCAACCGTTAAGAGCACTGGGTGCTCTTGCAGAGCACCTGGATTTGATTCCCAGCACCCATATGGCAGCTAACCATCTGTAACTCCAGTTCCATGGGATCCGATGCCCTCTTCTGACCTCTGCAGGCATTGCATGACACGGGTGCACTTACAAGCATGTAAGCAATACACTCGTACACATAAAATAAAAATAATAAATAAAATATTTTTTTTTAAAAATGAAAGAACTGGGGCTAGAGAGATGTCTCAGTGGTTAAGAGCACTCACTGCTTCTGCGGAGGGCCTGGGTTCAATTCCCAGCATTCACATGGCAGCTAACAACTGTCTGTAACCCCAGTTTCAGGGAATCCAGTGTCCTCTTCTGACCTCCAAGGGCATTGCATGACAAGGGTGCACTTACACAGGCAAAACACTCAAATACATAAAATTAAAAAATAATAAATAAATAAAAAGTTTAAATATTTCATTTATTATTTTTATTTTATGTGAATGCATGTATTGTCTGGATGTAAGTAAGTGCACCCATGTCATGCAACACCCGTGGAGGTCAGACAAGACTGTCGGATCCCCTGAAACTGGAGTTACAGACAGTTGTTAGCTGCCATGTGGGTGCTGGGATTCGAACCTGGGTCTTCTGCAAGAACAACCAGTGTTCTTAACTGCTGAGCCATCTCTCCAGCCCCAATAAATAAAAATTTTTTAAAAAAGAAAGAACTGAGGCAAAGGCAGGTAGATCTTTGTGAGTTCAAAGCCAGACTGGTCTACATTGTAAGTTCAGGCCATCTGAACTCCAGGGAGACCCTGTCTCAAAAAGACCAAAAATTAATTAATTAATTAAAATAAAATAATAAAAAGAAAGAACCAACCAGAGAGATAGTTCAGTAGGTAAAAGCGTTGACCACACAAGCCTGACAATTCCCAGGGCCCACATAGTGGAAGACGGCTTAAACAAACTGAGTTCCAGGACAGCTGGGGCTACCGGGAGACATTATCTCAAAAAGACCAAAAAAGAAAGAAAGAAAGAAAGAAAGAAAGAAAGAAAGAAAGAAAGAAAGAAAGAAAGAAAGAGAAAATTGTAAAATAATAAACATTTAAAATACCCCTTCATAAATATATTTTGTTTTACATACTAGCTAAATTTTTTGAGTGATGCATCTTATGTTTTATATGTATTAACATAATAAAAGGATTTTTTTTTTCCAGAAAAGGTTAAGTAGCCCACTCAAGGCCATATAGCTACAAAGCGGCCAAGCTAGAATTTGAACAGAAGCATCCCTGGCTCTTGAGCAGATGCTCTGAATACCTGGGCAGCAACCCAGAACTTAGGACATCTGGGTTCTTGCCGTCACTGTCTTGAGTGGCCTTATACAGACTGACCTTTCAAGATCTCATTCTTCTCAGCTAGAAAATGATAAGACTGAGGAGATATCTTTGACAGGTGCTGCTAGCTCTAACCAGCTGCCACTGTTGTCTCTACATTGACTTCATAGCATGCAAACTCTGAAACCTTGATCTCATCCTGATATTGCCTCTGGCATACTCTGGGATGATCCACATGATCTATAGCCAGGAGACCCAGAAAAGTGACCCCTGGGGAACTGACTGCCTCTTAACAAGCTCCTCCTCTAGGGGTTTGCCTTGGAGTTGAGCCAGCCCTTGAAGAGGTCACATTCCCTCTCTTTTTCCCTTTCTGGGTGAGGACTCAAGCTTGGCTTCCCTCCAGGATAAATTTCCACAAGCCAAGAGATAACAAACTTCAAGGTGATGATCAGGAAGGCCCTTTAAAAGCTCTCCATATTCTCTAGAGTCGCTGAAGCTTTCCCACCCCAGAGTTGGCCATCTACCTGCTCCCAGCAGCCATGTGGGAACTTGTGGGTCTCTTGCTGCTCATCCTAGCCTATATATTTTGGTCTAATTCAAAGTTCTCTGGTGCTAAGTTCCCCAAGAGCCTCCCATTCTTGCCCGTGGTGGGCAGCCTGCCATTTCTCCCCAGACATGGCCATTTGCATGTCAACTTATTCAAGCTGCAGAAAAAATATGGCCCCATCTATTCTCTTCGTCTGGGTACCACAACTACAGTGATCATCGGTCACTATCAGCTGGCCAAGGAAGTCCTTATCAAGAAGGGCAAGGAGTTCTCCGGGCGGCCCCAGATGGTAAGCAATGCCCATCTCTCTCTCCTCATCACCCCCTGGTCTTGTGCAGTTCTTAATTCTTCCAAAATCAGACTAGTGGGGTGACCCCTCAGACCCTACCCAACCTCTAAACTGAGAAGTAGGAATTATGGGAGACTTCTTTAAATTTTTATTATTTTTATTTTTATGTGTATGAGTGTATTGCCTGTGTGTATGCACATCCATGTCATGCAATGCCCATGGAGGTCAGAAGAGAACATCAAATTCCCCTAGAACTGGAGTTATGGATGGTTGTTAGCTGCTATGTGAGTGCTGGGACTTGAACCCGGGTCCTCTGCAAGAACAGTCAGTGCTCTTAACTGCTGAGCCATTTCTCCAGCCACTAAGGAAGACCTCTTGATGTTCACTAAGCAAAGAGACCTGAGGTTCAGGAGCCCACACCTCACTTACTTTGCCCCTATGGCAGATTCTAATCATTCTAGAATGTGCAGGTAAAGCCCTTAACTTAGACTCATAACAGTTCTCCATACAAAGCCAGTGTGACTGTTGCTCTTATTGGAACATGGGGCCAGTGACTAGGTCCTCCATGGGAAGGGGCTGGGAGAAGCATCTGTGCTCTTGGAGGGCTAAGACTGCTGTTTCCTGGATTCTGTAGATTTGGCTCACATCAGGTTGAGGAGGCTGCCACTAGAGGGGAAGACAGAAAACAGTGCATACAGTAGTATCTCAGGGCTTCTCCAGACACCACTGTGCTTCTAACACTGTTGAGTAGCCATCCCAATGCCCCCATCCCAGCACCCTGCTTTCTAGTGTCTCCCTGAGCACCCCAATAGAGCATTCCCAAACTCAGTTTTGATCAGGCCAAGATTGGCTCATTTTCCTGGGACAAGTCAGTCAGATTGGCTGACTAGCCAGATCACTTGACTTTTGGGTTCCTTTTAGAAACAAAAAAGAATGAAAGGGTCTGGTCAGGTGGGATTTTTTTTTTTTTTTTTTGGATCAAGGGATGGAAGAAGGAGACTTTGGACCCTTGTGCTTTTGGGAGTGACATTGGAAGGAGGCAGCTCAAGTCCAACCTGGTGGAGAGGGCATATACACTCTGCAGATGTAGGTTTGTGGCTAGGTGCACGGCTAGCAGTGGAAAAGCCAAGAAAATGGGACATGTTCTGTGGCCTTTAGCAGCCTGGAGGTGAGGTGGGGTGACTGGAAAAGCAAACCTGACCGGGAATCCTCTTAGTATCCCTGCCTGGGGACAAGGACACACAGCCAACCCCAGCCACAGCTGCCTCACTGGGTCAGGATCTGATGAAGAAAGATCCAGAGTGTACCTTACTAACAAACCCCAGGACTCCTGCATTCAAAGTTCAGGGTTCTTTCTTTCTCCTCACTGGCTCTCATGGAATTGGGAGTAGAGGGCTTTAGCAGGGATGTCCCACGTGGGGTTCAGAACAGCAGGTATGGAGGAAGCTGGGGAGATGGGGGTTGCCTAGTGATTCCTACAGCCTTGTCTTCTCTCCAAAGGTGACTCTCAGCCTGCTGTCGGACCAGGGAAAAGGCATTGCCTTTGCCGACTCCGGTGCCCATTGGCAGCAGCATCGGAAACTGGTGCTGGGTACCTTCTCCCTGTTCAGGGATGGTGACCTGAAGCTGGAGAAGATCAGTGAGTGAGGGGCTGGCCCTAAGGCTGGAACTGATTCCTACCTGGCTGGGGATGGGGAAAGGGTGGTGGATGGCTCCATCCAGCCATTTCTTGGAGGCTTCTGCCATCTAGTGGCCATTCTCGATGTATGCCCTGCCCTGGCTGAGCTGGCGCTGGTGGAGGGGGTGAAGGCACTGATGGGTTCCTCCACCTCTTCCCTCTCTCCCCTTAGTATGTCGGGAGGTCAGCGCACTGTGCGATTTGCTGCTTACCTACAACGAGAAGTCCTTAGATCTGGCCCTGCCTGTCTTTATGTCAATTATCAACGTCATCTGCTCCATCTGCTTCAACATCTCTTACAAGAATGGGGACCCAAAATTGACCACCATAAAGACCTTTACGGAGGGCATCCTGGATAATTTGGGCAGCGAAAATCTAGTGGACATATTCCCATGGTTGACGGTAAAGATGAAGCCATGTCCCCACTTTCAGATCCTACCCAGAAAGGGTCCCCAATTCTTCCAGCTCCACAATCATCTTTCCTGACCAACTCAACCTACAGCGAGCAATATCTGCTCTGTCTCTTAGAATCTTGGACACACCTCTGGCTTTTTTTTTTTTTCCAAGGAAGGATCTTATGAAGCCCAGGCTGGCCTCAGACTCACTATGGAACAGAGGATGACCTTGAAATTCTGATTCCCCTGCCTCCAGGTTCCAAGTGCTAGGATTACAGGCATGTACTACCATGCCTGGATGGGTCTAGTTTTTGTTTCTTTGTTTCTTTGTTTAATTTTATTTTCTTATGAGTGTTTTGCTTGCATGCATGTATGTAAACTCACCACATATATTCCTAGTGTGTGGAGGCCAGAAGAGGGTGTGGGGTCCCCTGGAACTGGAGTTACAGATGATTGTGAACTCCCATGTAGGTGTTGAGAACTGGACCCAGGTCTTCTGCAAGAATAGCAAGTGCTCTTAATCCCTGAACCATTTCTCTAGCCTCTTGGTCTAGTTTTTTTGTTTTGGGGTTTTTTATGTGTATGAGTGTTATTTTTACATGTAGGTACGTGCACCCATGTCATGCAATGCCGAGGAGGACGGAGGCTGTCAACTCCCCTAGAACTGGAGTTTCAGACAGTTGTTAGCTGCCATGAAGAACCAGTTGTTCCTCTGCAAGAACAACCAGTGTTCTTAACTGCTGAGCCATCTCTCCAGTCCCTTTGTTTTGTTTTGTTGTTTTTGGGACAGGGTCTCCCTATAGCCCCAGCTGTCCTGGAACTCACAATGTAGACCAGGCTGACCTTGAACTCACAGAGATCCACCTGACTTTGCCTCCCAAGTAAGGATTTTTTTTTTTTTTTTTTGGTCTTTTTGAGACAGGGTTTCCCTGTAGCCCCAGCTGTCCTGGAACTCACTATGTAGACCAGGCTGGCCTTGAACTCACAGATATCTGCCTGCCTCTGCCTCCTGAGTGCTGGAATTAAAGGCGTGTGCCACCATGCCCAGCTAGCCAAGTGAGGATTTTTAATAATCTATCTTAATACTCACAATAGTAGATCTTACTTATTTTTCGATTGTTATGTGATAGCATTAAACATTAGTGTTAATCATTGAATTCCCCTTGGAGGTATGTTAAATTAGTCCCTTTGTACAGATAAGAAAATAGGCTTAACCAAGTTAAGGAATTTGCCCAAATCTTAAGGCTTAAGTCTGTCTTACACGTAGGTATGGGCACACGTAAATCAGGGCTTGGTGTTGGATTGATTAGGGAAGAGTGCAGTTGTCCTGTGCCCATGACAATCCCATTCTGCATTTACCATCTTGCCTTCCATATATATGGCTAAAGGTCCAGGTTGGTGTGGGGACAGAAAACCAGGATCTGCCCCAAGAAGGATTCTCTCAGCTGGATTGGCTAGAAAAGTAGATTTGACATTTCTTTCTGTTTCCCAGATTTTCCCCAATAAAGCCCTGGAAATGATAAAGAGGTATGTTAAAATGCGAGATGAAGTGCTGACTGAACTACTGGAAAAACGCAAGGTAGGTGACAGAACAGATGAGAATATGTGTGAGGCTGGAGGTGTGGTGAGAGGGAGACCGAGGTACATTGTGGACACTGTGATCTCCAGAGCCTAGCAGAGAGCCTACATAATAGGTGCCACACAGAAACTGACCTATTCATGAGTGGCAAAGTAAGAAATTGAAGTCCCTAAAAAGGACACAGAAAAGGACTCAGGGATATCTCCTGCCTCCACAAGGTCACAGGCCCTGCCCAATCCCCTTCCACCCCCAAACCCAAGGAGCCTTGCTGTCTTTAGTCTAGGGCAGAGTGTGGCAGGGATGTTGGCAGGTGGGACTCCTTCCTCATCACTATCTCTCACCTCTCAACCCAGGAGAAATTCAGCAGTGACTCTATCACCAACCTGATGGACGTGCTGATACAAGCCAAGATGAATGCAGACAACAACAATGCCAGTCCAGACCAGAATTCAAATATGTTTTCAGATAAGCACATCCTTGCCACAATAGCAGATATCTTTGGGGCCGGTGTGGAGACCACCACCTCTGTGGTGAGTTGGATTGTGGCCTTCCTGCTGCACAATCCTCAGGTGAGTGTCTCTTCAATCTTAAATTCCTGTTGAACTCAGCCAGCCCTACCTCCATGTCAGAGGAGAGACAGACAGACAGACAGACAGATGGGGGGATATTCCTGGAAGCCTTCTGTGCAGAAAACTTAGGCTTGCTCTGCCCCTCACCCAGGCAGTGGCTGATTCTGGCCCTGGGTTAAAACTGTGCTATCTTCTAGAAGCAGGGTCCACTGGGTAGAGTTTGTCCAGGTTCTCCTAGATATGACCACTGGGTTCTGCAAGCTTTGTTTCTCTTAGGCTTGAACAACCTAATCATATGCACCTTCCTCTGGTCCTCAGGTGAAGATGAAGATTCAAAAGGAGATTGACCATAATATAGGTTTCAACCGTACCCCAACTTTCAATGATCGGACTCACCTCCTCATGCTGGAGGCCACCATCCGAGAGGTGCTTCGCATCAGGCCAGTGGCCCCCATGCTCATCCCCCACAAGGCTAACATTGACTCCAGGTGTGTCTTCCCTCCCAAGACAGCCAGTCCAGGATGCAGCCAGCTCTGCTAGGCAGCCCATTTGTGCCTCATTCAGGTCTCCCCACTGCCCTCAGCCTGCTGGTCAACCTGTAGTCAAATGATGACTACTGTCAATCATCCTACCCTTGGCCCTTCTCACCACAGCATCCACCACTACTGATACTCATTGACTAAACTGCAGGGCCACCTAGCTCCCCTCCAAGGATTCCTGCTGCACTTGGAGACATGGGTCTGGGATGAAAGACTGGGTACACTATGTTCCTACTTCAACAGACAGCTGCAGTACACACATACACATGCACCAACTTCTGATAAGGCACAGGTGTCCATGTGCACATGGTTGATATGCAAGTGCCTGACCAGAGGATAAGGCTGGATTCAGATGTGCTCCTAGTAGAGACCAGAGCTGAAGAAAAGAGGACTGAGTGGGAATGGAGGCATGGGGCTAAGCAGGAAGGGGAAGGGAATGCTCCAAGCCTACTTTTCTTCTCCTTTTCTGGGTCAGCATTGGCGAGTTTACCATCCCCAAGGACACACATGTGGTCATCAACCTGTGGGCACTGCATCACAATGAGAAAGAGTGGAAGCAACCAGATCAGTTCATGCCCGGTGAGTTCCTGTCCTGTCCCATCCTGGTCCCTGGACCACACAGCCAATCTGGATTCTGCTCTAACATGCCAGCACTTTCACTTCCACCAAGCTTGCTATTAGAAAACTCTTGGCTGTATCCCCTTAAGCCTGTTGCCACCTCCTTCCTCCTGGAGACTACCTTAATTTCTTCACAGCTGGGGTTCCCATCTCTTCAAATTCCCTTCCCTGAGAAGTCAGCAGGCATCTGTTTCCTAGGAAGCTTGCCCATCTTTTCTTGAATGGTGGCGTTTTCTCCTGTTGCTATCTCTTCTTCCCTCCCCGTTTCCGAAAATTTCCTCAGTGTCGAGCAAGTCTACCTGAAAGTAGGAAAGGGGGTTCCCTGGGCAGGGCCACATCCCCTCATTAGCCAAGGCAGATGCCTGACTCTACATGCCCTGGCCTCTGGCTGATGCTTTCCCTTTGTCTCCAGAACGCTTCTTGGATCCAACAGGGAGCCACATCATCAATCCTTCCTTGAGCTACTTGCCTTTCGGGGCCGGTCCCCGCTCCTGTGTAGGGGAAGTCCTGGCCCGCCAGGAGCTCTTCCTCATCATGGCCTGGTTGCTGCAGAGATTTGACTTAGATGTGCCAGATGATGGGCAGCTGCCCTGCCTGACGGGTGACCCCAAGGTGGTCTTTCTGATCAACCCATTCAAAGTGAAGCTTAAGGTGCGCCAGGCCTGGAAGGATGCCCAGGCTGAGGTTAATGCCTAGAAGCCATACCTAACATGCCCTGACTCCATGCTGTGTGGCCCACAGCACAAATCAGAGGTGCTATTCCCACTACCCTCCACATCTCCTTCCTTCTAGCCCATTTTCTAGTTTGTAGCAATGGCAGGTGATGTGCATAAAATAAAGATTTCCTGCAAAAAGTCCCTGAGCTGCCCATCATTTATTCATTGCTCACTTATTCAGTCAACAAACATTTTTATTTACTTATTTTTTTACATTTATTTATTTATTTTGTGAGAGGGATGCATGGGTGCTGTGGTGTGCATGTGGAGGCCAGAGGACAACTTGCAGGAGTTGATTCTGTCCTTCTACTATGAGATGTAACTCAGGTCTTCAGATTTCAAACTCAGAAATTCTTTGAAGTCAACAATACTGGGCTGAAATGGGAAGAGGCCACTTGAATCAAGGAGTCTTAGGGATAGGAGTGAAGATGTGGGAAAAGTGATGCCTACCAAGGGAGGAGCAGGTGAAATGATCTCAAGGTGGCTAGGTCAGCATGGCTAGTACACAGCAAATGGATGGGAAAATGGCCGCCGATGGGGCCAGGGTGGACAGGCCAGCTCTCCTATGAGGCCTTTGTAGGGAGCAAGGAGTTTAGGTGTCTAGCCCAGATAAGAGGAAGTCACTGAGGGGCTGGTTTTGTAAATATGTGAGTAGAATAATCTGACTAGATTTTGGTTTTATTTTGAGACAGGGTCTTGTATAGCTCAAGCTGGTCTTGAACTTGCTGTGTGGTTGAAGCTGACCTTAAGTTTATCCTCCTCCTTGCAGCCCCCAAATGCTGAGATTTCAGGCAGACCAGGCTAGCTTTGAACTCACAGAGAACTGCCTGCCTCTGCTGGGACTAAAGACGAGACTGTGCCACCGCGCCCAGTTTGACTGTTTTTTTTGTTTGTTTGTTTTTTGTTTTTGTTTTTCATCTTTTTGAGACAGGGTCTCCCTGTAGCCCAAGCTGTCCTGGAACTCTATGTAGACCAGGCTGGCCTTGAACTCACAGAGATCTGCCTGCCTCTGCCTCCCAAGTGCTGGGACTATAGGCATGCACCACCATGCCTGGCTTTGACTGGTTTTTGTTTTGTTTTGTTTTGGTCTTTTTGAAGCAGGGTCTCCCTGTGGCCCCAGCTGTCCTGGAACTCTATGTAGACCAGGCTGGCCTTGAACTCACGGAGATCCGCCTGCCTCTGCCTCCCAAGTGCTGGGATTAAAGGCGTGCGCTACCATGTCTGGCCTTGACTGATATTTTTTAAAGTTCCCTCCAGGCCTGGAGAGATGATGGCTCAGTGGATAAGAGTACTGGTTGCTCCAACAAGGTATCTGGGTTTGGTTCCCAGCACCTACATGGTAGCTCACAACCATCTGTAACTCTAGTTCTGGACTCCCTGGACATTACATACATGTGATACACTTACATACATCAGGCAAAGCATTCATATGAGTCTCTGCCAAAAACAAACAAACAAACAAAAATAAGGGGCTGAAGAGATGGCTCAGTGGTTAAAAGCACTGGCTGCTCTTGCAGAGGACCTTGGGTTCGGTTCCCAGCATCCACATGGTGGTTAACAACCATTGTAACTCCAACTACCCCCCTCTTGTGACCTCTGCAGGCATTGCATGCATGGGTGCACTTATATACATGCAGGCAATACACTTATACACATAAAATAAAAATAATAAAAAATTTTTTTAAATAATAATTTTTTTTTTAAAGCTCCCTCTAGTTGCTTCACAGAGAATGGGCTGAGCAGGGAGGAACAATTAGAAAGGAGGCTGCTGTGCTGGCCTGGGAAAGGGACATAGTGAGGGCCAAGGGCATGACCACAACAGGGCAAATATGAGGGTTTTTAAAAACATTTTTTTATTTTTTATGTGTATGCGTGTATTGCCTGCATATAGGTAAATGCATCCGTGTCATGCAATGCCTACGGAAAACAGAAGAGGCTGTCAGATCCCCTGGAACTGGAGTTATGGATAGTTGTTAGCTGCTATGTGGATGCTGGGATTCGAACCCAGGTCTTCTGTAAGAACAACCAGTGTTCTTAACCACCGAGCCATCTCTCCAGCCCCATTTATGAGTTTCTTTTTGGAAAATAGGACAGCAGATCTTGTTTACCTTCACCCCCATAGCCTTTGCTGCATGCGCTTTACAGGTTTGGCTTTACAGATATGTGTAACCCACAGACTAGGTCAATCACAGCAATGCCATCTTGGTCCTCAAAGACAGGCATAGCCCGTCTCCCTCCTCCTTCCTTGGATGGAACATCATCAGGAAAGGGCTTCTACAGCTGCCTTCTGCAGCAGCACCTGGATTCTGCCCCCTTTCATCACTCAAACACCCCAGGAAGTCCAAAATGCCTCCTCACTAGAAGATGGAGCCCAGAATACTTTGAAGCTCAAAACTAGCATTGTGTGTGTGTGTGTGTGTGTGTGTGTGTGTTGAGTGCAGGTACATGTCACAGTACATGTCAGAGTACATGTATGAAGGATACTTTGTTTGAGGCAGGATCTCTTTTGGTGTTAGCTTGTATGCTAGACTGGCTGGCCCATGAGTGCCAGGTCATTCTCCTGTTTCCACCTCCTGTTTCTCAGACACATGTACTACTGGATCTAGCTTTTACTTCATTCTCCTGTTTCCACCTCCTGTTTCTCAGACACATGTACTACTGGATCCAGCTTTTACTCAAGGTCTGGAGATCTGGACTCAGATCATCAGGCTTTA
>NW_008348586.1:3091253-3129836 GCF_000622305.1 Nannospalax galili | reverse complement strand
TCCTGTTTCCACCTCCTGTTTCTCAGACACATGTACTACTGGATCTAGCTTTTACTCCTACTGAGTCATCTTTCTAGCCTGAAACCAGCATTTTTAAACCTTGGACACAAGCCAGTTCACAAATGACAGAAGTCCCCAGACATTCTGGGAGAAACTGACCCTTGACCTTTAGCCTAAAGAGGCCCCATTCCCAGATCCCCTGGGAGAGCAGCCTGGGAGAGATGTTGATGCTACTGTAAACTGAAGAGGGAAGTAAAACTGAAGGTTACCTCTTCCCTCTCCCAGAGTGCTTTGCCCCAGCTGGCTGCTGAGAGCCAAGTATGACCCTCAGGTCAAAGCAGAGGGGTCAGGCCTGGCTAGAGGAGAACTAAGTATTACACATCTACTCAGAATGCTTTGTGGACCAGTGATAAGCAGATGAGTAAATTAGAGGGTGATTGTAACAGAGACAGAAAACATACCATTTCCAACTATTCAATCAGAGCACTGAATGGCAGGCAAATGAGATTAACCCTTATTTTGAACAGGAGGGAACAGGAGTGTTGTGGGGCAGTTTGGGGGTGCCGGTGGGATTTTGTCCCAGTCACATGACTATATAGCAGCAGGGCTAGGACTAGAACCCATGACTTCAGTGATGCACAGTGAGGAACCAGCCATGTTTTCCTACCTGTCCCCAGGAGTCATGCAGGGGGCTTTCAGGATCTATGGTCAGGCAGGGCACCTTTCTGAAAAGCTGTGTGTCTTAGAACATAATTTTATGAGCTCTGACCACTGCCCAAATTGTGCTCTTGCCTGGAATGGAAGGCCTTTCCCCCACTGACCTGTGTCACTAAATTTGAGCTTCCTTGAGGTTCAAAGTAAATGCTTTCCTCCGACTTACTCAACTCTGGTAACCTAATTCCTGACAGGAATGAAGATATTCTAAACAGATACTTTTACCCTTCCCTTTGGCTATCAGATTGTTCAACAATGGTCCCCAAGAGATTTAAATTTCCCCAGGAAGCTCATGCTGGGAGAAAGAAAGGGGCAAAAACTGCTGCTGGCCAGAGAAGGAACTTGTCTCCCAGGAAGAGATTTCACTCAGTTCTGACCATTTGCCGCTCTCTCTGCTCTGCACTATCACTGGTCTATTTAAGAGGTCTATTAAGGATTGGTGACTAAGCCTAGCTTGTTACAGTTGCCAGGGCCCAGGCTCTGATCCTAATTTTGACAATGCTTCTAGCCCATTGCTCCAGGTTAGCCCTCAACTTGGTATTGAACTCTATCAGCCTTTCAACATCTACCTGGGCTTGAATAGGCATGGTGTCTCCCAAGGGCACGGTCAACATGATCCTCCTCTCTGAGTTCAAGGCTAAGCCTTCTTGTGTTCTTGCATATCTGCCTGATAAAAAGGTTAGACATGCAGGGTATGGTGGTGTACACCTTTAATCCAAGCACTCAAAGGCAGAGGCAGGCTAAGTTCCAGGCCAGCTGGGGCTACAGGGAGACCCTATCTCAAAAAGACAAAAAAAAAAAAAAAAAAAAAAAAAATTTAAACAAACAAAAGGGCCCAAACAAATGCCCTAAATTAACGAAAGGGAAGGGATGCTTGGCCCGAAAGTTTCAAAAAAAAAAAAAAAAAAAAAAAAAAAAAAAAATATTAGACATACAAAAGGGCTCAATCAAATGCCCTAAATTACTGAAATGGAATGGAGTCTTGGCCCTGAAACTTAGGCCCAGTGCCCACTTTTGGTTTTTCATTATTTGTTTTGAGACAGTCTCATATAGCCCAGGGTGGCCTATAATTCTCTATGTAACAGAAGATGACCTTAAACTACTGATCCTCCTGCCTCTACTTCCAGGTTGCCGGGCTTATAGCACCATCATGCCTTGCTTCCCTCGCCCTTCCCCTCTTCCCCCCGTTCCTCCTCCTCCTCCTCCTCCTTCTTCAGTGTTGGGGATCATACCCCAGGGCTTCATGCATGTCTGGTGTGTCTTCTACCACTGAGCTATACCTCCAACCCCTCTACTGTTATCTTTTTCTCTTCAAACAGCCCTTGATCAATAGAATAATTGTAAGTAAAGGTTTAACAAGTTCCTGTGGGACTCCCCTGTTACAGTGCATACCTATAGTATCAATGTGATGACTATAGTTAGGGATGCTCAGTAGCATTATACTTTCTTCACCATTATGTATGTGTGAGGGGGGAGATGTCCTTGAGAAACGCATCATTAGGCAGTTTCCTCATTGTGTGTATACAGTGTACGAACACAAGCCTAGTGGATGGGATGAGCTACACAGCCAGACTACACGCCTACATAGCGTGCTCCTGTGCTGAATACCATTCATTGGCAACTGTATCTCAATGGTATTTGTATTCCTAAACAGGTCTGTTTTCAGGAGCATCACCATAAACACTGGAGAAATGCATGCATTGTGTTTACTTTATGAGAGCTACAACAACACTAGGAGACAAGGATTTTTTGGCCTAGAACTCCCTATGTAGACCAGGCTGGACTTGATCTCAGAGATCCACTTGCCTGTTCAAGTGCTAGGATTAAAGGCTTGCACCATGCCTGGTAAAAATGTCTATCATTTAAACAGCTACCCCCAACCTTGACTATTCCTGTCCTTTAGAAAAACAGCTCCCATGGGGCCTTAAGTAGGGGGAAGTCCTTCCTCAGTAAAGATATGTAGTTGGTGAGTGACTGTCTCTATAAGCCTCTAGTGAACATAAAACCTGAAGCAAGGGGAACTCTCTCTATAGTCACATGCAGATAGTTGCCCACCGGTGAATGGCAGGGAACCAATCAGAGGCAGCAGAGAGGGCAGGAGGACACTGGGTGAGGAAGACCTGGAACACCCAGGTGCTAGCCCCTCGTCTCCCATCCACAATTCTGGATCCTACACCCAGTGCCAGTTCCTTGAACCTCAATTTCCTCATGTAAAGTGGTGTTACTTTCCACCAGAGCTGTTCATTCTGAAGCTCTGGTAAGGATGAAGCATAAAGGGCTGTATGAACAAGAAAGTCCTTCGGTATGTGACAAGGCCAGCCTATGAAAAAAAACCTCCTGGTGGATGGCTTATTTGGTCTTCTTAAACCCCAATGTGCCCATTTGTAATATATGGATGCAATATGGGGGGCTGAGATGAGAGTAGAAATAGTTCCAACCTCAGTCTTGCTCTGAGTTTGACTATGCAACATATTTAGTGTCTCAGTGAACATTGGCCTTATTGATTCTTCTACAAATGAAGTCTTTCCCTGAGGGTTTTACACAAACTTTCCAGAAATTGGTTATGCAGGGTAGAGACTCTCAGAACCCACCTGAAATCCTTGGCCCGCCTAGGAGCCAGGTGAAGCTGACAGGCGAGACATGGGTAGAGTGCCAAGGACAGATTCTCTGAGGCGCCCACAGAAGGTGTTTCATAACATTTTCCAGTGGGATTTGGTTGCTTGAGTCTTGGTTCAAAAACATGAAATAGTAAAAATCTGAAGTTTGGGTGAGGAACAGGCTCATGGTAAGAAATTTCCTATCAAACAGAAATATGCCCACCCTCACCAATATTGAAAGTTCTATTTTTTTTTTTAATCTTTTTTGAGACAGGGTCTCTCTGTAGCTCCAGCTAGCCTGGAACTCATTATGTAGACCAGGCTGGCCTTGAACTCACAGAGATCCACCTGGAAAGTTCTATTTTTACCATCTCTGAGAAAGAACACCAGTCCTTCAAGGAAAAGATAGCACCCTTCGCAAAAGCATCTAATTTTAATTCCTAAGATCTTGACCATTTCCAAGGGTTATAGACTTCTTGTGGAAGTTAACTTTGTCTTGAAGACTAATGGCAGGCATTGCTTATTCCCAGGGTGAGGCCATTCCAGTTCTAAGGGGACCTTGGAGGATGTAGGGTCTGGGTAGGCAGGCAGTGAGGGGAGACAGAGCAGCTCTTGAGAGAATGTCACCTGTCTCATCCTTCTCCACTCTTCACTCAACAGTACCCTCTAGTTTCCTCTCACCTGAGAGGTCACCAGCTCTTTGCAGGGCTTCTGAGCTCATTTCAGGTCTTCACTGTCCTGCTGGTTAACTTCATGGCTGTTGGGATCAAAAGATCTGGCTTTAAATCCTGACTCTGCTATTTATCAGCTGTGTGATCTTGACAAGTTAGTCCCTTCCTCTGAATGTCTCCATCTCTTTACCACTGATAGAGCAGGAATAATTACAATCTATACCTTGGAGAGCTGTTTTGAGGTTAAAATAAGAAAATGTAGCTACTAATATGCTTAGACAAGACCCACATTATGTCAACAGCCAATAAATAACAAAGCACAATTTGATTCAAATGTTTATTAGCCACTTGCCTTTCCAGCTTCATCTCGCTCGCCTCCAAGAATGCGCACGTGATACCTAGGAGGATTAAATTGCTTACTGCTTTCCACACCACATGCATATGCCATCTCCTGTCTGGCCTCCCTGGCTGTTTTGTGCTTTTCAGCACCTGGTACACAGTAGAAAGCACTCAGTAATCTGTAGGACCAACATGTGCCTAGCATTCCCTTTGTGACTTTCTTCCCCTGACAAGCATGGAGTCACTATTGCCAGGAAGCCTGCCTTAAGCCCCCAGTTCTACTACCACTGTTGATATGTTTCCTTCCCCTCCAGACCACTATCAGCAATCCTGAAGAGGACCTGTGTCTCCGTCATCTTTGCATTCATTCCCAATGGCTAGCATGAGATGGGTGCTCAATAAAGGCTCAGCAGTCTGTTTAATTTTGAGACAGTATCTCACAGAGGATAGGATGGCCTCAAACTCAATGTGTAGCTGAGGATGACCTTGAATTCCAGATCTTTCTGCCTTCACCTCCCAAGTGCTGGGATTATAGGCTGGACCACCATTCCTTGTTAAGAAAGGTCCAACACTTTAATGGTCAGTTACTTGCTCCCAGGCTGGAACCTGAAATCCAAATACCTCCCAGTCCTTAGTCCTTCCCATCAAGTTCCGCAAGTAGCTAGCCAGCACTCAGCCAAGATTACTTCCCTTTTCTCCGGGGTTAAACTCCGGTTTTTGGTTTTTGCTCTGGCTGAAAAGGGGGATTTGGAAAACTAGACTATCTTGAACCACTTTGTCTTGGGTTTGGGGACAAATACAATTCCAACTTCAACTCGGTCACCTGAGGAAAAAAAAGACAATCTTCATACCTCATTAGAAAAATGGGGAACCCCATGACCCAGTGATCCAGGAGCTTAGGAATCAGTGTACACAGTGTCTGGCAACCGGCCTGGAAGAGTTGAGCCATTTTGTTTTGGGGTCATTCAGATATTAACTTTAAAAATGCAGGAATGGTATACACCTCCAGTTCTTTCCTGTGGGTTTTCATTTTTTTTTTTTTTGAAATGGTGTCTTACTAGCTTAGGTTGGCTTAGAACTCCCTATGTATCCAGGGCAGGCCTCAAAAATCATGAACCTCCTGCCTCTACCTTCTGAGCACTGAGATTACAGGCATATGCCACCATGTCCAGTTTCCTGTGGTTTTAGACAACTATCCTTAATGATAATACAGCTTCACCAGGGTTGCCTTGAGGAGCCTAACAGCTTAGAAGGAAGCGGCGACTATCTCAGTAGGGTTACAGAGGACAGTATCCTTTGGCCTAGGGTCAATGACAGGGACGGGGCTATGTGTGGATAACTCTGGACTCTCAAAAACAATGGGGCTGACGCTAAGGAGGACAATACTCACTGCCAGTGCCCAGGGACTTGACCCACAGTGAATACTCTACATAGGAAGCAGGAATCCATTCTGGAAGAGCAGCTAGCCTATGCATCATCTTGCACTGCCACTCCCAAGTTGCCTGAAGGGAAGTGCTGGCCAAGGGTGTCCTTCCCAGCAGAGGTTGCAAGCTTAGGGGCTTATACCTGACCCAAAGTTCTAAAAGGAGTATTAAGCAGAGGGTTAAAATGAGCAAAGCCATCACTGGCCCATAGTGGCAGACACTGACACAGTAGGGCTTCTTCTACTGAAAAATAGGTTCTGATACCCCACCTCCTGCGTGGCAGTGAAGACCTCAAACCACCTCCCCCTACTGGAGAGTCTCTGAACCTGGGCCACTCACATCTCAACCTACCTAAGGCATTTCCTTGCCATTTCGCACAGGTATGTTTTGCCATCCACTTATAACAGCAGGGTACTTGGCTGACTTCACATTTCCTTAGCATCCAGCACAGTGCAGGCAACTCAATACATAGTGTATATATTAAACTTCAAGGCTGAGCATGGTGGCTAGCCCCTGGAATCCCAGCATTCAGGAAGCTGAAGCAGGACTGCCATGAGCCTGGGCTAGAGTGAGATCCCAAACCAACCAACCAAAATCCAAGGCCAAGCACCGACCTACATATCTGTCCTTTCGGCAAAGACCTCACAACATCACATTTCAGCTTTGGAGTAGCTGACAAAACTTGTTTCTGCTTTTGGAGGTCTGACTTTAACTTATTTATGGACTATCACAAAGTATTCTGGACATTAGAAACCCAATTTGAAGGAAAATTCCCCAGGACAAAATATAGACTCAGTCCCAGTGCCCAGCCTGCCTTTAGCACTGTGGTTCCTATTTGACCCAACTGCTATGTGACACAGTTCGCTGTGGACAAGAGAAAAGTATGTGTGGTTTGAGATCCTGACACACAACTCCCCGAAGTCTGAAAAGGAAGAAAAAGGAACAAAGTGCTGCAAGAAAAAAGTGCAGTAGGATGTTTGGGACTGATTTTTATTTGGGCTTCTCACAGTGGTTAAAGCCACTCTGTCTTCAGAACAATCACAGCACAGGAAATGCGTCACCGAGACTGCCCAGAAAAGTCTGACCAGCTGAATCTTATTGCTTAAAATACACATATTCACAATAACTGACAAACGGTGATATGCCTCACACAGGAATGTGTTAACATCTGCAGATCTTCTGACCGTAGCACCAAACCCTCAGCCAACCCCTTCCTTCCTGTTCACCTGGAAACCCCAACTCAGTCAAGTATCCCTGGCCCCAACTCTCCCTATTTCCTGCCCTCTCTCTGAGCAACAGGGGCCAGACTGTGGCTTGGCCATCATGGTGGGAGCTTCAGTGAAGTCAGTCAACACTCAGGCCAGTCCCCATTCTACCTGGGGAAAGAAACTTGAGAGGGTCCCACCTCATTCATTTGCTCAATTAACCAGAGAGGAATTTGTTTTGGTACATCTTGTTCTCCTCTGAGACACTTCAGTGAGTTGTTGGGGATTTGAAGGAGGTGGCAGGAGTGATGCATGAGGGGTGCTGTAGCACTTGGGCCCCTCTGGCCACTCACCAACCTGCTGGACCTGAGGGAGGAGGTGCGTGCTTGTGACACCAACACATCTGACAGAGACTCCTGCAATCCTGGGCAGGTCGATGTCTGGGCCACAACCAGTCCAAGCTTGTCACCGAAGACTCAGTCAAGCTTCTGTCTGAAAGCAGAGGGAGGCAGACAGGTTCGGAGCATGTTTCCACATACAGGGAACAGAATGCAGGTCTCTGAGTGTCCATGGAGCAATGTGCAAATTGCAGTGATGAGCTAAGTAAGAAACCTCCCTGGAGCAGCGCCGCTGGCAAACACAAACGAGGCTGCTGAATACACCGAGGACAGTCAGACATTTGTTCGGTAAACAGTAAATGCGTAAAATAAATTACCTTGAGAGAGCCATATGTGCTCCAGACATGTGGTTAATGTGAGCAGGCTGGCTGCCATTCAAAGTATCTTCACGGGAATACAGGGCTTAGGGCCACATACAACACACACACGCGCACACACACACACACACACACACACACACACACACCATCCGAAGTCACTGTGTATAGACTTCACTTTTGTTCGACAAGGGTTTTGGTTTGTGGCATCCAAACACAGATATTCGCTCACCTTATACCCTTGGATCTTTCTTTCGTGTGTGTGTGTGTGTGTGTGGTGTGTGTGTGTGTGTGTGTGTGTGTGTGTGTGTGTGTGTATTTCCTTTTTTCTTATCATAATGTCAATGCCTAGTCTGAATAAATATCATCGTTCAAGAGTAGGGAAGGAACCCAAACTCTTCATATGAGCAGGGCTGGATGGGGAATGTTCATTGTGGCAGCTTACATGCTCCTTTTAGAGTTTTCCTATCAAAGCATGACTGGTTCTCCTAAGCCAAACTACAGTAACGAGGATCTTGCAGTCACGCAGGGGGTGTCTATCACCTCTCTCCCAGGCCCCCAAGACTCTTCACACAGGCTTCAGGAAAGCGAGTCACCTGACTCCGATGGGCTAGGGGTAGGGGCAGGCCATGAGAACCACAGATAACCAAGGTATTTCTTCCAAGTGGTCAAGTTTAAAACAAACAAACACATAAACAATAGACTTATTGAAACTCAGAGAGGAAACACTGTGTTTGAGCCAGGGCTATAGGGCTGCCTCATTCAGGACCCACAGGTTCCTCAGTTCATCTGTTCACAGAGGACAGGGAGAGACAGAACCTGCAGACTGCTCAGGATGAACAAGGGGACCATTGCTCATCTATAGGAATAGACAAAGGGCAGAAGTGGAAGAAGCTATACCTCTGCCCACTGTCAGGCTTAGGGCCTCCTGCTCATAGGTCCAGAGCTACCACCACCCAAGCCCATTCACACTCTCTCCTCCTGGTTCAATGGTAGCCAGGATCTTTGAAGCCCAACTTGGGGGACACTCTCAGACTTCCCTTATTCAGAAAAGAAGTCTTGCCTGTTTGTAGCTGGCTTTTGTTACTTGTTTTTTAAAGAAAACACAAAGAGAACACAGCATAATCTTCTACACCTGAACCAGCCAGCCAGAGCCAGCTGGGCAGGGGCCCCTCTACCACAGACAGGGCCGTACTTTTCTCCTGGAATTCGAGAGATCAACAAGTCCCCTACCAACCTGTCCAATGCCTCACCCTCCCACTGAATTAGCCCAATGCCAGTTCTGCAGACACTGGCAGCCAGAGGTGCCAACCCCAGGCCTCTGAGGGTTTCCTTCTTCACTCAGGGCCAAGTTAAACCACCTTTCCCAGACAGAGATACAGTGAAGTTCTCTTAACACTCAGAGCATAAATCCACTCCATCACTGAGAACCATCTCGGGGCATACACATCTCTGAGCCAAGCAGATAGGTGAGATACAACTTTGAAAAGGGGATGAGGAATGAGTCACAGAACTGGATTCTCAGTCTTCTACAACACTGTGCTTTTGTGGGGGAGAGGAGGTACGCCCTGAATTTGTACCTGGAGACATGGGAAATGCAGGAGAGTAGGGGGGAAAATGACAAAGTGGCTGTTCCACTTCTGAAAGTCACTTAATGCTTCTCTCGTAGGTCTCCCCTACCCTGGTTGCTTGTCAAGTTCTTGGGTGCAGGCAGGGCCTGCTCTAGCTGGCAGAGCTGCTGCTCTGCGAGTTTGGTGAGTCCTGTTCATTGATGGTATTCAGCAGCAGGCACGCAGGCAGCCGGGGCAGGTGGGGGTGGCCAGGCTCTTGAGTATGCTCCTCAGAAGGCAGGCAGAGCCCTTCCTCTTCATCAACAGGAGGCCGCACGTGACAGCTGTCACAGAAGTCTAGGGGCCCATCCAGAGCATCATCGATGAGTGTGTTGAACTCTTTGAGATCGTCGTCATGGTGGCCCCGATTGCATACACATACCTCAATGCCTGAGTCGCCTGTGAACCGGCGATGTCTGCTTGGCGTCTTGTCTTTGCTGTCGGAGAGTGCGCTGCCATGCTCTGAGCTGGAATCTTTCAGCAGCTCCTCTTTACATTCCAAATCCCTGTCCAGGAAGGCCGGTGAGTCCAGCTCCCCAAGGCCAGCCACTGAGCCACTGGGCTCCATTCCAAGGACTTTGGTGGCTGCTTGGTCAGCTAACATGTCAGAGGGCTGAGGGTCAGCGATGCTCGGAGGTCTTGTACTGCTTCGGCTTGATCCAGACAAGGGGCTGCTCTGTGCCCCCTGGGAGCCCCGGGGAGGATCAGCGCCCTGCGGGCTGCCACCTGCAGGGCCACACTGAGGAGGCAGCTGCTGCTGTTGTAGCTGGAAGGCACTGTATGGTGGGGGAGGAGTTGGAGGTCGGTTCACCACTTCCTCATAAGGAGGTAGTAAATAGTTTGGCAAAAACCCTAAAACGGGGAGGAAGAGAGGAGAAATTACTGCACTGGCCATAGTCCTCGGGAAGCCTGCAACACTCACACTAAGCATATGTGTTGTCCCTTCCTACCCCTACAGCAGGGCCATCAAGTGGCATCTATGGCTCTTGGCTGTGGGCAGGGGAGAGGGTTGCAACTGCACAGAGGAAGAGGAGCAGTTTGGGTGTGGCCTGATTGTGCTCTCTGACATCTGAGGGTCCCTAACACTGCTGCATAAGCAAGGACTTCCTGCCTACCTGGGGTTAAGGCACCAGCTGAGGCAAATTCAGTCAACCCACTGAGAAAGTTTCTGCCTGGAATGGATCTGTTTCCATGGGCCCATGAGCTTCACATTTCTTGCTCATCTGTATCCTCAATCTGTCCCTGGGCCTCAGTCAGGGACCCTAATATTAGACTTCCTGACTGCTTCTTTTTTTCCCCTACCCTTACAGATAGCTCATGTACAGGGGCTTTTTCTGAAGGTTAGAAATCTGTATTGTCTCTCTCACTCTAGGTGTTGAAGATGGTCTGGAAAGACAAAACAGACTTCATCTTGACTCAGATCAGGAGTGGGTGGGTTACCAGTAGAGGGTGAATGAGGGGCCTGTGTCATCCAAGGCTCCTTAGAAACACACCAGGTGAGTTATGAAGATTTTGAACAGTTGAGTGCCTTAAGGTACAGATGATCTCACTGAAACACAATAGTAATTGCCAGCATTTATGGAGCATTTACCAAATGCTAAGCAATTAACCATTCTAGCTGGGAAAGTCCAAACATTTGTGACCCTTTTATTTGTAGAATGTGGCAGATGGCTTGGGCCAAGCTGCCTTGTTGAGCCATCCATGGACCAAGTGAGAGGACAGTACAGGGAATTCTAGTATAAGGACTTCAGTTAAGTCACCAAGTTTCTTGGTTCTTAGAAATTCTCAATACCATCCTGATATGGGCCCTTTCACAAAACCTCTACGAGGCACAGCATATGGCAGCAAACCAATAGGGGGATCTCTGGTGGCTGAATGCTAAATCCCAAGTCACTCACACAATACTCTACTAGGCTATCTGTCTTTAAAAAAAAAAAAAAATCTAGTTCAAGACCATCTTCAGCTACATAGGGAGTTTGAGGCCAGCCTCAACTATTTTAATAAAATGAAGGGAGGGAGGGAGGGAGAGAGAGGGAGGGAGGGAGAAAGACAATAGCCAATTGGATGGACAGACGAATGGATAGAAAGAGCTGCTAAAGGAGCAGAAACCTGGAAGAACCCAGACAGACAGACAGACAGACAGAGCTGCTAAAGGAGCAAAGACCTGGAAGAACCCAGCTATTGGGAGCTTGGGAAGGCCCTGAGGCCTTGCGGATCCACACAGGTAGCCTGATCCTCTGTGTGAGTTCCCATACTTGGGCAATGGGAGCAACCCTCCCCAGGGGTCCTGGCCATTGATGAACCGCTTGGACCCTGGCTCTATGTACCTAAGCCCCTGAGGATGGGGTGTGGCAGCTTTTTGTGTACTTACTGAAGTAAAATGGCAGCGCTGAGTAATTGTGGGCTTCCCGGTAGGCAATCAGGTTGATTTCATGTTGCCGCTGCTGGGCCTGAAGGCGGTGCTTGGCTCGGCGGTGATGGCAGACGCAGCAGCAGCTCAGGATAATGATGATGGTCCACACCAGCCAGAACCCTGGGAATTGGAGAGGGAAGATAGAGAAGGACACATACACAGTGAGAACTAGCCAAATGGGGCAGCTCTCAAACAAGGTCTTGAACAGTAAATGGCCTCATGGCAGAAGCAGACACAGACTTCACCTTGTTACCCTCTGTTTAAGCCACATGTTCAAAAATGTTTGGATTATAGTGAAAACTACATGGGACAGAAAAGGGCAGAAAGGTGAGGTGGATGACAGCAGTAGAGGTCATTTATTCTGGGGTACCTCCAGAGACCTTGGTGGGGGGAGAAGGCCAGGACATCTCTCTGACTGGTCCTATGTTTTAGATTTGGTGGTCATTAATATTCTCACCTTTTAGAATAGTATCCTCTTCCTCTCTAAAGAGATCATGGAGAAAATGCTTTAGACTATCTTGATATCCAGCCTTCTCCTTCCCACCCAACCTAAAAGATTAGTGATTGTAAGAGACTTCAGAGTGGCCTATCTTACAAGAGTTCTTAGGGGTCTCCTGATATAACTAAAAAGATGATGG
This sequence comes from Nannospalax galili, assembly GCF_000622305.1. Taxonomy (NCBI): domain Eukaryota; kingdom Metazoa; phylum Chordata; class Mammalia; order Rodentia; family Spalacidae; genus Nannospalax; species Nannospalax galili. The sequence continues at coordinate 3,117,510 of NW_008348586.1, read as the reverse complement.
CTTTTCCCTACATGTAAGCTCCTGAAATACAAGACTCATTAAAGTCAGAGGTGGAAAAGTTTTAATTGCCTCAGGCCCATCTCTTCCCTAGAGAGTGTAAATGACTTCCTGCAGTCTCTAATCTGGTACTATTCCACCTCCCACTGCCTCCAGTGGACTTCTCCGTCCCTTTGGCTTCTGCAGACCAAGGGTCATTAGCAGCCTCCCCCTACTTCTTCCCTACTCCACGGCATGTGGACAGAAAAAGGTCCATAACTCTCCCATTTCCCAATGTCTCAGCAAACCCCAATATAAGAACACCTCCTTGATTTGAAATGTAGGTAGAAACGACTTTTAAATATTTTTTTAAAGTTAACAATTTTGTTTAAATATATACAGACACATATAGGGGAAGACAGAAGAAAAGCATAAAAGTGACTTTTTTATTTTTATTTTTTGAGACACAGTCTCACTATGTAGACCAGGCTGGTCTTGAACTCACAGAGATCCACCTGCCTCTCTGCCTCTGGAGTGTTGAAATTAAAGGCGTGTGCCACCATGCCCAGCTCAATGATGATTTTTTTCCCCCCTTTGAGACAGGGTCTCACTATGCAGCTCTAGGTTGCCTGGAACTTGCTATGTACATAGACCAGGCTGGCCTCCAATTCAGAGAAATCTGCCTGCCTCTGTTTCTGGAGTGCTGTATTAAAGGCATGTGCCACCATGTACTTTTTTTTTTTAAATTATGAAACTAGAACAAATTCAATTTTAAAACTGCCTGTGACTAATCTTATTTTTACTGGTTTTTAACTTTTTTATTCAATAAATTAATTCCCTAAAACAATTATTGTAAGCTAGTCATGGTGGTGTATACCCTTAGTTCCAGCACTCAGGAGGCAGAGGCAAGGCAGAGCTCTGTGAGATTCAGGTCATCCTGGTCTACATAGGGAGTTCCAGGCCAGCTGGGGCTACAGAGACCCTATCTCAAAAAAGCAAAAAAAAAAAATCCCAAAACAAATAAATAATTGTGTGTGGATGAATTTAACCACAACATTGTATGCATGTATGAATTCCCAAACACTAAAAAAAATTATGAGTTCGAGTGTGCCATGGTGTGTATATGGAAGTAAGAGGACAACTTTTGGGAGTTGGTTCTCTCCTTCTATCATGTGGGGTCTAGGGATAGAATTCAGACTGTCAAGCTTACATAGCAAGCTTTTATACCTGCTGAGTCATCCCACCAGCCCCAACAAATTCTTAAAAAAACAAAAGTGTCTCATGTAGCACAGATTGGCCTCAAACTAGATGCAGAGTTGAGGATGATGCCTCCTTCCACTTCCCCAATGCCAGGATTACAGGCCTATACCTGGTTTATTGTAGGGAAGAGGATAGAACCCAGGGCCTTGTCCATACTAGCAAGCGCTCAACCACCTGAACTACATCCCCAGTCCTTCTATATAGGTTTTGTAATTCCTCTGGGAATATAGTCATATAATGAAATTATATCAGCTTTTTTTTCGTTGGGAGGGGGTTCTTTTTGAGACAGGGTCTCCCTGTAGCCCCAGCGGACCTGGAACTCACTATGTAGACCAGATTGGCCTTAAACTCACAGCAATCCACCTGTCTCTGCCTCATGAGTGCTAGGAGTAAAAGCATACACCACCACGCCTGGCTTGAAATTGTATCAACTTGTATTTGTAAAAATTTTTTGGTCTTTTTGAGACAGGCCACATGGGGCCTGGATCACTATGTAGATCAGGCTAGTCTTGAACTCACAAAGATCCGCCTGCCTCTGCTTCCCAAGTACTGGGATTAAAGGCATGAGCCACCATGCCTGGCTTATATCGACTTTAAAAAGATTATTTCTATGGGTCATTTTCATAGAAATTATTTTTGATATGTAAAATTAAAGTATAATTTCAATTTTCTTTTTGTTCTTTTTAGATGGGGTTTCTCTGTAGTGCCGGCTAGCCTGGACCTTGCTATGTAGACCAGGTTGGCCACAATCTCACAGAGATTCACCTGCCTCTGCCTATCAAGTGATGGGATTAAAGGCATGAGCTACCATGTCCAACAAAGAGGAAAATGTACAGCTCAGTCTGGTCTTATTTATGTGTATGTGTTAGTGCTGGAATGTATGTCTGTATACATGTGTGCCTGGTGCCCGAGGTGGCCAGAAACGGGCATCAGATCCTCTAGTACTGGAGTTACTAGCAGTTGTTAGCTGCCATGTGGGTACTGGGAACCAAACCCAGGTCCTCTGCGAGAGCAGCAAGTGCTCTTAATTGCTGGCATTTCTCCAACCCTTGTTTTTGAGACAGGGTCTCATGTAGCCCAGTCTCTGTCTCTATCTCTGTCTCTCTCTCTGTCTCTCTCTCTCTCTCTCTCTCACACACACACACACACACACACACACACAGGGTCGGGGGGGTGTAGGTTCAAGTCAGAGGACAAATTTTAGGAGTTGATTCTCTCCTTCCACTGTGGGTTCCAGGGGATCAAGCTCAGGTTATCAGGGTTGGTGGCAAGCATCATTACTCATTTAATCATCTTATTACTGGCCCACACTTATCTTTTCATGTTGTTTGAGACAGATCTTACTATATTTCCCAGACTGGCCTTGAATTATGAGCTGGCCTTGATCTCACAGAGATCTGCCCGCCTCTGTCTCCTGCGTGCCGAGACTAAAGGCATATGCCACCACACCTAAATTGCTTAATCAATCAAAATTTAAAGTATATGTATATGTTGTGTTGGGGTATATGCATGTACATGTAAGTGCAAGTACCCATGGAGGCCAGAAGAGGGCATTAGATTCCCTGGCACTGGAGTTACAGGTGGTTGTGAGCTACATGTGGATGCTGGGAACTGAACCCAGGTCCTCTGCAAGAGCAAAAAATGCTCTTAAGTGCTAAGCCATTTCTCCAGCCCCTATCAGGAATCTTCTCTTTTTTATGTGTATGAGTGTATTGCCTGTATGTATGTGAGGGCACCCGTGTCATGTAATGCTGTGAAGGTCAAAAGAGGGCATCAGGTTCCCTTGGAACTGGAGTTAAGAACGGTTCATATCCACCCTGTGGGTGCTGGGAATCAAGCACAGGTCCTCTGCAAGAGCAGTCACTGCTCTTAACTGCTGAGCCATCTCTCCAGCCTCTCTCATCAGGAATCTTTTAAAAATAATTTTATTAGCCAGGAGTGGTGGTGCACGCCTGTAGTCCCAGCACTTGGGAGGCAGAGGCAGGTGGATCTCTGTGAGTTCAAGGCCAACCTGGCCTACATAGTAAGTTCCAGGCCAGCTGGGGCTACAGGGAGACCGTCTCAAAAAGACCAAAATAAAGAGGGGAGATATTAGACTAGTCCCTAAGGTGTTGGGATAAATTTTAATATTCTAACTAGACTTCAGAAACAAAGAAGGTTGGTTTTGTTGTTTTAGGTTTTTGAGATAGGGTGTTGCTATCAAGACCTGGCTAGTCTTGAACTTGTGGCAATCCTTATGCCTCAGCCTCCCAAATGCTGGGATTAGAGGTGTGTGTGACCATGCCTGGCAGAAAGAAAAACTGAATAGTAAAGTCTACTCAAAAGCCCATGAAAATAGAAAAATAAGACCCTCCCCGTTCTATGCTCTCAAAATACACACCTACCAGAGATACAGTCCTCAAGTGGTGTCCTTGCTGTGTAGAGCATTTGTCATATAAGCAAAATGGAAAACATGTTTTTAAAAACAGTCACAATTCCATGTAGGAACTCAGTCATGTGCCCTAGAGTTCACAACAGATTGGAAAACACCACTCCACAACTGACAGGAAATTCCCCATTAAGTAGCCAGAGCATACTGTAGTAAGTTAGCTCCCTTTTCCCCACATGATGGGGGTGACTCCCTCGGCTCTGAAAGATCTCAGGAGCTCAGAGTGCCTGGCCACTGCTGCTGCTCCTACACAAAATCCTTGAATTTGGGAAATGAATATTTCAGAGGCTTGCAATTTCAACTGAAAGATAAGCTAACTGTCCTAGAAGGGTGACCATGACTGCAGAGGAAGGGAAGCAATGGACTAGGTTCAAATCCCAGCTCACCATAACCAGTGACCTTCATAATTTTGTTTTTGTTTCTCTCATCTGTAAAATGGGTGGCATAACTGTCTCTACCAGCTTTGGTCCTAGTAGAGGCTGAGTTAATATATGGAGAATACTCCAAGCTGGACCTATGTGTGGCATGTTTTCTAGCTTATTATTATTATGGCTGCTGTTGTTACAGATGGGAAGGATTTCCTTTAAACCCCCCTTTGATAGCCCCTTAAACTATTCCATAGAAAACATGGGTTAGGATCAGGCCCAAAGTCTGCTTCTAGGTTATGTTCTTGGCAAAATTCAGTGGCAAAATCAGGCAACTCCTATTTATTGAGCCCCTGCCATGAACAAGGTGCTGTGTCAGCTGATACCCACTCTGATGAACTTGCCTTTGTCCAGGGACCTAGACCACTAAAGAGCTGTGGGCTTATAATAAGGAAGCCCTAGCTCCCTGCCGGTCAGTCTGCTCAGGGTAGTGAATACATGTCATGGGTCTTCCTTACTAGCAGTTCAACGATAGTTATCTTAAGACAAACTAAGAAGTAAAAGGGAATTAGCTTGTACACATATTGAAACATCACATAGTAACTCATAAATATGTACAATTTCATATATCAAATAAAATAACCAAGAAAATAAATATTAGCTGGGTAGTGCTCACTGGATTGGCTAACAGTCTCTTTCATGTCATTTCAGGAAATTCCACTGCCTTTTTCCTCCCACTGAAACCCAAACCAAGGAAATCTACACTTAAGTGAAGTTCCCCCAAATTATCTCAGGGGTACAAAGTCCAGCTTTGACTTCTCCCTGGAAAATGTGGCCTGGAGAATGGAAAGAGCCTTGGGATAAGAACTCAAAACCAGGAGTACACCTTCCACCTCCCAAGACCTAGGAGGCAGAGACAGGCGAATCTTTGTGAGATCGAGGCCAGTCTGGTCTACAAAGCAAATTCCGGATCAGTCATGGCTACGGGGAAACCCTGTCTCAAACCTCCCCACTCCCTCAAAAAAAGAAAAGAAAAGAAAGAACTGGGGCCCTAGTGTCAGGCTTTCTGCCTTTGAGGACTTCTTGGGTCTCCTTTGCTCTATTCCAGGGAAATTAAACATTCATAGAAGCCATTTCAGACTCTCTGATCTATTTCCTTCCTCTTTCCAGCCTAGCACTTGGAACCCTGGAAGGAGAGTGACAGGAGTGTGGCCAACTGAACTACTTCTCAGCTACCACCACTGAAGTCATTTCTTAATACCCTCAGTCCCAAGACGTGGGCACAAAATGAGTACCTGATGGAGATGTTCTTGGATAAAAAGAAAAGGTACAGAAGACTCTACTTAGTGCCTACCACTGGGAGAGTGCTAGCCATAAAAGCTCCCCGTGTCCCTCCTCTCCCGAGGCAAGCCCTACAGGGCTCTGGCTTACAGTAGTCTTCTTTCTGTATGTATATAAATCCCATTCCCCCTTAAGGTCTACTTCAAATGCTATGCTTTCTATGCAGCCTGGCCAGAATCCTACCTGGCCAAAGCAAAATCCTTCTGAATGTAAAACAGACTGGAACATACACTCCACTTTTTGTACTGCTTGCTGCACACTGTGTCACTTCTCTTAGCTTGAGTACTCCTGGATATAAGAATTACACCCCTACCCCATTTCTAGAACACAAGAGGTCATAGCATCAACTTGCTAGAATTTAAATTCTCAGGTGCACCTCAGATCTGATGGGCCTGGGGCCTGGGAATCTATTTAATAAGCCCTCCAGAAATTCTGCTGCCCACTAAAGTCTAAGACTACTGCAATACAGGCAGGTTTGCTGAATGACTGACAGTAACGAATTCAAGTATAAATGCATGAAGTCATACTGAGCAGGTCTCGGCAGTCTCAACCACTGTGCTGGATCTTTAGTTTGCATCTATGGCAGGAACAGGGACTGGTTCAGGTTACAGCACACTGAAAGCTTGCTGGACAAAGCTCAAGGTCAGCGTGTGCTTGTGTGTCTGTACAGTGTGTGTATGTCAATCCTTAGTACAAAGGCAAATTTAGTTAGGAGAAGTTAAGAGGGCTGGAAATGGCATTCTCCCTCCAAGGCCTTTCCTGTAAGTTAAGAGGCACTTAGTCTGAGGTGGACCCTGCCAAAGATTTCCTGGCTCATCTTTCTTTTCCAAAGAAAGCAAGGCAGGGGATGGGAAACCAACCCAAAGTCAGTTACTTTCACATTTCTGGCAAAGTTGAAAAGCAATTAGAGGGAACATGGTTTAAAGCAACAAGAAGGGTGGTTTTCAGCACTTCGGAGGTACAGACAGGAGGACTGAGAGTTTATGGGCAGCCTGAGCTGCACCACAATTTCCAGACCAACCTGAACTACATAGTTCAGAACTATGTAGTTCAGTTCACTACACAGTGAGAACAAGTCTTAAAAACAAACAAATAAAAGCTAGGCATGGTGGTGCATGTATGCCTTTAATCGCAGCACTTGGGAGGCAGAGGCAGGAGGATCTCTGTGAGTTCAGAGGCCAGCCTGGTCTACACAGTGACTTCGAGGCCATCTGGGGCTATAGGGAGGCCCTGTAATAAATAAATAAAAACATGATCTCCACCCCTCCAGAACTTGGAAAGCACATCCCAACTTGTACAACGTGGACACTCTCCTCCTCACTCAGATGCTGGTCTCTATTACACAAATGACTAGCTAGAAAGGTAATAAGCTTCCCAGACTACCTCCCTGCTGCCATCTGGATCTTCCAGTCCTTGCTACCGGCCCACCTTCTGGCCCTGGCTTTGGTAACCCAATTCTGATGGCTACTGAGTTTGCTCTCCCCACAGCCCAGGAAGCTCTGTCAATCTAAGATGGGGCCATCAGCAGCAACTCCATTTCTTTCCACAACTCTGATGCTGCCTGGGCTGGGCCCCAGAAAAACAAACTGTAGCTCTGTGGCTTTTTGGAAGCTGGCTTGCACTCTTGTTTTAACAAAGGGTGGAAGGGAGAATTTGAACCCTATGGCTATCTGCATTTTTAAAACATTTAAACACAGTGGGTCCATCTGCTTGGCAATGGGTGTTCTTTAGTCAGTTTCTCAGCCCCACCCTTTAAAGTAGCAGCAATTCTGTGCTCTCCTTTTGCTCTCACTTATATACATGGAGGCCTGGTGGGGACCACAGAGCCCTGTTCCCTCCTGGACTGGACTGCCCGTGGAATGCCTCCAAAGAGTAGAAAGGAAGCTTCTGTCCTGGAAGAAGGGAAGGGAGAGGGTGAAGAGGTGGTCCTGTTGGAAGGATCCAACCATGCTGGTACATTTCACAGGGAAAGACTTCCCAGTCACGATTCCAGTTTCCTTGCCAGATCAAATACTAGTCTTAGCTGTTTCTTACCATATCACTGAAAGAGAAAAGAAAATGGGGACAAGGTGACAGTGGGAATAAGGGTACAGTTTGATAAACTAACCCAATGTATATAGGCAGCAACAAGGGATCAGAATCATCTGGGGGTAGGGGGGTGAGGGGACGAGTCCACAGTTGCCCCTCTTGAGACAGCTATGAGGACCACTGCAGTGTTAGTCACCTGGGACCATTCTGCTCTAAGGACTCCTTCCATCATCCCACTCTATTCAGCAGCCAATGCCATCTCATCTGAATTCCAAAGAGTGAGTGTTAGAGCTACCCTAGTCACTCACTGAAGACCACAACAATGTCACCACCACTGTGAGCTTGGAGAAGAAGCAAGTAGTCCCAGCTTCAACCACACTTGTTGGCAAGAGGAGGATTGTCTACATGGTATGTGACATTTTATTTATTATTTTTATTTTGTGTATGAGTGTTATGTCTACATGTAAGTGAGTACACCCATGCAATGTCCGAAGAGGACAGAAGAGGCTGTTGAATCCCCTGGAACTGGAGTTATGGACAGGTGTTAGCTGCCATGTGGGTGCTGGGATTCAAACCCGGGTCTTCTCTAAGAACAGTCAGTGTTCTTAACCACTGAGCCATCTCTCCAACCCCTGGTATGTGGCTTATAACAAGAAACTATATACACTGGAGAAGCTTCCAGATGCTTTCAACTGAGAACTGTGAAAGAAAAAGGGGCTAAGCCTCAGAACTCCCCCTATAGACAACTCCACAGGCAGGGCCAAGAGGAAGACACTGCTCCAAGGCACCATCAGAAGCTGCCCCCATGAGGCACCCTGGGTCATTCTGGAAGCCCCAATGGTTCCTACAATAAAATAGCATTAGGACCCCATATAGCTCAGTCAGGCAACTTCATTTAGCAAGGAGGTCAAACGTGGGCTTCTGGGCTGCTCAGCACATAGAGGAGAGGGGATCAAGGGAAACCCCAGGCAGAAACACTGACAACAACTGGCAACCTTGGCCTCCAAAGAGGTTCGGACCACCTTCCCCAGTCTTTAGCCCACAATGCCCAGAGGGTACCCAAACCCTCCTCCTCTATAAAAGAATCACTTCCGGACCCGAACCCAGATTCTACTCACCAACACTGTCCCCAAGAGAATCAGAAAAGGCTGGCCAGCCCGCGGTTTCCCAAGGAGCAGAGGCAGTAACCGGGGCCCTGGGATGCCAAGAACCCCCAGGGCAAGGACTTACACCAGAGTTCATAGTAGTAGTTGCAGCACTGAGACTGTCCACAGCAGTGTCCTGTGTCACAGATGTAGCTTTGATTGTTGGTACCCACACAGGCTTCCTTATCCTACAAAATTAAGAGGCAATGGAGCCCATTAAACTACAGCTTTTAGGAACCACCTTCTCCTCACACATCCCCTCCTCAAGTCATCTGCTTGTTGGTCCCCTAATTGTGCCAATGTTCCATGAAGGAAACAAGATAAAAAGATTAAAAAAAAACAACACACGACCATAGCAGAGTTTAGAAAAGCAAATGTTTGTTTATTTATTGGGAGCAGGATACACAAAGCCATATGATAAAGAGCAAGGCTCCCTTTAGACAGGACAGGAAAGGGGTGCTTCATTCTGTGTCCAAGGAGAAATAGTTCATGTAAACTCAGCTTATAGTAAGGTGATAAATCTATGATTAGCAGTACATAAAATCACTATTTTTGTGAAACTTCCAGGAATACTGAATGCAAACAGGACTCTAGGATTACCATCTATTCAGTCATTCCCATCTCCCTTCCAAACTCTCCAAGGTTATTAACAGAAAGATTCAAAAGATGGTTTGAAAACAAAACAAGAACATAGCTTGGTTTGTAGAATGCTTGCCAATCATGCACGAAACTGTAGGTTCAATCCTATCACCACATAAACCCAGAGTGGTGGTGCACACCTATAATCTCAGTATTTAAGAGGTAGAGGCTGAAAGAACAGTTCAAGGTCATCCTAAGTTATATAACAAGTTCAAGGCCATCCTGGGCTACACAAGACCCTGTCTCATACAAAGGAACAAACAAACGAAAACAACCAACCAAACCAACAAAGCCTAAGAGAATAAATAAATAAATTAAACAAATAAAATCCACAAAACCTTCTTAAATTCTTCATTCCTGAGAAAAGAGGGCAACCTGATCAGGTGACCTAGTCCAATTTCAATTTACTAGATCACTTTCTTTTACTTATTGAATGATCTCTTAAGAAATCTGACTTGGCTGGGCATGGTGGTGCATGCCTTTAGTCCCAGCATTTGGGAGGCAGAGGCAGGCAGATCTCTGTGAGTTCAAGGCCAGCCTGATCTACATAGTGAGATCCAAGCCAGCTGGGGCTACAGGGAAACCCTGTCTCAGAAACACAAAAGAAAAAAAAAAAAAAGAAAGAAAAGAAAGAAATCTGACTTGATGCAAGACTCACACTGTCCCTAACAAGGGACAGCTACATAAAGGGCACTGATGAGTAACCCTCTAGCAGTTTGCCAAATTCTATTCATAGCATCAGTGGATAAGGATGGAGGTGAACACTTAAAATTTTTTTTCATATTTAAGATATAAAATACCAACCAGGCCTGGTGACTATATCTGTAGTCTCAATACTTAGGAAGCTGGGGCAGGAAGACTTCTTTGAGTTCAAGGCCAGCCTGGACTACATAGTGAGGTCCAGGTCAACCTAGGCTATAGAGTAAGGATCTTTCTCAAAAAAAGGGGAAGGGGGTTAGCGAGATGGCTCAGTCAGTAGTGTGCTTGTTATGAAACCATGAGGACCTAAGTTTAGATATCCAGGACCCACATAAAAAGCTAGGCATGGGTGGTACACATCTGTAACTCCAGCAATGGAGTGGAGGGGTGTCACAACACACAGGACTGGATGGTGACAGGAGGATCCCTGAGGCTTGCTGGATAGCCAGCCTAGCTGAACTGAGTTCCAGGTTCAGTGAGAGGCCATCTCAAAAAATAAGGTGGAGAGTAACTGAGGAAGACATCTAATGCCAACCTCTGGCCTCCACATGCATAGGCATACACATGAACTTGTACACACGTGTACACCACACACACAGACACACACTATAAAACTATGAAACACCCTACCAGTCAACCATAACCTCAGCTAATACATATGATAAAACCTATATGCACATCATCTGTCATATCTGGCTATCAACACTTCATTTACTAGAATCAGTCTGTGCCAAACACTGTGTTGGGTAAACAGGACACAGAGATGAGGAAGACACTTTTCCTATCTTCAACAAGCTCAAAGTTATGAGGGGAAAAGCCCTGCTCAGCAAAGAAACTCAAACCACAGGACTGTATTTGTGACTGCTCAGGCTGACCCTGCCCATGGCGCAGGCTGCTGCCAATGGAAACTTAAGTCATGTGGTCAGATATTCCTCTCTGGGCCTGGCTTTACTATACTGTCTGCTTGGTCACAAGCATAAACAAAGCACTCCAGTGACTGCAGTCTAGAAACCCGGCAGTCATATTACAGGTACCTGTAGCTACAGAGAGAAGACAGGAGAAAGGACAGAGCTATATATTAGATCCCTGCCCCTGTGCAAATTTCTACCACACATCCTCAAGGGGTTTCTTGGTCTTTAAAACTCTTATATCCAGGCTGGCAAGATGGCTCAATGGATATAAGCACTTGCTGCACAAGCCTGACAGCCTGGGTTCCATCCCCCAAACCTACAGAAGGAGGAGAGAACCAACTCCAGCAAGTTGTCCTCTGATCACTCTTGTGCCTTGGCACATGTGCACTTGTGCGCGCGCGCACACACACACACACACACACACACACAAATTTAATTTTTTTAAAAGTCTTATATCCTAGGACAAACAAGTTTCAGAAGAAGGAAGCATGAGCAAAGCTTATTTTGTTTCTTTTTAAAAATATTTTATTTCCAGGCGTGGTGGCGCATGCCTTTAATCCCAGCACTTGGGAGGCAGAGGCAGGCAGATCTTTATGAGTTCGAGGCCAGCCTGGTCTACATAGTGAGTTCCAGGACAGCTGGGGATACAATTTTATGTGTATGAGTGTTTTGCCTGCATGTAGGTAAGTGTACCATGTGTGTGATGCCTGCAGAGGCCAGAGTTATGGATGGCTGTTAGCCACTGTGTGGATGCTGGGAACCAAATCCAGGCACACTGCAAGAGCTGCCTCAGTGCTCTTAACTGCTGAGCCATCTCTCCAGTTGGGGGTGGGGGGCGGGCGGGGGGGAGACATATGGACAGACATTTGTAAACTTTGACAATGAAGGTCTCACAATATGGCAGAGGTCTTTATAAGACACCTAGCAGGTGGCTTTCCAGTTGGAGGCCCCTTCAGATGCATGGTGCATGTGGAGAAAACAGGGCTGTGCTTGCCTCTTTTGCCAGAACCCAGCCTCTCTGGCTTCAGAGCAAAACACTTTTTTCATAAGGACATCAGAGTTTCTCTCAAGGTCACCAGGCCTTGCAAATGCCATTCTTCTGGCATTAGTTTGCAATAGCAAGTTCAAAGTGTTCAAATAGTTTTTAAAAGAGGCCACGCTGCCTCCACCCAGGCACATGAATCAATCCAGTGACCCTTCTGCCTGGGGAAAATCCGCCAGATGAGGCGCAGACTCCAAGCACAGGCAGCCAACTTGTCCTACGTGAGGCGTGCAACGGAACACACTTGAAATCTAAACAAGTGGCATCCTCATGACCTACTGGTGTCAGCTTTTCTCTTGGCTCTCCCATGCTCTGAGGCAGGAGGCCTGGTATGAACAAGACCCCACTCTGCCTCCACTTTCCCAGGGAGCACAGGGCTGTCCTGGCATCCTTTAAGCCCGTTCCTCCAACTTGCTTTAATCCAGCCTACCTACTTCCCCACACTCCTCCTCCCTCTCCCTCCCCCAAATGCAGGCCTTGTGCTATCTGTGCTGGTCTTGGTTATGGGAATTGCCACTCTGTAGAAGGAGAAAGGAAAGAAGGCAGGCAGTTAAGAAAGACAAGAAATGGGTACAGAGCTGGTTAGCAGGGATAAGATGCCAGTGTGAATGGAGCTCCTTCAGTCAGACCTGCTGGTAGGAAAAGAAACCTGACAGCCTCAGATCTGGCCTCAGCTCTGCCACTTCAGAGGAATAAGATTTTGAGCAAGTAACTTGATGGTCCTATGGTTCCTTAACATGATCTGCAACATCTTCAATCTTAAGGCTTGGACTTGTGTGTGCTAAGTGCAGGCTCTATCTACTCTAAAGCTTTCATCAAACCCACTGCCTCATCCCACCTCTGATACAGCAGCCTCAGGCCAGTAAGAGCTCATGAAATCCATGACGCCTCTCACCCAAGCCAATAGCAAAGAATGGTATGGAAATGCTGCCTGGCACTCTTCTACCCTTCCTTGAAGGAGAAGCCCAATCATAGATCACTACCTCAAAGTCCTTCAAAGACCTCCAGGTGGCTCAGGAGCCAAAAAGCTGAAGTAGTTAGGAGTCAACTGGATCTGGGTTCAAAGCCCAGTTCCTGCATGCAGCTCATTTCACTGTGTACCCTTGGGGAAATTCCCTGAGCTGCTATCAACATTATTCTGTGAGCCATTATTACTGCTAGGCATGGAAGACCATCCAAACAGCACTTTGCCCCCACCTTAGCATTATTTCAGAACGGGACAGCCCACTGTGGCCAGGCGGGCTACTTCAGGAACTGGAGAGAATACAATGGAAAGAGCCAACGTGAAAAATTCCCAGCCCTGTGATTATCCACACCTTTCCCCCAGGCATCTTCAAGGACATTATACACAGCTGTTTTAGGCCCAGTCCTGAGCAATAAATACCCCTTCACTCCCCCTCTTCCAGAATGAACTGTGATTTCCTTATGGACAGAAGCCATGTCTCCTCGTTCCCTCTACCATCCCAGGACATCCCAGTGCTGCTATGAACCAATGGCTATGTGATCTCCACGAAGGCAGGGAGAGCTGAAAGGAAGCAGGGCTAGTGTGACAAGCATTTGCCAGGTGCCAGGTACTGTTCTAAATGCTTTCTAGGTATTCTTTCACTCAAATTTTGAGCAATAACAGGCAACTGAGGCCCAGAGAGGCTAAGTAACATGCCCAAAGTCACAAAGTTAGGAAGTAGACCCATCAAGTTTGTCTTACTCCAGATCCTGAGTGTTTAACCATTAAGCTACAGCCTTCCTGGGTCAAGTTAGACTGTTCCAGCTGTTTTCTGTTCTTGGCTTAAATAAAAATCCTAAGCCAAATAAATATCAAGGATGTGCCCATGATGGGAACGACGATAGCCCAGGTCTTGTGGACCCCAGACTTTGGGAACAGTGTAGCTGTCCTGGTTTGTTTCTCCATTGCTGTGACAAAACACTCTGACCACTACCAGCTTGGGGAGGAAAGGGTTTGTCTTACATCTCCCAGGTCACAGTTCATCAGGGAGCTCAAGGTAGGAACTCAGGGCAGGAACATGGAGTCAGGAGCTGGAGCACAGGCCATGGAGGATCACTGCTTGCTTACTTGCTCCTCTGGCCCCTGCTCAGCCTGCTTTCTTATGCAGCACAGGCCCACCTGCCCAGGGGTGGCACCACCCACAGTGGGCCCACCCTCCCACATCACTCATCAAGAAGATACCCCTCAGACATGGCCACAGGCCAGTCCAATGAAGGCAATTCCCCAATTGAGGCTCCTTCAACCCAGGTGTGTCAAGTTGACACTAAAGCTATCCAGCACAGTACCTGATCTTCCACTGAGGAGTGAGAAGGGGCAACATGCTTGGGGCTCCTCCCTTCTGGGCTCAAAAGCCATAGTTTCACACAGTGCTTTTCTGAAGTGTAAAAGAGTTTTTTGTCCCCTGAGGGCTGGAATGCAGGGCCTTGGCTCCTTCTTGCTACACTTACTGACAGCCTTGAGCTGGGGTACGGAACACAGTGGACAAATGAGTAAAACCCTCACATGGCATGCAGTCTAATGAAAGGCAATGAAATAATCACACAGACATAACAGCAAGGGAGTTTTCAAAAGGTAAGGCCTAATCAGGACAGCCTAGATTGGCTTCTGGGAGGAAGGTTAGCTTAAACTGAGATTGACAGGAACATGAGAAAGACGTTAACTACAGAAAGGCATAGGAAGAGTGTTCCAGGCAGTGAAAATGGTATCAGCAAGCTTCCTTGGCTAGAAGATGGTTGAAGCAGCTAGGGAGGTTAAGTATGCCAGGACCTGAAAACAGGGAGGAGACTTGCATTTTAAAGTTACTCTCTGCCTGGACAGGAACACAAAACCCCATAGCTAAAAGACTAAAAAAATAAACGTAAGAGACACAGAAGGTGTCCAAAAGAACTATGAAAGACAGTTGTGTTTAGCAGGTATGGTGGTGCATGCCTTTAATCCCAGCACTCAGGAGGCAGGGGCAGGGGGAGCTCTGTGAGTTCAAGGCCAACCCAGTCTACATAGTGAGTTCCAGGCCAGCTGGGGTTACAAGGAGACCCTGTTAGGGAGGGAGGGAAAGAACAAAGAAAAGAAAAGAAAAAGAAAAGGAAAAAGGAAAGGAAAGCTGCTTTTATGCCAAGACCTTCACCACAGCAATAGCAGTAGTAATTAGGAACATCTCCATTTGGTATAGGTCCATGTGTACAATCACAGTACCACACACAATGTGCTCAAGAGACATGGCACATCTGGCTCACTAAAAAAACAACAACAAACAACAACAACAAAGCAGAGGCACAAAGAAGAAACAAACAAGGCTGACATGGAACTGGAAGGACACGTTACAGTGGAAAAGGCTGAACACAACTTTTGCACATATGCAAAAAATTAAATTATCTCATTTCTTTGGTGGCAGCGTAAACTGTGGGACTAACAACATTTTCCTATTGTTAGCTATTTTCCTATTGTTGCTATTCTTAGCTGAGCCACTGTAAAGGTCAATTTAATCAACCTAAGAACTTTCTAAGTCCTAGTATAAAAAGAGACACTGGGCAGTAATGGCTCCCCAGGCATGGTTTTAATTTGTGAATTCGTGGGTTGGAAAACCCTACTAGCAACTGGATGGTGGCAATGTCATCTTTACATCCTTAGGGAAACACTGAATTTTTTTTTTTTTTTTGACTTTTTGACTTTTTGAGACAGGGTCTCCCTGTAGCCCCAGCTGTCCTGGAACTTATTATGTAGACCATGCTGGCTTCCAACTCACAAAGATCTGCCTGCCTCTGCCTCCTAAATGCTGGGATTAAAGGCATGTGCCACCACGCCCAGCCAAAACACTGAAATTTTAAAACTTAAGCGTCAAAAACAAGAAAATTGAAGTCCTTTACTGGATGTTAAAACACAGGATGCCAACTTCCTTGGATGCTCAAGGTGAATGAGAGCACCACCTCTGGCTTTCTCTGTGGGGAGAAGAACAAATTCCTAGTGGAAATGTTCAGCTCCCCAGATCACTTAACTCTGTACTGAACCCCTTGAGCCCCCAGCATTTGCCAGGCAATATGTGGGATGCTTTAGCAATAGCAGTGAGCAAGAACATCAGGATAGGAGACAAGTTTCTACTTTTCACAATGTCAACAGATCACTGGGCTTGCAAGGAAGATCCCCAAGAACCAAAAATCACAGAGGGAAACTAGAAACCACACTCATAAATTAGGTCAGACCTGTCCAGTTGCCCTGGAAAGTGGCTAGTTTGTTGATTTGGGGTCAATCTGAAACAACCAACTGGAACTGAGACCCAATATAAAAGATAGAACGTTCAATGTGGGGGGACAGAAGGGTACCAACATTGGTACAGAGTGGTAATGAAAAAGATCTGAGGACACACACACACACACACACACGTACAAAAGAAGTAAAAGCCAGGCATAGTGGCACATGCCCTTAGTTCCAGTACTCAGAGGCAGAGGCAGGAGGATATGTGAGTTCAAGGCCAGCATGGTCTATATAACGAGTTCCAGGCCAACTGGGGCTACAGGGAGACTCTGTCTCAAAAAAAAAAAAAAAAAAAAAAAAAAAAAAAAAAAAAAAAGAAAAAAGAAAAAAAGATCTGAGGCTGGAGAGATGGCTAGTGGTTAAGAGCGCTTGCTGCTCTTGCTGAGGATGCAGGTTTAATTCCCAGTACCCATGGCAGCTCACAACTTGTTGTAACTCCAGTCCTTTTCTGACCTCCACAGGGACCAAGTCACAAATACACGTAGGCAAAATACTCACATACATGAAATAAAAATAAATAAAATCTTAAAAAAAAACTATCTTAATGGAGAGGAAACTATATTTCCTCTAAGAATCTATGATCACAGGGGCGTCCCTCAAACTAACTTGAGACTTGAATAGCTATACCTACATGGTCTGAGAATGTTCAAGCTAAAATTCTAACAGAAAGTGGTCTCAGAGCTGAATATGATGGTGCATGCCTGTATTCCCAGCAGTCAGGAAGGTGAGGAAGGAGGATCATGAGTTTGAGGCCAGACTGGGCTACTAAGTGAGAGCTTATCTATAAAAGAAAGTGGTCCTCGGGCTGGTGAGATGGTAGAGGCACTTGCCACCATGCATGACAGCCTGAGTTCAATCCCACAAATCCCTAGAACCCAAATGGTGGAGAGAACTGATTTCTACCCCCACCAAAAGAAAATTAGTTCCAGGTTGGCAACAGCCCTGTGACATCTTGCAAAAGAAATAATTCCCACAAATAAAGTTCTATTGATGATGAGTTTACAATATAAAATACAAAAATATAGGCAAAAAATATCCATTATAAACAAGACTTGGGAACTCAGTAAATAACAAGAAACCAGCTTGAGCAGGGCAACATGATAACAGAATGATCAGATAAGATATGAGACGTTTCTGCCAGGTGTGGTGGCTCAGACCTATAATCCCTGCAATCGGGAAGCTGAGGCAGGAGGATCACCATGAGTTCAAAGCTAGCCTGAGCTACAGGGTATGAGTAAAAGGAAAACAAACAGAAAAAAAAAGAAAAGAAAGAAAAAAAAAAGAGGACTAGAGAGACAGTGAGTCAGTACAATGCAGAGCTTCCCTTGCAAGCATGAGGACAGGGGTTTGATCCTTAGAACCCATATAAAAAAATACCAGGCATGAGTGGCAGGCACTTGTAATCCAGGCACTACAGAGTCAAGTATGGATCACTGGGGATCACTGGCTAGTCTATTTGGCAAGTTCCAGTCAGTGAGAGACCCTGTCCAAAAGTAAAAAAAGGCAGCACCTGAGGAAGAATATCTGAGGTTGCCCTCTGGTCACCACATGTACACATATGTACATGCACACTTGCACTGAAATGTGTACCTGCTTATAAACACATACACTAAAGATAAGAGGTTTCAAATAATTAAAGGAAGAATATACCCATAAGAAAAGAAAATTACTACAGGAGAGAGAGTGACCAGTGCTTGCTTCGGCAGCACATTCACTATAATTAGAATAAAGAGATTGGAATGGCTCCTGAGCAAGTATGATATGCAAATTCATAAAGCATTCTTTAGTAGGGTTTTTTGGGGGGGGGGCAGATAGATTTAGATTTGGAGAAATAGTTACTGAAATTAAAAATTTAACAAATGGGTTACAGCAGAGATTAAACCAAGCTAAAAAGGGCATTAGTGAACTGAAGAACAGAGCTGAGAAAATTATCCAGCAAAGCACTTTTCTCAATTAGAGAAAAGCGGAGGCTGAAGAGATGGCTCAGGGGTTAAGAGCACTGACTGCTCTTGCAGAGGATCTGGGTTTGATTCCCAGCACCCACATGGTGGCTAAGAACTGTCCATAACTCCAGTTCCAGGGGAATCTGACACCCTCGTCTGACCTCTGAGTGCATTGTGCAACACAGATGTACTCACATACATGTAGGCAATACATTCGTACGCATAAGATAAATTAAAATGTGGAAATGGAAAAAATAAGAAAATGCTCAAGGAGAATAGAAGAAAGGCAGTATTTAGAGATAAATAAGAATTTCCAGGACATTTAAAATCTGGAATTTTGGGACCATCATAAATATATCTAAGCACTTTAAATATATCTAGGACTTTACATACATCCTTGTTATCAAATAAGATTAGATTTAGTAATAAGTTCACAAGGAAAATAAAATAAAGAGGACAAAGGTTTAGGTGAGGTGGTCAGAGAACCTGAGAAGGCAGCATCTGAATTAAGCCCCGAATGGCAAGAAGAACTGGCTCAAGCAGGCCTGCAGGAACACCCTGGCAGAGCGGAGGTAAAGTGAGTGCAAAGATACCAAGGCTTAGGGTTCCCGGGGAACAGAGAGAAGGCTGCTGTGGATGAGAACAGTGGATCTCAAGGAGAGTACATGAAAGGAGAGTTGAGAATTCAGAGTTTCTGTGCTTTGTAGGATCGTTAAAATATTTATTTTATGTGTCTATATGAATGCCTGAGTATGTGAACCCTGTACACGCAAGTGCCCATAGAGCCAGAAGAGGGCACTGGATCCCCTGGTTGTGAGCTATCCATTGTGGGTGCTGGGAACCAAACCCAGGTCCTCTGCAAGAGCAGCAAATATTCTTAATCACTGAGCCATCTCACTAGCTCCTTGTACGATCATTTAAACAATGTCCAGAACACTACAGTTTGCAAACCCATTGCTGCTTTTAGCTAGTTTCTCCCTTAGGTTATGGAGCTTTTAATAGATATAAAAGTATTTTTGGCCGGGCCTTCAGTCCCAGCACTCAGAAGGCAGAGCCAGGCAGATCTCTGTGAGTTCAAGTCCAGCCTGGTCTGCATAGTGAGTTCCAGGACAGCTGGGGCTACAGGGAGACCCTGTCTCAAAAAGACCAAAAACAAACAAACAAAAAACAAAACAAAAAAAACAAACAAACTATTTTTGTAACTCTCACATTTAGGGAGAGAGGGTCTTTTTACTATGGGACCCAGAGCCAGCTCTGTCAAAATGGAGTGCTAGAAGCCCCCAAACCCCACAGGCCGATGGGCAGAGCCTGTCTTTCAAAAGCCTCATCTGGTAACTCCAACACGGATCTGTAGGAATCTACTGCATCCAGAGTTGACGCTGGGCCTCCACAGACATGCAAAGTTCAGGACCCAACAGTGACCAAGCTGGCTCTGGCCCCCTTTCACCAGGGAGTCTGGGAGCCACTTGTTCATCAGTACTCAAAAGCATGGACCCAGAGCCAACAGCCTTAGTGTACCCTGGAAACTGTTTAGAAATGTAGAACCAGGCCCCACCAAGCCCTGCAGAGCCAGAATCTCCCAATAATGAGATCTGGTAAGCGATCTTCACTTAGTGTTGGGGAGGCAGTAGCTCTGAGCCCCACTTCTCAGATCACTGGGACAAGGCTTGGTGGGCACCAGGACCTTGAATGCATCCTCGAGTGAGTCTAGCATTCAGCCCATTGGCCCCAGGACTCTAGAAAGTGATGGTGTCTGGTTGGAAGGGCAATGACTTGAATGCAGGGATTCTTTTAACAGGAGAGTTGTGCTGAACTCAGGACTTCTGACTCTAGGTTCTGAGGCTCCAAGACTTTGGCCTCTGGGTTTGGCAAGTCTGACAGGAATGTCACTATGGTTGGTAAGCAGGCCAGGGCTCTGGAGCTGATAGGTTTTCAGTTGTGTTGTTTTCGGTATTTTTGTTTGCTTTTTGTTTTGAGACAGGGTCTCCCTGTAGCCCCAGCTGGCCTGGAACTCACTATGATAACCAGGCTGGCCTTGAACTCACAGAGATCCACCTGCCTCTGCCTCCAGAGTGCTGGGATTAAAGGTTTTTAAGGCTATTGAAAGAGCTAAAGGAAAAATGAGAATCTGTTCAAGGTAGCTATTTTGAATTGGGTAGAAGGATGTTGCAGAAGAGCTGGGGATGGTGAACAGCAGCCTTAGGAGGAATAACTGAGCAGGAATCCTGGCCTACTGTTTCATATGTGTTAGTCTAATCTCCCTTTCTTTGATAGTGTGATTATCATATACTAATTTTGTGTCCTCCACAATATATACCATGTCTAACAATTACTCTTAAAGCTTTGCTAGCAAAAAGAGCTCAATTTCATTTTTTCTGATAAATGCAAGTCATTACAAGATGTTAATAAGACTCAGCCTGGGTACACTGGAAAATTAGGACTGGAATTTTTTTTCCCCCCTTGAGACAGGGTCTCACTCTTTAGTGCTGTCTGGTCTTGAACTTGCTGTGTAGACCAGGCTAGCTTTGTGGACTCACAGAGATCCATCTACCTCTGCCTCCGAGTACTGTGATTAAAGGTGTGCACTACCAGACTCAGCTAGTGATAGATTTTTATGTTATTTGATGAAATTCAGAAAATTCCTAAAAGTATGAACAGCCTGAGCTAAATGGGCAAGTTCCCCTAACCAAGCCAGCAAATCTTTTCTGATAAGATTCAGGCTCACAGCTCAATGAACAGTGTGGTTCATCCCTTAAGGGCTCTGGCTCAGGTGTACCCAGCCTCCCACCCCTACCTCCCTAGATACAGAGTCCTCTAATAGGGAATGCCAAGGCCTGGAGTTAGTAACACACTTGAGAAGAGCCTAGAACTAGCAGAGTCAGCTGTTGCTCTGATGTGCCTCTAGTGTGTACTGCTAAAGAGGGGAGAGTCTTAGCATCGCTCCTATAGGAGGACAAGGTCCATTTACTTCAACCTGTGAGGGTCTCTTGGAACATCTTGGTCTGGGACCTCCCAAGAACTGTCACTGTCCAGGAATCTGAAGAAGGGCAACAGAGCCAATCAAAGGCTGAGTGTGGTAGCACACGCCCTTAATCCCAGCTCTTGGGGGCAGAGGCAGGTGGATCTCTTTAAGTTCAAGGCCAGCCTGGTCTACATAGAGAGTTCCAGGCCAGCTGAAACTACAGAAGACCATTTCAAAAGGACCAAAATAAATAAATAAATCTAAATAAATAAATCAAAACACTCTTTATGCTAATTACACACATTCAAGCTTGAGACCCACTTCCTCAGATGTACAATAAACATACAAGATAGTCCACACCTTTCAAAACAGAGTAAGACTAACATTCTCTCTGTAGAATCCCAAGCATGTCCCAACACAGTTACCCACAAGAGCACCCACTTAGAATCAAGGCACATTAAATTATTTACACTGTCTCATTCCATTAAAAAATACAATAAATCATAAACATACATTTTGAAAAGAAGTGACGCTTTCGCTGGGTACACTCTCACCTTACCCATACTGCTGCTGCCAAAGACACACTGCAACTGAATCCTCATTAAACGGCCTCCAAACAGAGCAGAAGCAAAGAAATTAAAATCCATTTCCTGTGTTGCTATTGGGAGCCTGAACAACAAATTCACAAAAAGCCACCTGATCCTGTAGGAAAATCCCAGAGTGAAAATTGGAAGTTTAAGCACATCCTAAGGTTTTATTAAGGTCCATGTGCTGAGGGTCTGGTGCTGCAGGCTGGTACAGTCTGACTAGCTACAGTGACACAGGACACTTAGAAGGAAAGGTGGCCCCACCTCATTGTATCCCCAGTAATCATCCTACATCACCAGCCTCTTCTGCCACAGGTCACTGAGAAGTACAGCTTCTTTAAGAGGGGTGAGTGCAAAGTGGAAGGCTGAAATAAAGGCAGCGTTCAGGGTGCAGGAAAGTGGCAAATAGTGCACAAGCAGATCAGATGCCCAGCATCCACCCACGTTTGACCCCAGGAGGCAGGTCTCGGTGCACACAGTAACATTTTCTTTACCTTTTCTTTTTTTGAAACACAGTCTTACTATGTAGCCCTGGCTGGCCTGGAACTCACAGATCAGTCTGACCTTGAACTCACAGAGATCTGCCTGCCTATGCTTCCCAGGTGCTGAGATTTAAAGACAATGTCAAGTGTCTTCCTCCATGACTTTCCACTTTTTAAAAAAATAAACTTCTTTTAGCCAGGTGTGGTGGTGCACGCCTTTAATTCTAGCACCTGGGAGGCAGAGGCAGGTGGATCTCTGTGAGTTCAAGTCCAGCCTGGTCTACATAGTAAGTTCCAGAACAGGTGGGACTACAGGGAGACCTTGTCTCAAAAAGACCAAAAAAAAAAACAAAAAAAAACCTTCTTTTTAAATTGTAGTCATTATTTTTATTTTACATGTATAAGTATATTGCCTGTATGTATGTAAGTGCACTGTGTCATGCAATGCTCACGAAGGTCAGAACAGAGCATCAGATCCCCTGGAACTGGAGTTACCGATGGTTGTTAGGCACCATGTGGGTGCTGGGAATCGAACCAAGGTCCTCTGCAAGAGCAGCAGCCAGTGCTCTCAACTGAGCCATCTTTCCAGCCCATAAGCTTTTTTATTTATTATTTATTTTATGTGTATAAGTGTATTGCCTACATTTGTGTAAGTGTACCCATATCATGTAATGCCTCCTGGAACTGGAGCTACAGATGGTTGTTAGCCACCATGTGGGTGCTAGGATTCAAACTTGGATCTTCTACAAGAGCAGCCAGTACTCTTAACCTCTGAGTCATCTTTCCAGCCCCAATTTTCCACTTAAAAAAAAATTTTTGTGTGTGTGGGTGCATGCGTGTATGTGTGTATGTATAACTTGCAGGAATTAATTCTCTCTCTCCACCATATGGATCTGAGCTCATAATGAGGCTTGGCTGTAGATGCTTTTGCCCACTGAGCCATCTCACCAGTCCATCCAACCGTATTTTTTGAGACAGGGTCTGTCACTGAACCTAGAGCTCACTGATTAGGCTAGACTACCTGGCTATCAAGCCCAAGGATCCTGTGTCCCTCTCCCCAATGCTGGGGTTATAGGTGTGTGTTACCACAGGTGGCTTTTTACATGAGTGCTAGGGATCCAAACTCAGGTCCTCCTGCTTGTGCAGTAAGTACTTTGCTGACTGAGGAACCTCCCCAGACCCTATTTTTAAGAGTAGAAGGAAGAGAGGGGACATCCATGAACTCCAGCTTCACCAGCCTTTGCACCCCACTTCAACCCTGCAGTCTAGTGATCTCCTTTGCTTGACTCAGTCATGTAGGTGTTGGTGCCTGTGAGCACATGATTATCTGCTCCTGCTTCCAAGTACAGTAGTGGACAGTTTATTCCCTCACCCTGAGATGAAGGCAGGCTCAGGAGGCCTAACTACAGCAACAGAGCTAAATTTTCCACACTGAGGCTTACACAGCATCACCTGACATGCACCATGTCAAATAAGTACTGGACAAAGAAGAACCCCTCTCCACTGCATGAGGGGAGTCCCTCTTGATAATCAGTCCCTCCTGCCTTACCACATGGGAAGAGAACCAGTTCCACCCAGGCTGTGTGTAATATCAAGCACTGAAGTGTTTTTACCTATTTTTTAGTCGCCTTTTAAAACGGGTTCAGAGTAACTGCACAGCTAGGAAAAATTTTCTGATCTAATGTTCAGACATTAATGGAGGTCAGGCATGATGGCATGCCTTTAATCCCAGCACTCGGGAGGCAGAAGCAGGCAGAAGCCTATATCTGTGAAATATAGGCCAGCCTGATCTACATAAGGAGTTCCAAACCAGCTGGGGCTATAGGAAGACCCTGTCTCAAAAGAACACAAAACGTGGGCATGGTGGTGGCATGACTGTAGTCCCTGCACTTGGGCAGGCAGATCTCTGAGAATTTAAGGCCAGCCTGGTCTACATAGTGATTTCCAGGACAGCTGGCGCTACAGGAAAACCCTGTTTCAAAAAGACCAAAATAAATCAATAAATAATTTTAAAAAACACACACACAAAACAAGCTGGGCATGGTGGCACACACCTTTAGTCCCACTCGGGAGGCAGAAGTAGGTGGATTTCTGTGAATTCAAGGCCAGCCTGGTCTACATAGCAAGTTCTAGGCCAGCTGGGGCTACAGGAAGACCCTGTCTCAAAAAGACCAAAAACAAAACAATAAACAAACAAATATTAGTGGAGAGAATTAAATGCTTAGGGGTTATCCTAAACTTTCATATTCAATGTTAACAGACAATGGACTTTACCTTCCAGACACTTTAATAACTCAACTTTTAGATTTTTATTGCTGAAAAGATTCTTAAATATTCAAGATCAGGGCTAGGGATGTAGCTCAGTTGGTAAAATGCTTGCCTAGCATGCATGAAGCCTTGGGTTTGATCCCCAGAACTGCATAAAACCAGGCATGGTGGCAAACACCTATAATCCTGGCACTCAGGCAGGGGGCTCAGGCAGGGGGCTCAGAAGTTCAAGGTCACCCTCAGCTTCATTGTGTTTGCAGTTAGTCTGGGCTACAGGAGACCCTATCTCAAAAAAGTAGGGTAGGAAGTGGGCTTAGGAAATAGCTCAGTCAGTAAAGTGCGTGCAGTACAAGCATGAGGACCTGAGTTCAATGCCCAGAAGCCATGAAAAAGGCCAGGTGTTGTGGTACATGCTTGAAATCCTGGTGCCAGGGAGGCAGACACTGGGGCTCACTAGCCAGGTTAATTCATGAGCTCCAGGTTCCAGAGTGAGAATTTGTCTCAAAATAACAAGGTGGTCAGCTCCTGAGAAATGAGGTTGACCTCTGGCATCCGATACACACATACACAAAAATTCCAGTTCATGTTCCTTCATAATACAATCTAATCGATAGAATTAAGTCTCTTTTTTGTGCGTGGTGCTGAGGATGGAGCCGAAGCCCTCCTCCCCTCTCCCTCCTGGAATGTTGCAAAACCTCTGGTTCATTTCTCAAAATGGTGATGTGTACCTACACATCAATACACACATATATTAGTATTGGTCACTCACATTTATGTAGAGTACTTAAGCTTCTTAAACCTCTATTAAAAGTCAGCCTGCCGTTGTCACCTGTAGGAGGTCAAAAGAAGTGCCACCAGCCTTGTCATACTGATGAAAGAACCAACTATGAGACCACCTAGACCATCAGTGTCTTTGCTATAGCCTAAAAATGACTCTTGGTCACACAAAATACTCGCCGAGAAGGGAAAATGTACAGTTTTCAAAAGGACCTGATATACAGAAGGCACATTGATTTGTTATGCTTTAAGAGATGCACCAGTTTCATCTGGCCGTGAGATGCATATGCCACATCTCATTCTTCATTTTAACCAAAATTTTCAATCTAGCACCATCTTTCTCCCAATCTTACTCTGGTCAAGAGCAAAGGAGAGACCTCACCATAGGACTTACCTTGTGTGAATGTCTGTTTCCAGCCCAGGACTGGAGATTTATGGCCAGCAAAAAGCTCAATATTGTTCAAGGAAACTGTTTATTTCTACCTTGGACAAAGGGTGACATTAAAAATGATCTATCCACAAATAGATAAAAGATGAAAGAACCCTTCAGAACACAGAGGCCATGTCTCCTGGATTAAATATTTTAAAGCAACAAGAACTTTCTGAAATGTGAGGCCTTACCCTTAAAGATTAAAACAGCCTCAGATGATTTAGGAAAGGAGTGGGAGGTTAGTACATTATGAGAAACAGATTGCAACAAACGCAAGACACAGTAATAGGCATGTGACCTGAAATATGGCCTATTATTAAAATAATGAGAGTCTAACATGTAAGCTGTGTCAAGTTATCTGGGTATGACAGAACTGGTGCTGCCAGGGACAACTGTCCAGATTACTCAGAGTAAGAGATGAGATTTCAGGGACTAGAGAGATGGTTCAGCAGTTAAGAGCACTTGCTCTTGCAGAGGACTGAGTTTGGTTCCCATCACCCATATGGTAGCTAATAACCATCTATAACTCCAGTTCCAGGGAATCTGATGCCTTCTTCTGGCCTCCTTGGATACTGGGCGTGTACACAGTACACAATCATTTATGCAAGCAAAATACTCATACACATAAAATACAAATAAAGAAAATCTAAAAACTAAAATTTAAAAA
Source organism: Nannospalax galili (assembly GCF_000622305.1). Taxonomy (NCBI): domain Eukaryota; kingdom Metazoa; phylum Chordata; class Mammalia; order Rodentia; family Spalacidae; genus Nannospalax; species Nannospalax galili. The sequence continues at coordinate 3,091,308 of NW_008348586.1, read as the reverse complement.
AAAAGAGAGAATTGGGCCAGGCATGGTGGCATACACCTTTAATCCCAGCACTTGG